>NC_079189.1:424274543-424582543 GCF_029499605.1 Hyla sarda
TTACCCCCCAGGTCTTAGCGTCCAATCAACGATCAGGGAGGTAGATTTAAAGGGGTTATCCAGGAATTTATATATATATATATGTATATATATATATATATATATATATATATATATATATATATATATATATATATATATATCGACTGGCTCCAGAATGATAAAAAGATTTGTAAATTACTTCTATTAAAAAATCTTAATCCTTTCAGTACTTATGAGCTTCTGAAGTTAAGGTTGTTCTTTTCTGTCTAAGTGCTCTCTGATGACACGTGTCTCGGGAACTGCCCAGTTTAGAAGAGGTTTACTATGGGGATTTACTTCTAAACTGGGCGGTTCCCAAGACACGTGTCATCAGAGAGCACTTAGACAGAAAAGAACAACCTTAACTTCAGAAGCTCATTAGTACTGAAAGGATTAATATATTTTAATAGAAGTAATTTACAAATCTGTTTAACTTTCTGGAGCCAGTTGATATATAAAAAAAAGTTTTTTCTTGGATAAACCCTTTAACCCCTTCCAGCTATAGGACGTATGCATACGTCCCAGCACCCAACACCTTCGCGTGATGGGACGTATGCATACGTCATAACGATCTCTGGCACTGCCGCGGGCAGTGCCGGAGATCGGCGGCAGGACCCGGCTGTCAATCACAGTTGGAGTCCCACTGCAGCTGCCAGAGCTGTGATCGCGCCGGTCCCGGCAGCATTAACCTCGTAGATGCCGTGATCAATCCTGATCAAGGCATCTATGGTGTCTACAGGGGGAGCGCTCTCCCCCTCTTCACCAACGGCGGCGCCGCCGCGATATGATCCCCACCCATTGAAACATAAATGAGCTGCATCCATTCAAAAGACCTGTGGTTTTCAATCAGGTGGCCTACAGCTGTTGCATTAGTTGCAGATTGACCTCTCTCCCATCAAGCGATCCCTTCACCCATTGAAGCAGACAGACTCCCTGTCATCAGCTGACTAGTGATGTCAGGTCTCGGCCGCATTGCAACCTGGAAAAAATCTGAGACAACAGTAATTTTGTATGCTGTTAAAAATAAATATTGGGGTGAAAATCACAGAAGAATTGTGAGAAAACTGTCACACACTGGTACAGACATTATATTATGATCTACAATAACTTTACAGAGTCAAATAAAAAAAAATCCTGGAATACCCCTTTAAATTTGTCTCAATGGATACCTTGGAAGAATGTGACTAAAAATCTGTCCATTAACTTCATTTGGGCACCAGAGGATCCCATTCTTGTGGAATCTGAGTTCAAGATGACATATAAAACTGGACTGGCCCTTTGGTTTAGATTCAAGGGCAATCTTTATTTTTTTTTTTTACAACTATGTTTGTATTCAGTTATTCTGTCCTATGACAACATTAGAGGGGTTATCCCCCCCCCCCCCCATAAGGTGATTTTAGTAGTACCTGGCAGACAGTATTGGACATGCTTAGGAAGGATCTGCGCTTCTCTTGGGGCTAAATGGCTATGTTGTGAGATTACCATAACGCTGTGGCTAGCTTTTTGTGAACTGGTATTTCCTGTTTGATTTTCTTTTTTTGACTACAAATCCCACAATTCTATTTTCTTCCCTCCCACACAACAGCCCCCCCACCCATTGAAACATAAATGAGCTGTATCCATTCAAAAGAACTGTGGTTTTCAATCAGGGTGCCTTCAGCTGTTGCATTAGTTGCAGATTGATCCCTCCACCCATTGAAGCAGACAGGCTCCCTGTCATCAGCTGACTAGTCAGCCACACTGCAACCTGGGCAAAATCTGAGACAACAGTCATTTTGTATGCTGTTAAAAGTAAATATTGGGGTGAAAATCACAGAAGAATTGTGAGAAAACCGTCACACACAGGTACAGACACTATATTATTAACTACACTAACTTCACAGCCCCTGTAGCATAGTCAAATAAAGAAAAATCTGTACGGCTGGAGATATTTCAATAACTGGTACACATATTACAGGTCTATATATGTGGATGGGATATGAGGTCGAGATAGCAGGTCGAAATGGGAGGTCGAGATAGGAGGACGGGATGATCGGGATAGGAGGTCGGGATAGGAGGTCAGGATAGGCGGTAGAGATAGGAGGACAGGATAGGAGGTCGAAATAGAAGGTCGGGATAGTAGGTCGGGATTGGAGATCGAGACAGGAGGTCGATATAGGAGGACGGGATAGGAGGTCGGGATAGTAGGTCAGGATTGGAAATCGAGACAGGAGGTCGATATAGGAGGACGGGATAGGAGGTCGGGATAGGAGGACGGGATAGGAGGTCGGGATAGGAGGTCAGAATAGGAGGTCGGGATAAGAGGATGGGATAGGAGGTCGGGATGGGAGGTCGGGATAGGAGGACGGGATATGAGGACAGGATAGGAGGTCGGGAGAGGAGGTTGGGATAGGAGGTCGGGATAAGAGGACGGGATAGGAGGTCGAGATAGGAGGTCGGGATAGGAGGTCGAGTTAGGAGGATGGGATATGAGGTCGAGATAGGAGAACAGGATAGGAGGTCGGGATAGGAGGTAGAGATAGAAGGACAGGATAGGGGCTCGGGATAGAAGGTCGGGATAGGAGGTCGATATAGGAGGAGGGGATAGGAGGACGGGATAAGAGGTCGGGATAGGAGGTCGGGATAGGAGGTCAGAATAGGAGGTCAAAATGGGAGGACGGGATAGGAGGTCAGGATATGAGGTCAGGATGGGAGGTCGGGATAGGAAGTCGGGATAGGAGGACGGGATAGGAGGACGGGATAGGAGGTCGGGATAGGAGGTCAAGATAGTAGGTCGAGTTAGGAGGATGGGATATGAGTTTGAGAAAGGAGGACAGGATAGGAGGTCAGGATAGGAGGAATGGATAGGAGGTCAGGATAGAAGGTAAGGATAGGAGGTCGGGATAGGAGGTCGGGATTGGAGGTCGAGATGGGAGGACGAGATAGGAGGATTGGATAGGAGGTCGGGATAGGAGGTCTGGATAGGAGGTCGGGATAGGAGGTCGAGATAGGAGGTCGGGATAGGAGGTCGGGATAGGAGGTCGGGATAGGAGGACGGGATAAGAGGTCAGGATAGGAGGTCGGGATAGGAGGTCGGGATAGGAGGACGAGATGGGAAGACGGGATAGGAGGTTGGAATAGGAGGTCGGGATAGGAGGTCGAGATAGGAGGTCGGGATAGCAGGTCGGGATAGGAGGACGGGATAGGAGGTCGAGATAGAAGGTCGAGATAGGAGGACGGGATAGGAGGTCAGGATATGATAGGAGGTAGAAATAGGTCAGGATAGGAGGTCGTGATAGGAGGTCGGGATAGGAGGTCAAGATAGTAGGTCGAGATAGGAGGTCGAGTTAGGAGGATGGGATATGAGGTCGAGATAGGAGGACTGGATAGGAGGTCAGGATAAGAGGTAGAGATAGGAGGAAGGGATAGGAGGTCGGGATAGAAGGTCAGGATAGGAGGTCGGGATAGGAGGTCGGGATTGGAGGTCGATATTTGAGGACGGGATAGGAGGTCGGGATAGGAGGTCTGGATAGGAGATCTGGATAGGAGGTCGGGATAGGAGGTCGAGATAGGAGGACCGGATAGGAGGTCGGGATAGGAGGTCGGGATAGGAGGACAGGATTGGAGGTCGAGTTAGGAGGACGGGATATGAGGACGGGATAGGAGATAGGGATAGTAGGATGGGATAGGAGGTCGAGATAGGAGGTCGGGATAGGAGGGCAGGATAGGAGGTCGGGATAGGAGGTTGGAATAGGAGGTCAAGATAGGAGGTCGGGATAGGAGGACGGGATAGGAGGACGGGATAGGACTTTGAGATAGAAGGTCGAGATAGGAGGACGGGATAGGAGGTCAGGATATGAGGTCGTTATAGGAGGTTGAGATAGGAGGTCGAGATAGAAGGTCCAGATAGGAGGTCCAGATAGGAAGTCGATATAGGAGGACGGGATAGGAGATCGGGATAGGAGGTCAAGATAGGACGGGATAGGAGGTCGGGATAGGAGGTCGGGATAGGAGGTCAGGATAGGAGGTCGGGTTAGGAGGACGGGATAGGAGGACAGGATAGGAGGACAGGATAGGAGGTCGGGATAGGAGGTCGGGATAAGAGGACGGGATAGGAGGACGAGATAGGAGAACGGGATAGGAGGTCAGGATAGGAGGTCGGGATAGGATGACGGGATATGAGGACGGGATACGAGGTCGGGATTGGAGTGTAGTGTGTGTATGTTTCCCCCCCCCCCCTTTATTTTCTTTTAAAAAAATGTAGGTAGTACTACTACTCCCAGCATGGAACACACTGTTCCACGATGGGAGTAGTAGTACCTGTACTAATTGACAGATCGCCAACGTCACTTCTGACACCCGTTGCGATCCTCCTGTATAATGTATAGATGTGGCCGTCCACTCTTCTATGGTCCCCTGCACTTCCGTATATATACACCTATTCATATTTCCCGCAGAGAGCTGTGATTGGCCAGATCGTTCTAGCCACTCGCAGCTCTCTAGCTCTCTGCGGGAAATATGAATAATAGGTATATATACCGCAAATACTCATACTACAGTGGAACCAGAGTAGAGCGACCTGCCACCCGCATCTATACATTATACTGGACGATCGCTTCAGGTGTCAGAAGTGACACTCGCTGCAATCTGTCTATTAATGCAGGTACTACAGCTCCCAGCATAGAGCAGAGTGTGCTCCATGTTGGGAGCAGTAGTAACTGCAGTTAAGGACAGATCACAGCAGGTATAACTCCTGACACCAGCTGCGATTGTCCTATCTAGATGCGAAAAAGCCACCCGCATCTATACATTTTACAGGACGATCGCAGCGGGTGTCAGGAGTGACGCCCAGGGCAATCTGTCTATTAGCACAGGTACACTGTTTCGCGCACCACAAGCGCTTCCACTAGCCGATACCATATGGGCTAGTGGAAGTGCCTGTGGTGCGCAAAACAGTGCTGTCCCGAGACCCCTGCCTCCTAACCCTGCCCGCCTAAGTCATGTATGTGCACTGATATCCACAATAAAGACCCCTGAATGGTGAGTGCTGGCTACTGTTTATTCTTCAGTTTGCTTGCTTGTCATATGTGATTTGGTCACGTGCATCACCGCTATCAGGGTTAAGTGCATGAAGTGGAGCATTATTTGGGATCACCTTGTTAACACTACTGTGCCGGTGCCTGTGTCCCTTATTCTGAATCTCTTTAAATTGTAATAACTTTAGAATGCTTTTTCTGAGATTGTTTTTTCATGACATGTTATTTATAAAAGTGGTGCATTTTTGTTGACATATGCAGCATTTTTTGGGAAAAACTCCAAAATATTGTGAAAAACTGGAAAATTTCAGCTGTTTATTTTTATTTTATTTTTTTATGGTGTACACTGTATGGTAAAAGTGATGTTATGTTTATTACACAGGGGAGTACTCCTATCTGCTTGGATCATCAAGAATTCGGTGATAGCTTTTCTTTGTTCGTATAGTCTGTCCAACATATGGAGGGTGGAATTCCAACGTGTTGTAACGTCACAAATAAGACTATGTTGTCGGATAACGTTCTGCAGCTCAAGGAAGGTGTGCTTGGTGGTGTACGAGTGGCTGAAGTGCATACACAGTTTCCTTGCCATTTTCAGGATGTTTTTCAAATGGGGTGAAGACTTGAGGAAGTGCTTGACAATCAGATTCAACACGTGTGCCATGCAGGGCGCATGTTTCACACTTCCCGGACACAATGTTCTTCCCGTTGTCGGTCACCATGGTTCCCATTTTCAGATTTCGTGGAGTAAGCCATACTCGGATTTCTTTACGAATGAACTTTAGCAGTTCCTCCCCTGTGTGACTCCGTTCGCCAAGGCAAACCATGTGAAGAACAGCTTGACACCGCCGTGCCCTACACACATGGTACGATGAATGGCCACCGAGATTTGGACGTGCAGTGGAGGCAGAGGACACGGTGGAGCATGAGGTGGCGGCGGCGCACACTGTAACAGGACCAACTGCCTGGGAGCAAGAGCGTGGTGAAGGAAGTGGTGTGACCTGTCCAAGTTGCTGTTGTGGCTGTGCAGGAACCACATTTACCCAGTGGGCCGTAAAAGACAAGTATTGTCCCTGCCCGTAGTTACAGCTCCACACGTCGGCGCTGCTGTGCACTTTTGAACACACCAACAGGCTCAAGGACTGGCCCACCTTCTCTTGTACAAACTTATGCAGGGCTGGTATTGCCTTCTTCACTAAGAAATGACGGCTTGGGACTCTTCACCTCGGCTGGGCACAAGCCATCAATTCTCTGAAAGGTGCAGAGTTCACCACTTGAAAAGGGAGGGACTGCAACACCAGCAACTTGGACACGAGAACATTCAACTTCTGCACTGTTGGATGAGTGGGCACATTCTGTTGTCTCTTGGACATGGCTTCGCCGATGGATTGTTGGCGGAATGGCTGACTAAAAGCGGGAGAAGCAGGAACAACAGAAGGAGGGTTTGACACACAGCTCCCTTCGGCTGAGGTGGTGGAGCCTTGGCTGGATGAAGGAGGGAGCGGATGGCCACTGGGTGATGCAGCAGGCTGGACCACTACATCGGAGCCACAGTTCTCCCAGGTCGCTTTATGGTGTCGAAGCATGTGTTGACGCAGGGCCTTGGTGCTGACATTGGGACCCTGGCCACGCTTCACTTTCTGCCGACAGATCATGCTTGTGGCTACATGAACCTCCTCCGGATGCCTTATGAAAAACTTTCACACCGCCGCGTAGCTGATTTTCCCACCGCACTAATTGACTGCTACTGGTGCCGTCTCCAGGAACTCCTGTTCCACTACCTCCCGAAAAGTTAGGCTGCCTCGAAGCAGGTGGTCTCCCCCGGGCACGTTTGGCTCCTGAATTTCCACTCCTGCCACCACGCTGACTGCCAACCGTGCTACCACCTTGCTGCCTCAAGGTCAACCTGCAACTCTCTTCTCCTGATGATGATGAAGCCCCTTCTGCACCCGGGTCCCAATTGCGATCGGCTTCATCATCATCCACAGTTGTGTGCACGTCACTGATGTCCTCCTCAGGTTCCCAAACAGTGTCTGCTTCAGGACCCTGAACACTTGCAACACCGCCTCCCATGTCACTCTCCGCATCATTACTTGACCGCCTAGCGGAGCAAGCGGCGCATGTCTCCTCCCCTTCTTGGCTGTCCAGTAGCTGCTGACTGTCCTCTATTAGATCGTCCTCAGTAAATAGTGGAGCTGAACCCACAGCATAAGATACTTTTCTAGGAGAGGGAACAGAATAGGACAAAGGCAATGGGAGGACAGGAAGTGCTCCCGGGCCATGCCAACTGAGGGTTGTGTCTGAGGAACCCACCGACTGTTGACTGGGGGTCTCAGATGTCACTTGTGATGATGTGGATGAGCGTGTTAACCAATCGACGATGGCAGATGGGTTGCTGGTGGAGACACGACCGTTGGCTGATAACGGGAGCTCAGGCCTCTCGCTGCGACTCCTGCTGCCACTCGCCTCAAGTCTGCTGACAACTCTGGATGAAGTATTTAGGCCTCTGCCACTCCTCTGTGCACGTCCTGGCACTTCTCTGCCTGACATAGTGCGTTTATGAGGGTATTACAATACGCTACACTACTCTTTAAACAGTATTTGTCTAGAACAGCAGCAGGTGATAACTTACGACTGTCCTTTGACAGTATGTTGGCCCTTGACAGATTAACAGGTACTAGATGGTACAATACTTGGATGTACCTATGCGGTCTGCACTGATGAGGGCAGTAATAAGCGTAACTATACGCAGAAAAAACTCTGTATTTTTGTAAAACACCAGCCCGTGGATACTATTTTTTGGTTTTGATGGTATGGAGCACCTTGACAGATTAACAGGTAGTAAATGGTACAATACTTGGATGTACCTATGCGGTATGCACTGATGAGGGCAGTAATATGCCTAACTATACGCAGAAAAAAATCTGTAATTTTGTAATACACCAGCCGGTGGATACTATTGTTTGGACTTTGACGGTTTGGAGCACCTTGACAGATTAACAGGTACAAAATGGTACAATACTTGGATGTACGTATGCGGTAGGCACTGATGAGGGCAGTAATATGCCTACATATTAGCAGGAAAAAAATCTGTATTTTTGTAAAACACCAGCCGGTGGATACTATTTTTGGATTTTGACGGTATGGAGCACCCTGACAGCTTAACAGGTAGTAAATGGTACAATACTTGGATGTACCTATGCGGTATGCACTGATGAGGGCAGTAATATGCCTAACTATACGCAGAAAAAAATCTGTAATTTTGTAAAAAACCAGCCGGTGGATACTATTGTTTGGACTTTGACGGTATGGAGCACCTTGACAGCTTAACAGGTACTAAATGGTACAATATTTGGATGTACCTATGCGGTATGCACTGATGAGGGCAGTTATATATGCGTAACTATACGAAGAAAAAACTATTAAAAGAAAAAAAAAACAGCCGGTGAATACTATTGTTTGGACTTGCACAGTATGTAGCCCCTTGACAGGTTAACAGGTACAAAATGGTACAAATGCACTACAGTCCACTGAAAAATCACTTATTTCTGAACAGCAGCAGGACCCAACAGTGCAGCACCACAAAAAAAAAATCCAGGGATTAAACCCTAAATTGCACTCTGTCACACAATTCTGAGCAGCAGAAGATTTGTGGAGCAAAAAATAAATAAACTCAAAAGAGCTGAAAAATGAGGCGATAAGATGCTTCAGAAAGTTCAGGCAGCTTGGAGATCTGTATGAGGCAGCTGACAGCTATCTGCCCCTCTTTGCTGCAATGCTCTTAGCTATCAATGATCCTTCTCAGTGTAACAGCACAGCACTCTGCACTCCTGTCTTTCCCTAATGCTGATGTGACTAGCAGTTGCAGTGTAACGCTGTGGTCTGAGCTATTCACACACACACAGTCCCGTCCTCTCCATCTGAGTGCATAGATGAAATGAAGAGAGGCAAGATGGCCGCCGATTATATAGGGGCTGTGACATCACAGGGGTCAGTGAACACTGATAGGCTGCATCTCACATGTGATTCAGGGTCAGCCCGCCTACCTTCATTCCCGCCGCTGTTTCCCTCCCTCCCATAATCCCCTGCCCCATGTACTCACATGTGGATCCACCATCTTAGGTCTCCAATAGCCTGGAAAGCTGTAAAATGAAGTTTAATGAAGCGATTTGCGTGATCGAATCGCGGCGATATTCCCATTCGTTGCAAATCCAATTTTTCATGAAATTTGTAACGAATTCGGGTTCGTCAACTTCGATTCGCTCATCTCTAGTAATAACCATACCAGCCTCATACCTGCAAAGTTCTGTATGGTGGCCAAATGCTGAGGCTGGTCTGAACCACAGCACACAAATTGCTATTAGGTTCACCGTCTGGCACTTCGTACTGTGACGAACCATCTTGGGGATTAGCTCTGGGATCATCCTGGTCACTTGCCACGGGACACGTTCCTCACAATAACACCACAGACCACAGTTCCGCATACAAGTCTGGCGCCTCGCCAGCTTTATTTCCACAGGTTGCAGGTAAAACAAAACATAAACAGGAACAAAATAAAGTCCTAGACTGTCTGGTCACTGACTACACATATCAGCATGCCCTGACTACGAACTGGTGAGCTACCCTCAGCCAGTTAAACATATAACTCCTGCAACCTGCTACTCACAGTTCACACCACTTCTTGGACCACTCACAGATTCCAGCTGTGTGCTTCCTCAACAGGGTCCGAGTGTCTCTCCGTACAGCAACATGCTGTTTCCCAGGGAGAGCAAAGATTAGACTGAGTCTCCATCTTATATATACACCTCCCTTTCCTGCTGCCTCATTACTTAAGAAGCAGGTGAGATCTTCAGGGTGAGCAAAGGAAATACACCCTTTCCTTGACACCTTATTACAGTACATTTATGTCCTATACATGATGTACATTTATGTCCTATAGAATGTACATTTATGTCCTATACATGACGCAAATCCAGTTATGGTGCTCGCATCATGCGCGGCAGATCCTGGCTGCCAACAGCGATCTTGCTGAAGTATGCCATTAACCCCTCAAATGCCATGATCAATACAAATCACAGCATCTGCGGCAATGCGCATGCTTAAATGGATGATCAGAAGGAGGTCCCCTCACCTGCCTCTGTCCGTCTCCTGGGGTCTTCTGCTTTGGTCTGAGATTGAGCAGACCAGAGCAGAAGATCGCCGATCACACTGATCAGTGCTATGCCTATGCATAACACTGAACAGTATAAGAAATCAAATGATTGCTATAGATAGTCCCTTATGGGGACATAAAAAGTGATTAAAAAAAGTTTTAAAAAATTTGAAAAATCCCCTCCCCAATAAAAATGTAAATAATCCCTTTTTCCAATTTTACCCCCAAACAGCGTAAAAAAATAAATAAAATAAAAATAAACTTTTGGTATTGCCACGTGAGTAAATGTCCAAACTATCAAAATATAATGTTAATGATCCCGTACGGTGAACAGCAGAAACGTAAAAAAAAAAAAAAAAAAAAGTACTAAATTGTTTCTTTTTTGTTACATTTTATTCCACAAAAAAATTAATAAAAGGTGATTTAAAAGTTTCATATACGCAAATGTGGTATCGATAAAAAGTACAGATCACAGGACAAAAAATAAGCCCCATACATCTGCGTATACGGAAAAATTAGAAAGTTAGGTCGTCAAAATGGAGGGATTTTCAAAATAATTTTCAACTAATTTGGCTAAAAAGTTTGAGATTTTTTTAAAGTGGTACAAAAATAGAAAGGTTTATAGTCATTGGTATCATTTTAATCATATTGACCCACAGAATAAAGAAAATGATTAATTTTTGCCATAAAGTGTAGAGCGTAAAAACAAAACCTTTCAACATTTTCAAAATTGCATTTCTTTTAAATTTCCCCACACAAAAACATTTTTGGGTTGTGCCATACATTTTAAGTGATGTCATTACAAAGGACAAATGGTCGCTCAAAAACCAAGCCCTCATTTGGGTCTGGGGATTAAAATATAAAAGAGTTATGATTTTTAGAAGGTGAGGAGGAAAAAACGAAAATGCAAAAAATGTGATTTGCTGTGTCCTAGAAATCTTATCCCCTATCCAAGATGTGCCCAGCGGCGGGACCCTCATGATCTCTCCCGCAGCACCCTAGTCATATACAGTACCCTGATACCGCCTCTAAATTGCTAAAATAGGAAGTTTCAGGTGGCTAAGGAGTAAATTTTTAAGTGTCAGTGTTAAAAGAGTTAAAATATTACTAATGTGTTCCTGCACGCATTAGCAAGAGTCCTGCAGGACCATCCCTTGAGTAAAAGAGTTCTCACATATTTTTTTCCCCAGGACTTGACCCCCTGCTAATGTAGTATGGTTAACATTTTACTCTTACTGCCGCCACTGGTATACATGTGTAAGAATGCTTAGAACATATGTCACATGACTTGTAAAAAAAGGATTATGCCATTGCATATCAGGAAGACATAATAATTAAAAACACAATTCTGGGGTTTTATATATTTTTTTTTTACTTTTACGCCATTTACCGCACAGGATTAATAATGTTATATTTTATTAGTATTGACATTTACACATACAAAATATTTTTTTCATTTATGTTTACATGTTTTTTACATGAAAAATCGGAAAAGGGGGGTTGTTTTAACTTTTGATATGGAAGGGGTTAATGTGTGTGTGTGTTTTTTTTTTTTTTAACTTCATTAAACTTTTTTTTTCTACACTTTATTGGTCCCATAGGGGACTTTTAGGAGGAATCAGACGATTCTTCATACAGATCAATGAGGTTCCATAGAACTTCATTGATCTGTGTGCTCTGCAATTATTTGGTAGAGCCTAGGCCAGCCAGGATATCTCAAATGCAGAGCCATGGATGGGCATGAAGGAGAGGTAAGCCCTCTGGCTACCTCCACAGTGGTCCGTCATGGGTCGTGAAGGAAGGGGTTACAAATCTTTTTGGGGTGGCAATAGATGAAATAGATAGACAGATAGAGAGACAGATAAATAGAAAGACAGACAGACAAACAGATAGATAGAGAGAAAGACAGACAGATACATTTGCTTGCAATTGCATTCACTAGAAAATCAAATCACAGTTTAATTTGAAGCAGAAGGCTCAAATGTGCTAACTATACTTTTGCAATACAATAATAATAATAATAATAATAATAATAATAATAATAATAATCATTATCTCTGAACAAGCATGGATCCCTGCTGTTTGACAGAAAAAATATTGTAGACTCCTGGTTGTATTTCAGTGAATATGGCCACCTCATTTATTAGGTTACAGCAGTTTTCTAAGAATGATGGACAGTAATTAAAACTTAGCTGGTAATAACCTCCTCACTCTTGACATTTCTTCAGTGTTTTCCATTCGCCACTATCTACATATAGATTAAAAATTGTAATTGGACCACAAAAGGGTAAAAGAAATAAGCCCATTTCATTTGCTTGTGACTGACATCCTGGAATTTTATTTAATTTGAGAAAATTGAGTTGAACCAGAGAACACCAATAAGGATGAGTAGTCATGAATGATATAAAAGAATGAAAACATTACTTTTGTTTTAAAATTCTTCTTGTTGAAAAAGTACAGAATAGGGTAACCAACAGCTGGGGATGAGTAAATCGAACCTGACAAATCCAAATTAGTTAAGAATTTCAGGAAACATTTGATTTGCAACGAATGTGAATATTGCCGCAATTCGATCGTGCAAATTGCTTCATTAAACTCCATTTAGTGCGGTCCAGGCTCCAGGGCATCTAAAATGGTGGATCCACATGTGAGGACATGGGGCAAGGAATCCTGGGAAGGCGGGAACAAGGTAGGCGGGATCACCCTGAATCACATGCAGCATGCAGCCTTTCAGCAGCCAGCCACCCCTGTGATGTCACAGCCCTATTTGCACCCCTAGTGAAGGCTGTTATAAGATGGATATAGGTGGTAGCTAAAGATACACTCACCAAGTAGGGTCTGCCTCAGAGCACAACACCTAATGTAGCATTTTCAAAAGTATCCAGACCCGCAGCCACGGTCCTCTGGAGGAGTCTCACTGTCCCAGTTCAAAGCAATGGAGATAAAACATGGAAAATTAGCTGATTCTGGCACTGGCATTCTGGATGGTGAAGGAATAGGAACTCTTATATATTCCTTAAAATGATTTATTAGACAGATACACAGGCAACGCGTTTCTGGTCCACACCGGACCCTTCGTCAGGCAAAGTGCATGTATCTGGATAAAACAGTGATGTTAAAATACACTCAGTAACACCTAGAAAACGTACGATTAGCACCCTATATGGTCTCCTACTCACTACATCTACTGACCGAACGCTCCCATTTAAATCGAGCTGGGAAAAGGAACTGGGCCATACTATCCCAGATGAGGACTGGAATACGGCGCTGTTGAGATGCCACAAATTGTCCATCTCTTCCAAAGCACAGGAGACCAATTATAAAATCCTGATGAGATGGTATGGGACTCCTGCCATGTTAGCGTCTTTCTACCCGGGTGTATCTGACACTTGTTGGAGATGCAACTCAGCAAAGGGGACTATGCTCCACATATGGTTCACCTGCCCCCCTATGCTTGACTTTTGGACAAATTTCCTTGATGTCATATACCATATGGCCTCAATTCGCCTCCTCTCAATCCTGAAGTCACCCTCCTATCCGTATTTCCTCAACCTGTCCCCACCGCTGCGACTAGACTCATCTCTTAACTCTTGATGAGTGACTCTAGAGCAGTGATTCCAAGATTGTGGAAACCAACCCTCCCTGACATTTACTCTACACACCCATACTTAGCGATACCCACTTTGCCACCTGAGACTGCTCGCTACGGAGATCCGGAACTGATCCAACCCACAGGTACTCTTTTTTTCTTCACCTATGCTCCTGCTGTTTCATTTTCTCTTCCCCTTCTATTCTCCGAATTCAGTCTCCCACCAACCGTCTTCCCTCTTGCGTCATCCCCTATCTTAAATATCAATATATTGCTCATTTGGGCTCTACGGTGATGAAGGTCTCAAGGAGCCCACCATATATATGTGGATGGACTATGCCCTTAGTTCCATTTTCTGACGCAGCCTTGAAATCTTGAACGCTACCGAGCTTAGCCCATTAGGCCATTTAATGACTTGTTATATGATTTCTGTTTCTGAATTGTATTCCAACCAGGGTGTCTCCAGCAGCTGCAAAACCCTTGAATTTTTTTCCTCGGGTCTGTAGCACACCTGGGGGAGGGGTTAATTGATTAACTGCTCTCAGGTGTATAAAACTAACTGGGATACTCTGTTGAGCCTTGCTCTGGCTGAGTCTCTCTGAAGCTTTGGTTTGTATTCTAAAGTGTGAACATCTGAGAAGTTTTACACGCAGAAGTTTAAAAAGCAGGAGTTGTAAGCAGGACCCACTGTAACTATAAGTATTACACTCCCTTGATAAAATTAGTTTTTCTTAATAGTTAATAACAGCTGTTTGTCACCAAGGATATGGACAGCAGGATTTCTTCAGTGCACATTGTGCCACATGTTTACATCTCTGGAGCAGCAGCTTCAGGGTGAATACCGCTGTGATAAATGTGAGCATGTTGCCCACCTGGAAGCTCGTATTAGAGATCTAGAGGAGCAAAATGCAACATTGAGGCTGATTGACAATCTTGAAAGGAGCATACTGCTTACAGAGCAAGCAGTTAGTGGGGTAGAAATGGAGGTTGGAGAAACTAGCCAGGAGGCCCAAGTAGGGAGCTGGGTTAATGCAGTTAGAGGGACTGGAAAGGGGGCAAGGAAAAGGAAGGCCACTTCTGCTTCTGATCTCCCAAGTAAAATTGCCAAGTTGGGCGATGATGCGAGGGCCTCAGTATCAGAGATGGCAGCCCCAGCTCAACTAGTAGTGTGGGGGATGGTTACGCAGGTAGGCCAAGACAGTTAGTTGTGGTAGGGGATTCTATAATCAGGAAGACGGGTAGAATAATTTGTCGCCAAGACCACCTCAACTGAATGGTTTGCTGTCTCCCTGGTGCCAGGGTTCGGCATGTGGTGGAAAGGGTGGACAAATTACTAGGGGGGGCTGGGGATGACCCAGCTGTCGTGGTCCATGTGGGAACCAATGACAGAATAGATGATAGGTGGAGGTCCTTGAAGAACAGTTACAAGGAACTAGGTGCCAAGCTGAAGGTAAGGACCTCTAAGGTTGTGTTCTCTGGAATACTTACAGTGCCATGCGCATCGCAGGAAAGACAGCGGGAGCTTAGGGAGTTAAATGCATGGCTTAAGTCGTGGTGTAAGGGGGAAGGGTTTGGGTTTTTAGAGCACTGGGCTGACTTTTCATTGGGGTACAAACTCTATTCTATGGATAATTTGCACCTGAATGGAAGGGGGTCCTCTGTGCTGGGGGAGAGAATCCTGGAAGGGGTGGCAGAGTATTTAAACTAGGTGAGTGGGGGGGGGGGAGGATGATAAAGCAAAGAAAGCAGACAGTGGGATGGATAGGTTAGAGAGGGGTCAGGACATAATGGTGGGTGGAGAGGAGTCCTGTGGGGAAGGTTAAGAGCAGTGGATAAGGAGATCCATGGGTTACAAACCAGCTGTAAAAATAAATGTAGCCCAAAAAATTGTAACCCAAATAATTCGAAAAATTCCATTAGCCCCAATAACTCAATAACTACAATAAGCCCAATTAACTAAAAAAATACCATTAGCCCCAATAACTTAAACAATAACGTTAGACCCAATAACTCAAAAAATCCCATTAGCCCCAATAACTTAAATAGTACAATTAGCTCTTATAACTCAAATAATAACATTAACCCCAATAACTCAGAAAATCCCATTAGTGAGACTATATGTGTAAAACTTAATGGAAATGTAAAGTGTATGTTCACAAATGCCAGAAGCCTAGCAAATAAAATGGGGGAGCTTGAGTCCTTGATACTGGAGGAACATATTGATATAGTTGGGGTCACTGAGACATGGATGGACTCCTCGCATGACTGGGCTGTCAATCTGCAGGGGTTTACATTGTTTCGCAAGGATAGAATGAACAGAAAAGGTGGTGGAGTCTGTCTGTATGTTAGAATTGGTATGAAAGTCAGTGTGAACGATGCCATAGTGTGTGATGATTCTGAGGATGTGGAATCACTGTGGGTAGAATTACAAAAGGAAGGAAATACTGAAAAAATAGTATTTGGTGTAATCTACAGACCCCCTAATATCACTGAAGAGAGAAGGTCAGCTGCATAAACAAAAAGAGTGGGCTGCACGGGCAGGTACAGTGGTAATAATGGGAGATTTTAACTATCCAGATATAGATTGGGGTCGGGGGTTGGCTAAAACTACAAAGTGGAGAAAATTCCTAAATTTATTGTAGGATAATTTCATGGGCCAGTTTGTGGAGGACCCAACAAAAAGTGATGCCTTGTTGGATCTGATCATTTCCCACAACGCAGAGCTGGTTGGCTATGTAACTGTGTGGGAAAACCTTGGTAATAGCGACCACAATATAGTTACTTTTGATTTAAAATGTAGAAAACAAAGACAGGCGGGGAAGGCAAAAACATATAACTTTAAAAAGGCAAATTTCCCTGGCCTGAGATCTGCACTACAGGACATAGACTTGGGGGAGGTGTTGTCAAATACTGATACAGAAGGTAAATGGGAAATTTTTTATTCAACTCTAAATAACTATACAGCTAAATATATACCAAAGGAGAACAAATATAAACGATTAAAACTAAATCCTACATGGCTGACAAATTATGTTAAAAGAGCAATAAACAACAAAAAAAATGGCTTTTAAAAAATACAAATCTGATGGGTCAGATATAACATTTAAACAGTACAAAGAAGTTAATAAAATCTGTAAAAATGTAATAAAAACGGCAAAAATTCAAAATGAGAGGCAAGTGGCCAAATAAAGCAAAACTAATCCTAAATAATTTTTTAGATATATAAATACAAAAAAAAAAACACGAACAGAGCATGTAGGACCCCTTAATAATGATAATGGGGAGGTTGTCACGGGCGATCAAGAGAAGGCGGAGCTACTGAATGGGTTCTTTAGTTCTGTATATACTATAGGAAGAAGGAGGAGCTGACATTGGACAGGTCAGTGCTGGTAACACATCATGTAATGTACTGAACTGGCTTAAAGGGGTACTCCGCCCCTGGCATCTTATCCCCTATACAAAGGATAGGGGATAAGATGTCAGATCACCGCAGTCCCGCTGCTGGGGACGCCAGGGATCGCCGCTGCGGCACCCCGCCATCATTACTGCACAGAGCGAATTCACTCTGTGCGTAATGACGGGCGATACAGGGGCCAGAGCAGCGTGACGTCATGGCTCCGCCCCTCATGACATCACGGCCCATCCCCTTAATGCAAGTCTATGGCAGGGGGCGTGACGACTGCCACGCCCCCTTCCCATAGACTTGTATTGACGGGGGCGGGTCGTGACATCACGAGAGGCGGAGCCGTGACATAACGATGCTCCGGCCCCTGTATTGCCCGTCATTACGTGCAGAGCGATCTCGCTCTGCGCAGTAATGATAGCGGGGTGCTGCAGCGGGGATCCCGGGGCTCCCCAGCAGCGGGACCCCGGTGATCTGACATCTTATCCCCTATCCTTTGGATAGGGGATAAGATGTCTAGGGGCAGAGTACCCCTTTAATGTACAGATGGTACAAGGTAAGTTAAGTAAAGTAAATGTAAGCAAACCTCCAGGACCGGATGGATTGCACCCAAAAGTTCTTAGAGAGGTAAGTTCAGTAATATCTGTACCCTTGTTCAAGATATTTAGAGATTCTCTGGTGTCTGGTATTGTTCCAAGGGACTGGCGCAAGGCGAATGTGGTGCCAATCTTCAAGAAGGGCCCTAGGTCTTCCCCAGGAAATGATAGACCGGTAAGTTTAACGTGCATTGTGGGTAAATTGTTTGAAGGACTTATAAGGGACTACATACAGGAATACATAGGGGATAATTGTATTAAAAGTGATAACCAGCATGGGTTTACTAAGGATAGAAGTTGTCAAACCAATCTAATTTGCTTTTATGAAGATGTGAGTAGAAGCCTTGACAGAGGAATGGCTGTGGATATAGTGTTTCTGGATTTTATGTCCGACAGGAGGCTCCCAATATTTGCATTATCTTTCTTTACTGAACTCACATAGCAGCGAAACAGTTAATGAAAGTTTGCAGAGAAGAAAACTTAGGTGTAACCAAACATAACAGGTAGTCACAGGTGCACTAATCATGCTCTTAGTACAGGTGATAAATAGCCAGACAGGTTAAGCCCCGCCCTCTTTCTTCGCTGCTCACTTAGAGATAAGTATCAAATTGTCTTCTCTCTCAGTGTGATATGTTGGCTTGATATAATATAATATATAGTTGTTGGAATCACCATACAATTAATATATTTGGTTAACCCTTACAATACTATACATACTTTAGCATATTTCATATCCCTGTACACAATTATACTCCTTTCCCCATCGCAGCTTCACACTGCCACGCACCGCTTCTCCCCCCCCCTCCCCCCCCCAATTACAACCCCCCCCTGGTAATCTCCGATACATTCTACTTAACTTAAGTCTCCAACACTAACCGTTATAATCCTATACGCGCGCGTCCTTCAGACTCTGCGCGCGCGCTCTCCTCACAGTGCGAGTCTCACATATCGCGAGATCTCGCTTCACTCGCTGTCTCAGCAGCGGCGCGAACCTACCAGTCAGCTCTTCGCCGCGGTCTTGTCACAGCGACACAGCGTCCCTCCAGTCTTGTCAGACCCGGGGAAAAAACCCTAATTTACTTCAGGAAAGTGATTATTTCCCATAATATTTGTCATTACTCCTACCCTTAGTCTTCAGAGTCCATAATTTAATTTTGCCTTATTGGTATTCAGCACACTTATTTTATTAAATAACTACTTCATAATGTCTGCTGAAAATAAATTACCCGAAGAGGGACAGCCCTCTACTCCTACTGACATTGATATGTCAGACCCAAATGCCGTTAAAAACATGGTGAACCAGTCAATACAACTGGCCATAAAGTCAGCTATTTCCTCCATACGTGAGGTCATATCAGAATCAGTATCAACTGTTATATCACACAATAACCCTAATATTGCTCAACCCTCTACTCCTTCAGACATCTTTTGGTCTGCGGAGGAGTCCTCTAGAACTTTAGCCAAAGGTTTCAAACCTCATGGTAAACGCACACATAAAAGACGTTTTTGTGCAAGGGACGACCAGCAAACCCAGTCCAAGCGACATTCTAGCCACGGGTTAGGTCAGGACATAAATGAACAATTGGCCACTACTAGCCACCAGAACGATGTTAACACAAAACATCCCAGACCCTCTGCCCAGGAGGAAGTTAAAAATTCTAGGGCAAAAAAGGATAAAAGAAGATCAAAACCTGGCTCTTATGTAGTCTCATTTTCCTCAGAACAGGATTCTGATTCAGGTTCAGACTCATCTGACCATTCTTTTGTTGAAGCAATGGATTATGAGGAAGGCGAGATCTCTGACACACAAAATAATACTGAAACTGGGATAAACACAGAACCAGTTCTGCTAGACAGCCAGGGCACCCCATATTTCAACCCAGATCTAATTCAACACCCGAGATCCTCGGAATGGGTCCCAAATTCCCATCTAGCTAAATACCTGTCTGCCAGAATAAGAAAACCCTTGGATAGATCCACCCCAAATAAATTAAGATCTGAATGCCCTCGGCCTAATCTACCCGATAAAGCAGAATGCACCCCCGAACTAGACCCTATTTTGGTCAAATATTTAAATAAAACGGGGAAGAACCCTAAAAAAGGCCTGGACAGGTCCTTCAAGGCATGCCAAGACAAACTCCTGGATGTCTTGGGCCCGCTAACACAAATTTTAGAAATTTCTGATTCATCACTCTCCTCAGGGCATCCTATAGATGCCAGCAATTTGCGCGGTTGGGCACAGAGAGCCCTTTGTCTGCTGGGCAACGCTAACTCAGCCATTGCTGCAGAACGACGCCGCACAATCCTTATGAAAATGGATCCTCAGTTAGCCAACATGGCAACACATGAAATAGAAAATTCCTCTGAAGGTCTCCTTTTTGGAGATGCTTTTATCAAAGAAATAGGAAAATTTGTCGGGATTTTTACATCTCTCGACAAAGCTCAATCTTCCTTAAAGAAAGTTTTCTCTTCCAAAATTTTTGGGAAAGCTGGGAAAGGTAGGGGCCGCTTTCCCAGCAGAGCCTCCTCATCTAGGCAATACCCCAGAGGCCCCAATCAAGATAGAGGCAACTTTCAATCCTCATCCTCCTTCAATCCAGCACCATTCTTCCCAACCAGAGGACGCCCATGGAGATCCAGAGGCAGCAGAGGTTTCCCAAGGACCAGACCATCTTCAGGTAACTCCAGTTCCTCTATTTTCTTTTCTTCTTCCCCTAGGAGGAAGACTCCAACATTTTATCCATGCTTGGTCTTCAATAACCTCAGATCTTTGGGTTCTGAACACGGTCTCAGGATTCCTGATAGAATTCATAACTCCCCCAACACAACATTCTCTCCCTATTCCGATTCAGTTTTCAATTACAGATCAAAAACTCATAGACCAGGAGGTCTTAGACCTTCATTCCAAAGAAGCAATTACTCCAATCTCAAATCACACACAAGGATTCCTCAGCAATCTTTTTCTAGTAAAGAAAAAGGACGGAGGATACAGACCGGTGATCAATCTTCGCATTTTAAACAAATTTGTTCTATATCAACATTTCAAAATGGAAGGGATTCACCTTCTCAGAGACATGTTGATACAAGGAGATTGGCTAGTAAAAGTAGATCTAAAGGACGCCTATCTCACTGTTCCCATACATTCCTCTCACCAACAATACCTCCAGTTTATCTGGAAAAGTAAAAAATGGCAGTTCACCTGCCTTCCCTTCGGCCTGTCATCAGCTCCATGGTGCTTTACAAAGCTAATGAAACCCATAACGTCCATCCTCAGGAGCAGAGGTTTCCGTCTAATTATTTACTTAGACAATATCCTTATAATGGCTCAGTCTCAATCAACTCTTCTCCAACATCTTCAATGGACAATATCCC
Source organism: Hyla sarda (assembly GCF_029499605.1). Lineage (NCBI taxonomy): Eukaryota > Metazoa > Chordata > Amphibia > Anura > Hylidae > Hyla > Hyla sarda. The sequence continues at coordinate 424,295,689 of NC_079189.1, forward strand.
TTCTCACCTCTCTAGGTTTTTCTATCAACAACAAGAAATCTATCTTGACCCCTTCAAGGGAAGTAGAATTCTTAGGTTTCATGATAGATACCCACAAGACTATACTAAGTCTCCCCACCAAGAAAATAAAAACAATTCGGAAGGAGATCCGATCTACCTTGAACAAACAAGTGATATCTTTACGGACACTTGCTCGTATAATTGGCCTATTATCCGCTTCAATACAGGCTATCTTCCCAGCACCTTTACATTATCGGGCCTTACAACGTCTCAAAATTCATCATCTGAGACAGGGTATGGACTATTCGGATTTGATACCCCTTTCAACCGAAGCCCAGGAAGAACTTCTATGGTGGCTTTCCCACCTAGAATCCTGGAATGGCAAAACCATTTTCCATCATTCCCCGGACATTATCATAGAGTCAGACGCCAGCCTTTCAGGCTGGGGAGCTCGTTGCGGAACACTCACCACAGGAGGAAAATGGTCAGAGAACGAGGCCAACCTTCATATCAATTGTTTGGAACTTTTAGCAGGTTCCTTTGCCCTGAAAAGCTTCGCGAAATACAGATCTCACTGCTGTATTTTGCTTCGAATGGACAATATCTCGGCGGTCCAGTACATCAACCGCTTGGGTGGCACAAATTCCAAAGCTTTATCAGAAATTGCGAAAGATTTCTGGCATTTCTGCTTGGAAAAGAACATCATTTTGAAAGCAGAATACTTACCTGGTTTAGCCAACTCTATTGCGGACTGGAATTCTCTTTTCCTTACGGATTCCAGCGATTGGAAACTAGATTCCTCCGTTTTCTCCTCCATCAATTCCATATGGGGACCTCTCTATATGGATCTTTTCGCCTCCCGCTTGAACAATCAGCTACCTCTATTCTTCAGCTGGAGACCAGACCCAGAGGCTTTAGGGATAGACGCCTTCCTACAACTCTGGCCACAGGAAATCCTCTACGCTTTCCCTCCATTTACAATGATCCCCAGAGTCGTATCCCAAGTGATAACTCATCGGTCGACCATGGTATTGATTACTCCATGGTGGCCGTCTCAAACTTGGTTTCCCCAAGTTCTCAGTTTATCCATGGACATTCCAAAAATCTTACCTGTCTTCCCTCTTCTTCTTCAGGACCCCTTAGGGAACCCTCACCCCTTAATAATCTCAGGCTCTCTATCTCTCATCGCCTGGATGATCTCAGGCAATCCCCTCTTGATTGCGAACTTTCACAATCTGCTAAGGACATCCTCTCAGAATCATGGGCCCCGGGTACCCATAAAGCTTACAGATCAGCCTGGAGATTTTGGGTTCATTGGTGCTCTCAACGATCTCTGGATCCCGTTCGAGCATCTATCTCCCATGTCATAAATTTTCTTTCAGAATCTTTTGATTCAGGCAAAGCTTACAGAACTATAAACTTGTACCGCTCTGCCATCTCAGCAGAACACGAACATATCAACTCTTTTCCAGTGGGCAAACATCCACTTGTATGTAGATTACTAAAAGGAATTTGTTTCAAAAGATCTCCTCGTCCTAAATACGAATCCACCTGGGACGTTTCCCTCATTCTCAATCTCTTTTCCTCTTGGGAGGACAACGACCTTCTCTCGTTAAAACTACTTTCTATCAAACTTACAGTTCTACTTTGCCTCATCTCTATAAAGAGAGTCTCAGACGTCAAAGCTCTAGACATATCGAATAGATCCTTTTTACCCCACGGGGTTCAATTTTCGATCTCTCGTCGTACAAAGACTAATATACACTCGGTCTTCTACCCCTCCTTCACCAATCATCCTAAACTTTGTGTAGTTAAATGTTTAAAATCTTATGAACACAAAACATCTCCCCTTCGTAACCACTCTCTTTCCCAGTTACTCATCTCCTATTGTAAACCCCATCTTCCAGTTACATCCACTACCTTAGCGAGGTGGGTCAGGATAGCCATGAACATGGCTGGAATAGATACCTCCAAATTCGGAGCACACTCTACTAGAGGGGCTATGTCCACTAGAACCATCCAAAGAGGAGGATATCTTCTTGATCTTCTTAAAGCGGCCAATTGGTCTTCCGAACATACTTTTAAAACCTTCTATTTTAAACCTGACACTCATGTCTCCATGTCTATCCTATGAAGTATAATATGATGCTTATGTCATTATAGATTTAAACTTGCAAATATTGGGAGCCTCCTGTCGGACATAAAATTGAAGATTTTCCTAATTTTAATGACGGAAAATATGGATTTTATTAACGACAGGAGGCGAGCAATATCCCTCCCTATCTATTGTCCCTCCCTCATTATGTTTAACAAATTATATCTTTCAGCATACTGAGGACTCTCATCACATATCCGTGATCTACTCTTCGGACGACTTCCTTCCCCTGAAGACTCTTGATGACTTTACGTTCCGATTCAAGATCCTGGTTTACATCTGCTAACTTCGGTTTTCCTGGACTATATTTTTCTTCGGAAAATTGGACTTGCTTTATTTTGGTTATACTTATATCTTTATCGCATCTCAGAAAGAGGGCGGGGCTTAACCTGTCTGGCTATTTATCACCTGTGCTAAGAGCATGATTAGTGCACCTGTGACTACCTGTTATGTTTGGTTACACCTAAGTTTTCTTCTCTGCAAACTTTCATTAACTGTTTCGCTGCTATGTGAGTTCAGTAAAGAAAGATAATGCAAATATTGCTCGCCTCCTGTCGTTAATAAAATCCATATTTTCCGTCATTAAAATTAGGAAAATCTTCAATTTTGCTAAAGCATTTGATACTGTCCCTCATATTCGTCTGACAGGTAAGTTAAGGTCTTTGGGCTTGGAAACTTTAGTTTGTAACTGGATTGAACACTGGCCCATGGATCGACCCAGAGAGTGGTGATCAATAATTCGTACTCTGGTCCACGGTTATTAGTGGTGTACCCCAAGGTTTTGTACTGGGCCCGCTGTTGTTTAATTTATTTATCAATGATATAGAGGATGGTATTAACAGCTCTGTTTCTATCTTTGCAGATGACACCAAGCTTTGTAGCACAGTACAGTCTATAGAGGATGTGCATAAGTTACAAGATGACTTGGATAGACTAAGTGTCTGGGCATCCACTTGGCAAATGAGGTTCAATGTGGATAAATGCAAAGTTATGCATCTGGGTACTAATAACCTGCATGCATCATATGTCTTAGGGGGGATAACACTGGCAGAGTCACTGGTAGAGAAGGATCTGGGTGTACTTATAGATCACAGACTTCAGAATAGCATGCAATGTCAGGCTGCAGCTTCCAAAGCCGGCAGGATATTGTCATGTATCAAAAGAGGCATGGACTCGAGGGACAGGGACATAATACTCCCCCTTTATAAAGCATTGGTACGGCCTCACTTGGAATATGCTGTTCAGTTTTGGTCGCCTGTCCATAAAAGGGACATTGCGGAGCTGGAAAGGGTGCAGAGACGTGCGACTAAACTAATAAGGGGCATGAAAGTTTATAGCTACGAGGAACGATTAAAGGAGTTACAATTGTTTAGTCTTGAGAAGAGACGTTTAAGGGGGGATATGATAAACGTATATAAGTATATAAATGGCCCATACAAAAAATATGGAGAAAAACTGTTCCAGGTTAAACCCCTCCAAAGGATGAGGGGGCACTCCCTCCGTCTGGAGAAGAAAAGGTTTAGTCTAAAGGGGCGACACGCCTTCTTTACCAAAAGAACTGTGAATTTATGGAACAGTCTACCTCAGGAACTGGTCATAGCAGGAACAATTAATAGCTTTAAAGGACATCTGCAGTGCTGGGCAAAAAAACTTTTTTTTTACCTCATTTAATAGGTCTTTGAAAGACCTTTCCAACGATGTCTCCCCCATCAAAATTGGCCCAGTCTTTCTCCCGTTATCAGCACACGAATTACGGAGGAGAAGTGAAAATAAAACTACATCTCCCATCATGCCTTGTGCTTACTTCCTGTAAGCTGCTGCCCTCCCCCTGTTCTATCCCCCCGAGCAAATTATTATATTGTAACGCCCACATCTCCCTTCCCTATGCATATACCCTCCTCTTCTGCTCATCTCCCCCTACCCATGCTGCTCCTGTCCAGTGATGAAGCAGCTGCCTCCGTGCTCACTGTAGTGTGGGCTCTGGAGAGTGGAGAGTGAAAGGAAAAATGGTAAAAAAAAACATAATTGTTTGTCTATAAAACTGTCCTGATAGGGGTCCCTCCATCTTTTTCACAACTCCAACTCCAAGCATGCCCAGTTATTTTATATGCTGTTCGGGCATGCTGGGAATTCCAGTGGTGCCTCCAGCTGTTGCAAGACTACAAATCCCAGCATGCCCTGTCAGCTTTCTGCTATATGTGCATGCTTGGAGTTGCAGAGGTGACTCCAGCTGTTGTAAGACTATACATCCAAGCATGCCGTGTCAGCTTTCTGCTGTTTGAGTGTATAAAGGAGTTGTAGTTCACCAACACCTCTACTGTATCAGGAGACTCCTGGGAGTTGTAGTTCACCAACACCTTTATTGTATCTCTGTAGTCTCCTGGGAGTTGTAGTTCACCAACACCTCTATTGTACCTCTGTAATCTCCTGGGGGTTGTAGTTCACCAACACCTCTATTGTATCAGGAGTCTCCTGGGAGTTGTAGTTCACCAACACCTCTATTGTATCTCTGTAGTCTCCTGGGAGTTGTAGTTCACCAACACCTCTATTGTATCAGGAGTCTCCTGGGAGTTGTAGTTCACCAACACCTCTATTGTATCTCTGTAGTCTCCTGGGAGTTGTAGTTCACCAACACCTCTACTGTATCAGGAGACTCCTGGGAGTTGTAGTTCACCAACACCTCTATTGTATCAGGAGTCTCCTGGGAGTTGTAGTTCACCAACACCTCTATTGTATCTCTGTAGTCTCCTGGCTGGGAGTTGTAGTTCACCAACACCTGTATTGTATCTCTGTAGTTTCCTGGGAGTTGTAGTTCACCAACACCTGTATTGTATCTCTGTAGTCTCCTGGGAGTTGTAGTTCATACACCAGTGTTTCCCAACCAGGGTGCCTCCAGATGTTGCAAAACTACTACTCCCAGCATTCCCTGGTTGGGAAACACTGGCATACACACACACACATAACAGGGACTACAACTCATGTGTCATTCAGTAGTCCCCCCCCCCCCATCTCACACACAGAATCATCTCCAGTATGATATTTATTCCCTGTATACACCACCAGCCCGTGCAGTGTAATATGTCTCCTTCACACACACGTCCTCCCCTCCCTGCTCTGTGGTTTGCTCTGTGTTTCCCCCGTGATAACTTGAATCCTCCCAGTGATAAGTGAGGTCCTATGTAGACAGAGCAGGGGAGGGGGGAGGAGCTGTGGACGTCCTCATTCTCCCCCTGCTTGAATCTCACAGATAGGGGCGTTTCTGAGGATGAGCCTATGGCTGCCTCAGAAAGCACCCGCTCATGCATATGCATAAGAGGGAGGAGCTGACAGAGGCTAGGGGGGGGAGCACAAACACTGCTGGGAGGAAGAGATCTCCGTCCCCAAGATGGCGGCTGCAATGTAATGAATAGGGGACGGACGCAGGACTACTGGGCTATGCTGGCAACTCTAATATCTCAGAAACGGCTGCATATAGGTAAATAGGACTAATTGACTGAATTGTATAACTTTTGTTTGGGGAACATTTGGGCAGGGATTTTTGACCACTACAGTTGTCCTTTAAAACAGGGTTAGATACATTCCTGGAACAAAATAACATTAATGCTTATGCAGAATTATAAAACAACATCCCTTCCCCTTATCCCCTTACACCCTTCCCTTCAATTCCCTGGTTGAACTTGATGGACGTATGTCTTTTTTCAACCATACTATGTAACTATGTAATGTTTATGTTATATGCTGTTACGCCGAGCGCTCCGGGTCCCCGCTCCTCCCCGGAGCGCTCGCTACACTCCCCTCACTGCAGCGCTCCGGTCGGTTCCACGGACCCGGGGCGCTGCGATACCGCCTCCGGCCGGGGTGCGATTCGCGATGCGGGTAGCGCCCGCTCGCGATGCGCACCCCGGCTCCCGTACCTGACTCGCTCTCCGTCAGTTCTGTCCCGGCGCGCGCGGCCCCGCTCCCTAGGGCGCGCGCGCGCCGGGTCTTTGCGATTTAAAGGGCCACTGCGCCGCTGATTGGCGCAGTGGTTCCAATTAGTGTTTACACCTGTGCACTTCCCTATATCACCTCACTTCCCCTTCACTCCCTCGCCGGATCTTGTTGCCATCGTGCCAGTGAAAGCGTTTCCTTGTGTGTTCCTAGCCTGTGTTCCAGACCTCCTGCCGTTGCCCCTGACTACGATCCTTGCTGCCTGCCCCGACCTTCTGCTACGTCCGACCTTGCTTCTGTCTACTCCCTTGTACCGCGCCTATCTTCAGCAGCCAGAGAGGTTGAGCCGTTGCTAGGGGATACGACCTGGTCACTACCGCCGCAGCAAGACCATCCCGCTTTGCGGCGGGCTCTGGTGAAAACCAGTAGTGACTTAGAACCGATCCTCTAGCACGGTCCACGCCAATCCCTCTCTGGCACAGAGGATCCACTACCTGCCAGCCGGCATCGTGACAGTAGATCCGGCCATGGATCCCGCTGAAGTTCCTCTGCCAGTTGTCGCTGACCTCACCACGGTGGTCGCCCAGCAGTCACAACAGATAGCGCAACAAGGCCAACAGCTGTCTCAACTGACTGTTATGCTACAACAGTTACTACCACAGCTCCAGCAATCATCTCCTCCGCCAGCTCCTGTACCTCCTCCGCAGCGAGTGGCCGCTTCTGGACTACGACTATCCTTGCCGGATAAATTTGATGGGGACTCTAAGTTTTGCCGTGGCTTTCTTTCCCAATGTTCATTACACTTGGAGATGATGTCGGACCAGTTCCCCACTGAAAGGTCTAAGGTGGCTTTCGTAGTCAGCCTGCTGTCTGGAAAAGCCCTGGCTTGGGCCACACCGCTCTGGGACCGCAATGACCCCGTCACTGCCTCTGTACACTCCTTCTTCTCGGAATTTCGAAGTGTCTTTGAGGAACCTGCCCGAGCCTCTTCTGCTGAGACTGCCCTGTTGAACCTGGTCCAGGGTAATTCTTCCGTTGGCGAGTATGCCGTACAATTCCGTACTCTTGCTTCAGAGTTATCCTGGAATAATGAGGCACTCTGCGCGACCTTTAAAAAAGGCCTATCCAGCAACATTAAAGATGTTCTGGCCGCACGAGAAATCCCTGCTAATCTACATGAACTCATTCACCTAGCCACTCGCATTGACATGCGTTTTTCCGAAAGGCGTCAGGAGCTCCGCCAGGATATGGACTCTGTTCGCACGAGGCGTTTCTTCTCCCCGGCTCCTCTCTCCTCTGGTCCCCTGCAACCTGTTCCTGTGCCTCCCGCCGTGGAGGCTATGCAGGTCGACCGGTCTCGCCTGACACCTCAAGAGAGGACACGACGCCGCATGGAGAATCTCTGCCTGTACTGTGCTAGTACCGAACACTTCCTGAGGGATTGTCCTATCCGCCCTCCGCGCCTGGAAAGACGTACGCTGACTCCGCACAAAGATGAGACAATCCTTGATGTCTACTCTGCTTCTCCACGTCTTACTGTGCCTGTGCGGATGTCTGCCTCTGCCTTCTCCTTCTCTTCTGTGGCCTTCTTGGACTCTGGATCTGCAGGAAATTTTATTTTGGCCTCTCTCGTCAACAGGTTCAACATCCCAGTGACCAGTCTCGCCAGACCCCTTTACATCAATTGTATAAACAATGAAAGATTGGACTGTACCATACGTTTCCGCACGGAGCCCCTTCTAATGAGCATCGGATCTCATCACGAGAGGATTGAACTTTTGGTCCTCCCCAATTGCACCTCGGAAATTCTCCTTGGACTTCCCTGGCTTCAACTTCATTCCCCAACCCTGGATTGGTCCACTGGGGAGATCAAGAGTTGGGGGCCCTCTTGTTCCAAGGACTGTCTAAAACCGGTTCCCAGTAACCCTTGCCGTGACTCTGTGGTTCCTCCAGTAACCGGTCTCCCTAAGGCCTATATGGACTTCGCGGATGTTTTCTGCAAAAAACAAGCGGAGACTCTACCTCCTCACAGGCCTTATGATTGTCCTATCGACCTCCTCCCGGGCACTACTCCACCCCGGGGCAGAATTTATCCTCTCTCTGCCCCAGAGACTCTTGCCATGTCTGAATACGTCCAGGAGAATCTAAAAAAGGGCTTTATCCGTAAATCCTCCTCTCCTGCCGGAGCCGGATTTTTCTTTGTGTCCAAAAAAGATGGCTCCCTACGTCCTTGCATTGACTACCGCGGTCTTAATAAAATCACGGTTAAGAACCGCTACCCCTTACCCCTCATCTCTGAACTCTTTGATCGCCTCCAAGGTGCCCACATCTTTACTAAATTGGACTTAAGAGGCGCCTATAACCTCATCCGCATCAGAGAGGGGGATGAGTGGAAAACAGCATTTAACACCAGAGATGGACACTTTGAGTATCTGGTCATGCCCTTTGGCCTGTGCAACGCCCCTGCTGTCTTCCAAGACTTTGTTAATGAAATTTTTCGTGATCTGTTATACTCCTGTGTTGTTGTATATCTGGATGATATCCTAATTTTTTCGGCCAATCTAGAAGAACACCGCCAGCATGTCCGTATGGTTCTTCAGAGACTTCGTGACAATCAACTCTATGCTAAAATTGAGAAATGCCTGTTTGAATGCCAATCTCTTCCTTTTCTAGGATATTTGGTCTCTGGCCAGGGACTACAAATGGACCCAGATAAACTCTCTGCCGTCTTAGATTGGCCACGCCCCTCCGGACTCCGTGCCATCCAACGTTTTTTGGGGTTCGCCAATTATTACAGGCAATTTATTCCACATTTTTCTACCATTGTGGCTCCTATTGTGGCTTTAACCAAAAAAAATGCCGATCCCAAGTCTTGGCCTCCTCAAGCGGAAGACGCCTTTAAACGACTCAAGTCTGCCTTTTCTTCGGCTCCCGTGCTCTCCAGACCTGACCCATCCAAACCCTTCCTACTGGAGGTTGATGCCTCCTCAGTGGGAGCTGGAGCTGTTCTTCTACAGAAAAACTCTTCCGGGCATGCTGTTACTTGTGGTTTTTTTTCTAGGACCTTCTCTCCGGCGGAGAGGAACTACTCCATCGGGGATCGAGAGCTTCTAGCCATTAAATTAGCACTTGAGGAATGGAGGCATCTGCTGGAGGGATCAAGATTTCCAGTTATTATTTACACCGATCACAAGAACCTCTCCTACCTCCAGTCTGCCCAACGGCTGAATCCTCGTCAGGCCAGGTGGTCTCTGTTCTTTGCCCGATTTAATTTTGAAATTCACTTTCGGCCTGCTGATAAGAACATTAGGGCCGATGCTCTCTCTCGTTCCTCAGATGCTTCTGAAATTGAACTCTCTCCTCAACACATCATTCCTCCTGACTGCCTGATTTCCACTTCTCCAGCCTCCATCAGGCAAACTCCTCCAGGAAAGACCTTTGTTTCTCCACGCCAACGCCTCGGAATCCTCAAATGGGGTCACTCCTCCCATCTCGCAGGTCATGTGGGCATCAAGAAATCTCTGCAACTCATCTCCCGCTTCTATTGGTGGCCGACTCTGGAGACGGATGTTGTGGACTTTGTCCGAGCCTGCACTATCTGTGCCCGGGATAAGACTCTTCGCCAGAAGCCCGCTGGTTTTCTTCATCCCCTACCTGTCCCCGAACAGCCTTGGTCTCTGATTGGTATGGATTTTATTACTGATTTACCCCCTTCCCGTGGCAACACTGTTATTTGGGTGGTCGTTGATCGATTCTCCAAAATGGCACATTTCATCCCTCTTCCTGGTCTTCCTTCAGCGCCTCAGTTGGCTAAACAATTTTTTGTACACATTTTTCGTCTTCACGGGTTGCCTACGCAGATCGTCTCGGATAGAGGTGTCCAATTCGTGTCTAAATTCTGGAGGGCTCTCTGTAAACAACTCAAGATTAAATTAAATTTTTCTTCTGCATATCATCCCCAGTCCAATGGACAAGTAGAAAGAATTAACCAGATCTTGGGTGATTATTTGCGACATTTTGTTTCCTCCCGCCAGGATGACTGGGCAGATCTCCTTCCATGGGCCGAATTCTCGTATAACTTCAGAGTCTCTGAATCTTCCTCCAAATCCCCATTTTTCGTGGTGTACGGCCGTCACCCTCTTCCCCCCCTCCCTACCCCCTTGCCCTCTGGTCTACCCGCTGTGGATGAAATTTCTCGTGACCTTTCCATCATATGGAGAGAGACCCAAAATTCTCTCTTACAGGCTTCATCACGCATGAAGAAATTCGCAGATAAGAAAAGAAGAGCCCCTCCCGTTTTTTCCCCTGGAGACAAGGTATGGCTCTCCGCTAAATATGTCCGCTTCCGTGTCCCTAGCTACAAGTTGGGACCACGCTATCTTGGACCTTTCAAAGTTTTGTGTCAAATTAATCCTGTCTCTTACAAACTTCTTCTTCCTCCTTCTCTTCGTATCCCTAATGCCTTTCACGTCTCTCTTCTTAAACCACTCATCCTCAACCGTTTTTCTCCCAAATCTGTTCCTCCCACTCCTGTTTCCGGCTCCTCGGACATCTTCTCTGTCAAAGAGATCTTAGCCTCTAAAAAGGTCAGAGGGAAAATTTTTTTTTTAGTGGACTGGGAGGGTTGTGGTCCTGAAGAGAGATCCTGGGAACCTGAGGACAACATCCTAGACAAAAGTCTGCTCCTCAGGTTCTCAGGCTCCAAGAAGAGGGGGAGACCCAAGGGGGGGGGTACTGTTACGCCGAGCGCTCCGGGTCCCCGCTCCTCCCCGGAGCGCTCGCTACACTCCCCTCACTGCAGCGCTCCGGTCGGTTCCACGGACCCGGGGCGCTGCGATACCGCCTCCGGCCGGGGTGCGATTCGCGATGCGGGTAGCGCCCGCTCGCGATGCGCACCCCGGCTCCCGTACCTGACTCGCTCTCCGTCAGTTCTGTCCCGGCGCGCGCGGCCCCGCTCCCTAGGGCGCGCGCGCGCCGGGTCTTTGCGATTTAAAGGGCCACTGCGCCGCTGATTGGCGCAGTGGTTCCAATTAGTGTTTACACCTGTGCACTTCCCTATATCACCTCACTTCCCCTTCACTCCCTTGCCGGATCTTGTTGCCATCGTGCCAGTGAAAGCGTTTCCTTGTGTGTTCCTAGCCTGTGTTCCAGACCTCCTGCCGTTGCCCCTGACTACGATCCTTGCTGCCTGCCCCGACCTTCTGCTACGTCCGACCTTGCTTCTGTCTACTCCCTTGTACCGCGCCTATCTTCAGCAGCCAGAGAGGTTGAGCCGTTGCTAGGGGATACGACCTGGTCACTACCGCCGCAGCAAGACCATCCCGCTTTGCGGCGGGCTCTGGTGAAAACCAGTAGTGACTTAGAACCGATCCTCTAGCACGGTCCACGCCAATCCCTCTCTGGCACAGAGGATCCACTACCTGCCAGCCGGCATCGTGACATATGCTCTACATGCCTTATATGACATGGTTAATCATATCTCATTGAAGTTACTTGTAGTTTTTGATAATTCTTCAATAAACTACGAATTGGAAAAAATAAAATAAAATACACTCAGTATGCATATACAAAGGTTACGTTCATTAGGATATTCTGTAGCATTGTATGCTGTTTCTGCAATTAGTTTCATTACACAAGAACCTCCACTTTACTTTGTTATTTAATAATAATGTGTGCTGCACTATATAAGCAAAAAATAAATAAATATATTCCACAGCTGCATAAGTTTACAGGGAAACCACTTGCAAACCCATTTACCCTTATGGTGTCATTACCTTTGTGACCCTTTAACCCAGGATTTTTGCATTTTTGCATTTTCATTTTTTCCTCATCACCTTCTAAAAATCATAGTGCTTTCAATTTTGCACATTAAATTCCATATGATGGCTTATTTTTTGCGCAACCAATTCAGTGACATTAGTCATTTTACCCAAAAATCCACGACGAAACGGAAAAAAATAATAATTGTGCGACAAAATTGAAGAAAAAATGTCATTTTGTATCTTTTGGGTGCTTCCGTTTCTACACAGTACATTTTTCGGTAAAAATGAAACCTTATCTTTATTCTGTAGGTCCATACAGTTAAAATGAAAGGAAAGAAAAATGTCCAGCACACGCACGTGTAAAAGGAGCTTCTTTATTCAGTTGCCATAGGATACATCAGGCACTCAGGTAATGTGACGCGTTTTGGCCCACAGGGCCTTAGTCATACAAAGGTTACTGGTGATAAGATCATTTATGTATGCTAGGTGGGGGTGTCCTGGGCGGTGCAAACTCCGTTCCACGTCACACCACACCTGCACACATAATTAGAATGTTAAAAGATATTAGAACTTTATTGATTTCCACATATAAAAAAAAATATATCTTATATAAAAAGGTTTTACATTGTAAAATATAATATGCATCAATAGTGTGCACATGGCTCCATCTCTTTATGGTATTAAACTATATCACTTGTGTGACACCATTTGTATAAAAATAGTGAAAGGAGATCCGGTACACACTTGATGCATATAACTGAAAGACCAGACGCTGATTCTGGAGGAAAATTATATATCTGATCAAGGAATAAATTACTTTATAAATATACAGAACAGAGATACAGACAAAACGGACAGGATATGTAAGTGCATGTGCATAATATCCGTAGGTATTTTCCTGCATATAAGCTGTATATTCCATGTAGAGAAGGGCTGAATAGGTGACTGGAAATACACTTGGAGAATATATGTATATATAAATTATTTATTATTTTATTTAGAATCTTTACTAATTTTTAATAGTGTAAAATAGTGTCCAGTCTCCTATTCAGATCTTGCTGTACTCGTGTTTCAAGGGTGAGGATCCAGTAAATTTCCCGGTCTAACACTTTTTGTCTCGTATTTCCTCCTCTGAGTTGTTTTTCAACCCTTTCGATACCTTGTACCATCAGGCTGGAAGTACTTCCATCATGTACCTCAGCGCAATGTTTGCTGACCATAGATACGTGCCGTGTCTGAAAATGTGCAATATCCGTTAAATGTTTGCGTACTCTAATTTTTAGTGGGTTGATGGTACATCCCACATATTGCACATTGCAGGCACGGCACGTAGAAAGGTACACTACTCCGGCTGTATTACAGTTTACAAATTGTTTAATAGTAAACGTTTTGTTGTTACTTGTAGATGTAAATGATAATGAGTTATTCATATAGTTACAACAAATACATTTTCTGGATCCACATTTATATGAACCCGGACAGTTCAGCCAAGTGGGCACATTTCTCAGGGAGTTGGAAAAGAGGCTGGGAGATGGTTTCTGGCCTAAAGTTGGAACTCTTCTTGATACACATCTAACACCCCCGTTTAAAGCTGCCCAAAAATCAGGATCAGTATATATAATTGGCATATTGTTTTTGATAATGTTACTGATTATTTTGAATTCAGTGCTGTACTGGGTCAAAAAAAATGAAAGGTTGAATATTGTCGTACTTCGGAAAAAAATCATAACTACATGCAGGAAAATGTATATGTTAAAAATTCTCATCTTCTAACCCCTATAACTTTTTTATTTTTCCGCGTACGGGCCTGTATGAGGACTAATTTTTTGTGCCGTGTTCTGAAGTTTTTATTGGTACCATTTTTGTGTTGATCAGACTTTTTGATTGCTTTTTATAAATTTTTTCATGATATAAAAAGTGACCAAAATACGCTATTTTGTACTTTGGAATTTTTTTTGCGCGTACGCCATTGACCGTGTGGTTTAATTAACAATATATTTTTATAGTTCGGACATTTCCGCACACGGCGATACTGTATATGTTTATTTTTATTTACACATTTGTTTTATGGGAAAAGGGGGGTGATTCAAACTTTTATTAGAGAAGGGGTTAAATGACCTTTGTTAACTTTTTTTTTCACTTTTTTTTGTGCAGTGCTATAGCTCCCATAGGGAGCTAACAATCTGCTGGTACCCTTCATGAAAATGGTGTAACTGAGCCATGGGATTTCCAGTATACAGGAGGTGTAGCCTTTGACATACTTTGTTACCAGAGTAACCTTTTTTTTTTTTTTTTTGCTTTTATTTTAACAAGTCATATATAACACTAATTAATAATTGCATTCCATATTAATAATTGAATGGCATGTCTATCCCTAATCTCTTTTGGAGTTCTTGGTATATCCTTTCCCAATATTTCTGAATTCTTCTGCACATCCAAATAACACGGACCTCTTGGGCATTCTGCATCAAGCTTATACTCAAATTTCACAAAATCAGCCAGAGCTAGTTGAATTTTCGACAAAATCCACTGGGTAATTGAAAACATATTAACATTCTTAAACATACGACCCCAAAAATTTTCATTGTTACTTTGGAATTGTTTTCTCCACCTCCCTTCTACTCTGTGTAGGTTCTCTCTGTTTATTTCAAACAATATTTTTTTATTAAATATTTGGGTCATATCTTTTTTACTATAAGACCCATTTCCCCAAAAATCGATAATATTATGTGAATCAACCTGAAATTGTGTTTTTTCTACTGTGCATTTATAAGCGTGATCTATTTGATAATATCTAAATCTATAAACTTCACCAATATTACATCTTAATTAAAATTTTTCTAAAGTGCACACTTTTCCTTCCTCAAAAATGTGTTCAATCAATCTTACCCCAACCTTAACCCCTTAAGGACCAAGCCAATTTTCACCTTAAGGACCAGAGCGTTTTTTGCACATCTGACTACTGTAACTTAAGCATTAATATCACGATTCGGCAGGCTGGATGTGGATCCTCTGTGTCAGCGAGGGATTGGCGTGGACCGTGTCGGTGGACCGGTTCTAAGTTGCTACTGGTTTTCACCAGAGCCCGCCGCAAAGCGGGATGGTCTTGCTGCGGCGGTAGCAACCAGGTCGTATCCACCGGCAACGGCTCAACCTCGCTGACTGCTGAGAAGGCGTGGGACAGAAGGACTAGACAGAGGCAAGGTCAGATGTAGCAGAAGGTCGGGGCAGGCGGAAAGGTTCGTAGTCAATGTGGATAGCAGAAGATCTGGAACGCAGGCTTTGGACAACACTAAACGCTTTCACTAGCACAAGGCAACAAGATCTGGCAGGGAAGTGCAGGGGAAGTGAGGTAATATAGCCAGGGAGCAGGTGGAAGCTAATTAAGCTGATTGGGCCAGGCACCATCCATTGGTGCACTGGCCCTTTAAATCTTAGAGAGCTGGCGCGCGCACGCCCTAAGGAGCGAAGCCGCGCGCGCCAGGACAAGACAGCTGGGGGCCGGGACAGGTGAGTGACTTGGGATGTGATTCGCGAGCGGGCGCGTCCCGCTATGCGAATCGCATCCCCGTCGGCAGTGTCAGTGCAGCGCTCCCGGTCAGCGGGTCTGACTGGGGCGCTGCAGAGAGAGGAACGCCGCGAGCGCTCCGGGGAGGAGCAGGGACCCTGAGCGCTCGGCGTAACAATTAATAACTCTGGTATGCTTTTACATTTCATTCTGATTCCGAGATTGTTTTTTTGTGACATATTCTACTTTATGTTAGTGGTAAATTTTCATTGTTACTTGCATCATTTCTTGGTGAAAAATTCCAAAATTTGAAGAAAAAATTGAAAATTTAGCATTTTTCTAAATT
Organism: Hyla sarda; assembly: GCF_029499605.1. Taxonomy (NCBI): domain Eukaryota; kingdom Metazoa; phylum Chordata; class Amphibia; order Anura; family Hylidae; genus Hyla; species Hyla sarda. The sequence continues at coordinate 424,311,390 of NC_079189.1, forward strand.
TGAAGCTCTCTGCTTGTAAGGAAAATATAAATGATATATTGATTCACATATACAATATGTCTACTTTATGTTTGCTATGTTGATATGTTTTTACTTTTGGAAGACAACAGAGGGCTTCAAAGTTCAGCAGCAATTTTCTAATTTTCACGAAATTTTCTAAATCAGAATTTTTCAGGGACCAGTTCAGATTTGAAGTGGATTTGAAGGGCCTTCATATTAGAAATATGCGATAAATTACCCCATTATAGAAACTGCACCCCTCAAAGTATTCAAAATGACATTCAAAAAGTTTGTTAACACTTTAGGTGTTTCACAGGAATAGCAGCAGTGAAGGAGAAAATTCAAAATCTTCATTTTTTACACTTGTTTGATCTTGTAGACCCAGTTTTTGAATTTTCACAAGGGGTAATAGGAGAAAATCCCCTATTTAGGAAGTCCCTATGGTGCCAGAACACATGGCCTACTATTTTGGAAAGTACACCCCTAAAGGAACGTAACAAGGGGTATAGTGAGTCTTAACACCTCAAAGGTGTTTGACGACTTTTAGTTAAAGTCTGATGTGTAAATGAAAAAAAAAAGTTTTCACTAAAATGCTGGTTTTCCCCCAAATTTTACATTTTCACAAGGGGTAATAGGAGAAAATGCCCCCTAAAATTTGTAACCCCATTTCTTCTGAGTATGTAAATACCCCATGTGTGGATGTCAAGTGCTCTGCTGGCGCACTACAATGCTCAGAATAGGGGGAGCGCCATTGAGTTTCTGCAGAGAGAATTTGTTTGGAATGGAAATCGGGGGCCATGAGCATTTACACAGCCCCCCGTGGTGCCAGAATGGTGTACCCCCCCCCTACATGTGATCCCATTTTGGAAACTGCACCCCTCACAGAACTTAATATGTGGTGCAGTGAGCATTTACACCCCACTGGCGTGGGTGTAAATGACAGATGACAGATCTTTGGAACAGTGGGCTGTGCAAATGAAAAATTAAATTTTTCATTTTCACGGACCACTGTTCCAAAAATCTGTCAGACACCTGTGGGACTTAAATTCTCACTGCACCCCTTATTACATTACTTGAGGGGTGTAGTTTCCAAAACGGGGTCACATGTGTGTGTGTGGAGGAGGGGATCAATTGTTCTGGCACTATAAGGGCTTTGTAAACACACATGGCCTTCAATTCCAGACAAATTTTCTCTCCAAATGCCCAATGGCGCTCCTTCTCTTCTAAGCATTGTAGTTCTACCACAGAGCACTTTACATCCACATAGGGGGTATGTTCTTACTCAGAAGAAATGGGGTGACAAAATTATGGTAACACCAGCATTTTAGTGAAAAAAAAAAATATTTTTTCATTTTCCCATCCAACTTTAATGACAATTTGTCAAACACCTGTGGGGTGTTAAGGCTCAATTTACCTCTTGTTACGTTCCATGAGGGGTTTAGTTTCCAAAATAGGGTCACACGTGGGTATTTATTTTTTTGCATTTATGTCAGAACCGCTGTAAAATCAGCCACCCCTGTGAAAATCACCAATTTAGGCATCAAATGTACATGGTGCGCTCTCACTCCTGAGCCTTGTTGTGCGCCTGCACAGCATGTTACGCCGACATATGGGGAAGTTCCGTACTCAGGAGAAATTGCGTTACAAATTTTGGGGGGCTTTTTTTCCTTTTACCTCTTGTGAAAATAAAAAGTATGGGGCAACACCAGCATGTTAGTGTAAATTTTTTTTTATTTTCTTTTTTACACCAACAGGCTGGTGTAGACCCCATCTTTTCCTTTTCATAAGGAGTAATAGAAGAAAAAGCTTCCGAAAATTAGTTAGTACAATTGCTCCCGAATACGGAGATACCCCATATGTGACCCTAAACTGTTTCCTTGAAATACGTCAGGGCTCCGAAGTGGGAGAGCACCATGTGCATTTGAGGACTATATTAGGGATTGCATAGGGGTGGACATAGGGGTATTCTACACCACTGATTCCCAAACAGGGTGCCTCCAGCTGTTGCTAATATCCCAGCATGCCTGGACAGTCAGTGGCTATCCGGAAATGCTGGGAGCTGTTGTTTTGGAAACACTGCTGTACAATACGTTTTCATTTTTATTGGGTGGGACAGTGTAAGGGGGTGTAAATGTAGTGTTTTACCCTTTTTTTGTGTTAGTGTAGTGTTTTTAGGGTACATTCGCACTGGCGGGGGTTTACAGTGAGTTCCCCGCTAGGAGTTTGCGCTGGGGCGGAGAATTTGCCGCAGCTCAAACTTGAAGCAGGAAACTCACTGTAAACCCGCCCGTGTGTGAATGTACCCTGTACATTCACATGGGTGGGGGGTAAACCTCCAGCTGTTGCTAAACTACAACTCCCAGCATGCACTGACAGACCATACATTCTGGGAGTTGTACTTTTGCAACAGCTTAAGGCACACTGGTTGGAAAACCTTCAGTTAAGTTCTTTTACCTAACTCAGTATTTTCCAACCAGTGTGAATTCAGATCTTGCAAAACTACAACTCCCAGCATGTATGGATCGCCGAAGGGCATTCTGGGAGATGTAGTTATGCAACAACTGGAGGTACGCAACTACAACTCCCAGCATGCCGAGACATCTGTTTGGGCATGCTGGGAGTTGAAGTTTTGCAAGATCTGAAGGGCCACAGTTTTGAGACCACTGCAAAGGAATCTCCAAACTGTGGCCCTCCAGATGTTGCAAAACTACAAATCCCAGCATGCCCAGACAGAAAACTGCTGTGTGGGCATGCTGGGAGTTGTAGTTTTGCAAGATCTAGAGGGCCAAAGTTGAGAGACCAGTGCACAGTGATCTCAAAACTGTAGTCCTCCAGCTGTTGCAAAACTACAAATCCCAGCATGCCCAAACAGCAAACAGCTGTCTGGGCATGCTGTAGCCCTCCAGATGTTGCTAGGCAACCCACCGGCTTCCGTAGTGTGCACCAGGGAGCCAGCCGCATGTCATCGCCGCCCGCTGCCACAGATGGGAAGTGACCTCTGGCACCGGGCACTTACTGTTCCCCTGCTCTGCCCGGACTTCAGTGGGTGGGCAGAGAGGGGGAACCGAATTTTACCTCCCCCCCCACCCCCGATCTGCTATTGGTCGGTCACTTCTGACCAACCAATAGCAGTGATAGAAGGGGTGGCACCCCTGCCACCTAACTGCTATCCCTTCAGGGGGACCGGGGGTGTCTTGGACACCCCCAATCCCCCTTATTTGGCCGGTCACTGGAGACCCGTATGACCTGGAATTGCCGCAAATAGCTGGTGTGAATTCACAGGACCCCCCTGGGCATTGGCATGGGATGCCTGCTGAATGATTTCAGCATGCATCCCGGTCTGGTCCCCGCTCGGCACGCGGCGGTGACGGAAATTCCCACCGCCGTACGGGTACACCCTTGGACGTACCCATACGCCCATGGTCCTTAACCCCTTAAGGACCGGGGTTTTTTCCGTTTTTGCATTTTCGTTTTTTGCTCCTTGCCTTTAAAAAATCATAACTCTTTCAATTTTGCACCTAAAAATCCATATGATTGCTTATTTTTTGCGCGACCAATTCTACTTTGTAATGACGTCAGTCATTTTGCCCAAAAATCGACAGTGAAATGGAAAAAAAAATCATTGTGCGACAAAATTGAAAAAAAAACTCCGTTTTGTAACTTTTGGGGGCTTCCGTTTCTACGTAGTACATTTTTCAGTTAAAATTACACCTTATCTTTATTCTGTAGGTCCATACGATTAAAATGATACCCTACTTATATAGGTTTGATTTTGTCGTACTTTTGGAAAAAATCATAACTACATGCAGGAAAATTAATACGTTTAAAATTGTCATTTTCTGACCCCTATAACTTTTTAATTTTTCCGTGTATGGGGCGGTATGAGGGCTAATTTTTTGCGCCGTGATCTGAAGTTTTTAACAGTACCATTTTTGCATTGATAGCACTTATTGATCACTTTTTATTCATTTTTAAATGATATAAAAAGTGACCAAAAATGCACGATTTTGGACTTTGGAATTTTTTTGCGCGTACGCCATTGACCAAGCGGTTTAATTAACAATATATTTTTATAATTCGGACATTTCTGCACGCGGTGATACCATATATGTTTATTTTTATTTGTATTTACACTGTGTTTTTTTATGGGAAAAGGGGGGTGATACAAACTTTTAATAGGGAAGGGGTTAAATGATATTCATTAACTTCTTTTTTCACTTTTTTTTTGCAGTGTTATAGCTCCCATAGGGACCTATAACACTGCACACACTGATCTTTATCATTGATCACTGGTTTCTCATAGGAAACCAGTGATCGATGATTCTGCCGCTTGACTGATTATGCCTGTATCTCAGGCACTGAGCAGTCATTCTGCGATTGGACAGCGAGGAGGCAGGTAGGGACCCTCCCGCTCTCCTGTAAGCTGTTAGGGATGCCGCGATTTTCGCCACGGCTATCCCGAACAGCCCACTGAGTTAACCGGCAGTTTTTGCTTTTGCTTTTAGCCGAAAGCGCGCGGCTAAAGGGTTAATAGCGCGCGGCGCCGCGATCAGGACTGTGCGCTATTAGCGGCGGATTCCGGCTTCACCATGACGCCAGGCCCGCCGTGATATGATGCGGGGTTACCGTGTAACCCCGCGTTATATCACGGGAGCAGGACCAAGGACGTACCGGTACGTCCTTGGTCCTTAAGGGGTTAATCCAAGTACCACTATCCTGAAATTCCATGAATTCCTTCAGCCTAGAATTGAACCATAGGGGAGTGGACCTAAGATTAATTTTTTTATGTGACATCATCCCATACTTTCCTAAAAGTTCCAAAGGTGAACCCCATTTATTAGTAGTGTGCGAAGTGATATAGTTAAGGGCTAAAATATTTTCCCAGTTTTTTATTTTCTCCAGCTGCCTAGCATAGAAATATAGGTGGAGGTTGGGCCTTGCCCTTCCCCCATCCTCCTGTTGTGCAGTATAAGTTAAAAAGGTTATCTCCCATAAGGGGATTTTAGTACGTACCTGGCAGGCAGTAATGGACATGATTAGGAAGGATCTGCGCTTGTCTTGGGGCTAAATGGCTATGTTGTGAGATTACCATAACACTGTGGCTAGCTTTTTGTGAACTTGTATTTCCTGTTTGACTTTTCTTTTTTTGACTACAAATCCCTCAATTCCATTTTCCTCCCTCCCACACATCAGCCACCCCACCCATTGAAACATAAATGAGCTGCATCCATCAACTGTGGTTTTCAATCAAGGTGCCTACAGCTGTTGCATTAGTTGCAGACTGATCTCTCTCCCACCAAGCGATCCCTCCACATACTGAAGCAGACAGACTCCCTGTCATCAGCTGACTAGTGAGTCAGGTCTCGGCTGCATTGCAACCTGGGAAAAATCTGAGACAACAGTAATTTTGTATGCTGTTAAAAATAAATATAGGAGTGAAAATCACAGAAGAATTGTGAGAAAACTGTCACACAGGTACAGGCACTATATTGTCAACTACACTAACTTTACAGCCCCTGTAGCACAGTCAAATAAAAATTAAAATCCTGGAATACCCCTTTTAATACTTTAATCTCGCCCTCTTTCTATCCCCAAATTAATTTCTTGATAACCTGATGAATTTTCTTAAACCAGAAATCTGGAATTCATATTGGGGTGGCATTGATGACAAATAGGACTTGGGGGAGTATGTTTAGGATTCATTAATTACTGAGGTAAGTATTGGAGAGAGGACTACACTAAATCGGTTATAAAATTTAAATGGCAACACAATGCCCCTGGTGCCGATCTGCTTGGAGCCGAATGAATAATCTTGTTCACTTCTTCACACATAATATTTTTACCTAAATCCGTGATATGTTCCTGATTTAATTTGGGAGTATCTAGGTCCTTCAAGAACCTATCTATTTCTTCCAATTGACCAGTACTGTTTGATCTATATAATTCAAAATAACATTTTATATTTTCCGAGGCTATAGATTTGTGATCTGTGGATTTCTCCCCTGACTCCAAAACAATTTCCTCAATGTCTTTCTTAGCACTCTGGAGCTTGGTAAAATTGGCTAGATATTTTGTGTGTCTACCAATCTCCACAAAGTGCCTCGCCCCTGAAAAAGTCTCAAAAACAATTATAGTTTAATTTGCATCTATAACCAGCACACTGTTAAATTCATGAACTTGCAACAATTATCACAGTATTTGCAATCAGGTCTGTCACCTCTGAATAATGCCCCATGATTCATAAGACTCCATCCATCTCTATGTTATGTGTGTGTAATGTCCGCCCCTTCCTGATATTACTTTTAAACCTTTGCCCCTCTAATTTAAAACTATGTCCTCTTGTGGTAGTTTTTCTTCTTTTAAATATGCTCTCCTCCTTTACCGTGTTGATTCCCTTTATGTATTTAAAAGTCTCTATCATATGCCCTCTCTCTTCTTTCCTCTAAGCTATACATGTTAAGGGCCTTTAATTTTTCCTGGTAAGTTTTATCCTGCAATCCATGTACTAGTTTAGTAGCTCTTCTCTGAAATCTCTCTAAAGTATCTATATCCTTTTGGAGATACGGCCTCCAGTACTGCACACAATACTCCAAGTGAGGTCTCACCAGTGTTCTGTACAGCGACATGAGCACTTCTCTCTTTCTACTGTTCATACCTCTCCCTATACATCCAAGCATTCTGCTAGCGTTTCCTGCTGCTCTATTACATTGTCTCCCTACCTTTAAGTACAATCCTACAGAATATCCTAATGAAAGTAACCTTTGTATATGCGTATTGAGTGTATTTTAACTTCACTGTGTTATCCTGTTACATGCACTTTACCTTACGAAGAGTCTGGTACGGGACAAAATTGGGCTGCCTGTGTATCTGTCTAATAAATAATTTTAAAGAATACATTGGAGTTCCTAGTCCTTCACCATCCAGAGTGCCAGTGCCAGAATTGGGCAATTTTCCATGTTTTCTCTCCATTAGAAGCACTGATAGGGAAGGGAGTGAGATTGAGAGAGAGAGAGTGCAATTTTGGATGTAGTACCCAGCAACTGTGTGCTGCAGCACTGTTGTGTACAACAACTGAAAAGCTAATAGTAGACAGCCAGTTAGCACTAAAAGCGTATTTTCCTCTATTAAGTGTCCCCTGTGCGTACATCTAAGTGGTGTATAATTTTGTTCCTGTTAAAGTCTTAAGGGCCTAGATACTGTGAAAGGCCTGCCAAAAGTACACACCTGCTGCTGTTGTAGACAAATACTGTTTTAAGCGTACTGGAGTGCATTGTCCTCCCCTCATAAGTGCATACCACATACGTACATCTTTGTACCATTTTGTTCCTGTTAAAAGTCTTAAGGGCCAAGATACCGCTAATGGCACAAAATGGGGGCCTTTTTTACACCCACTGAGAGGGAGGACAAACTGACCTACTACAGAGACATCCTACGTAGTCAGTTGGCCGATGTCTATCCTCGCCATTGTCCATTCTCTTGCAGGTCTGACTCGGGGGGCCCTCTGCGCTCACCTTCCACTGCCATAGCTGGTGGGGAGGAGTGGGGTGGCAGGAGCAGTACCAGCTCCTTCAGCAGCAGCCTGAGTCTACAGTTGCTGATGAGTCGATTTCTTCACCCGCATAGTGAAGCAACTCATCAGCAGCAGGTAGACCTGGAGCAGGACTTTAACCAGCAGGTGGTGGCATACCTTGACATGACCATGCCAACGCACCCTGAAGATCTTCTGGACTTCTAGGCAGCCAAACTTGATTTGTGGCCGCAACTAGCACAGTTTGTCCTTGAAAAGCTGTCCTGTCCGGCCAGTAGTGTGCTATCAGAGCGGGTGTTTAGTGCCATAGTTTCCCAGAGGAGAACTCATCTGTCCACAAAAAATGTGGAAAGACTAACCTTTGTGAAGATGAATCAGGGATGGATCATCCGGGATTCCCCCCCACCAATGCATCAGAGTAGATTGACCATGGTGCCACACCAAGACTTCACAAATATGGATAGTGCAAAACATATTTAAGGTGCTGCTCCCCAGTTACAGACATTCCTCAATACTTGCAGACATTCCTCAATACTTACAGACCACAAGTAAATATTGAGGATATGCATTAGCTAAAGCTTAACTTTTCTTAGGATAAAATATATGTACCCAATTAAAAAAAAAAATCTAACAAAAGGAAAGGTGTGCAAAAATATGATGTGCCACCTACACCACCAAGTATTGATGTGATACAAAGACCTCTAAAAGGTGGAAGAGAAAAGCGCATGGTCCAATCTAACCAGTGGGGTTAAAAACTTCCCCTGTAAGGCCCTACTCTTGCATAATTAATTCCCTTCTTGGCAAGAGTTACTCGCCTTAAAAAGGGCAGCCCCACACAGGAACCTCTCCCTATTTCCACCTACAAACACTGCCATTTCACATGTTTTTTAGGTGGAAATAGGGAGAGCTTCCTGCGTGGGGCTGCCCTTTTTAGGGTGAGTAGCATTTTTCAAGAAGGGAATTAATAGGGCGATTAATATTACCCCCACCTGCTACAATGGACAATACTTGTTCCCTTCCACCTTTTCGAGGAAAGTGTTACTTGCTTTAAAAAGTCGGCCCCACACAGGAAGCTCTCCCTATTTCCACCTAAAAACCCTGGTAAATGCAGTGTTTGTAGATGGAAATAGGGAGAGGTTCCTGTGTGGGGCCACCCTTTTTAGGGTGAGTAACACTTGCCAAGAAGGGAATTAATAATGCAAGAGTAGGGCCTTACAGGGGAAGTTTTTACCCCCACCGGTTACAATGAACCATACGTTGTTCCCTTACACCATTTAGAGGTCTTTGCATCACATCAATACTTGGTGGTGTAGGTGGCACATGGTGTTTTTTGCACACCTTTCCTTTTGTTTGATTTCAAAAACATTTTGGGTACATATATTTTTTTCCTAAGAATATTATTAAAAGTTAAGTTTTATGTAATGCATAACCTCAATACTTACTTATGCACACTAACACTTTTACAAGAGACATTTTTCTTTTGATGCCACACATCTGATGCCAAGTTCTCCTTTTTCATCCACCTTCATCACCGGTACTGGTATGGCCTCCCACCACCCCACTATGTCACCAGGTCACTTTCAGGACTTCTGATGCTGCTGGTGCCACCTTCAGGCTGTCTCGCACTGCCACCATATGTTCTCCTCATGCTGATGATGGCTCCAGGCTGTCTCATTCTGCCACCATATGTTTTCCTGATGCTGCTGCCACCTCCAGGCTGTCTCATTCTGCAATGATATGGTCTCCTCATGCTTCCGCCACCTCCAGGCTCTGTCAATCAGCCACTATGTGGTCTCTTCATGCTGTCACTACCTCCATTCTGTGTCATTCAGGCACTATATGGTCTCCTCATGCTGCCACCAACTCCAGGCTGTGCCATTCAGCCACTATATGGTCTCCACATGCTGCCACCAACTCCAGGCTGTGTCATTCAGCCACTATATGGTCTCCTCATGCTGCCGCCAACTCCAGGCTGTGTCATTCAGCCACTATATGGTCTCCTCATGCTGCCACCAAATACAGGCTGTGTCACTGTGCCGCTATGTGGTCTCCTCATGCTGCTGGCACATTAAATAAAACTTTATAGGTTCATATATTTGAAATCTTCAATTTAAAAGTTAAAAAGTATCTTTAATCTTTTCAATTGTGAGGCCCTATGGTCTCGTCAAGCGGTTGACACCTCCAGGCCGGGTTACTCAGCCACTATATGGTCTCCTCATGCTGCTGCCAACTCCAGGCTGTGTCATTCAGCCACTATATGGTCTCCTCCTGCTGCCACCAACTACAGGCTGTGTCACTGTGCCGCCATGTGGTCTCCTCAGGCTGCTGGCACATTAAATAAAACTTTTTAGGTTCATCTATTTGAAATCTTCAATTTAAAAAGTATCTTTAATCTTTTCAATTGTGAGGCCCTATGGTCTCGTCAGGCTGTTGACACCTCCAGGCCGGGTAACTCAGCCACTATATGGTTTCCTCATGCTGCCGCCACCTCCACGCTGTGTCATTCAGGCACTATGTGGTATCCTCATGCTGCTGCCATCTCCACGCTATGTCATTCAGCCACTATATGGTCTTGTCATACTGATGCCCCCTCCAGGCTCTGTCATTGTGCCGCTCTGCGACAGTGATTCTAATAGCAACGCCTCTAATCTGCATGTCATACTGAATAACAGTATTATTTCACTAACCCACACCTATGCGTGTTACAGCAAGGGAATGTTTTCTACACCACTATTGAGGCTCTCTATAGGGCAGAAATAGCAATTTTTAATACAGATTCGCCGTGAATAAATTCAGACCAAACCAATTTTTTTGGGAAAATTGGGCGAATCGGCCGAATCAAATTTTTCAAAAATTTGCTTATTTCTACCAACAGTCAAGTGTTGCTAGAAAGTAAAACAAAGTTACAGATTCAAGCATTGTAGATACATGTGGTTTGCATAATCATGCATGAAGAGTAACAAATAATAATGGGTGTTGTTAGCATGTGCAGAAGGACCCGGTGCATACAGTAGAATTGATGTTAGCAAATGTCCAAAGTCTGTGCCCATATCAAAGATTATGGAGCTTTGAGATTTTGAAAGCTATCATCTGCTGCCATCATTTGACTGTATTATTAGAAACATTAGAAATGATAACTGTACATTTTTCCATTAAAACAAAGAGAGAATAAGGAAAGATAGCGGGAGAGAAGTGTGAGCTGGGTAAGGTTGGGTTTACATATTTCAAGCGTGCACTGGTGGGAAACTGATGCTAGAACTGATACCCTTAATTTCTATGGCACAGTTCACAATCACCCAGGATCTTAATTGGACACGTTGGACATGCCGGTGGGGACCAGAAAGAGGAACGCAGCTTGCTGCATTCCCCTGTCCACCGTCCACAAACAATGGACACTGGATGCCATACAACTGATGACAAGTTGTCATCAGTTGTGGCATCAGTTGCATCGAGATATAGGCTGAGTTCACCTATGCTTAATGCCGGACATATGTGAACCCAACCTAAGAGTGTTTAAACAATAAGATCTTTAACAACAAAAAGCTCATAGGGGTAACTTTGTAGAAAAGGTAAATATTTGTAAAAGGACTGTATAATAAAGTATTGTGGACTAAAATAGGAAAGACAAATGAGGAGTAGAGATACAATTAGCCCCATGAACCTGAGTCAAATGTCCTATATTTAATCCAGGGTATCCACATTGACTGGAATGTCATTGTGCATGATGTTCTCAGTAAGGAAACTTCTCTAGGAGATGTAACTGATCCACCTTGGTCATCCAATGTTTATGGGAGGGACTGATTTAGTCCTTCCATGAAGCTTCTAGAAGTAACCTAATGGCCGTAAAGAGGGATACTTTGGGGACAAATATCTGGTGCAACAGATCACTGGGAACCAGTGGAGGTTCTGGACATTCATTTTTATTTTTTTTTATAGTTTCTATTATCATACATCAGAAGGAGAAGGTGCCAGGACACCACATATGGAAATATGATTCAGGGCTGGTGTCAAACCTCCAGCAGGCATGTGGGTAAGTGTTTTTATAGGAGTAGTTTTGTAGGAGTAGTGTACCAAATAGATTTGAGCACTTGTGAGCAGAAGGATATTTTAGGTCATGTTCCCATTAGTGTTGAGCGGCATAGGCCATATTCGAAATCGCTAATATTCGCGAATATATGGACGAATATTCGTCATATATTCGCATATATTCGCATATTCGTAATATTCTCGATTTATTTTCGCATATGTGAAAATTTGCGTATGCGAAAATTAACATATGCGAAAAGTTGCATATACAAAAAATAGCATAAGCGAAAATTCGCATATACGAAAATTAGCATATGCAAATTTTCGCATATGCGAAAATTCGCACACCAATCTCACACAGTAGTATTAGAGCCTTCTTTACACCACACAAGCTGGAAGCAGAGAGGAATGATCACTGTGATAAGTACTGTGAAAAAAAAATAATAATAATAATTACGAATACATAGTGCTATATTCGCGAATATTCGCGAATTCGCGAATATGCGATATTCGCAAATAAAATTCGTATTGCGGATATTCGCGAGCAACACTAGTTCCCATGACTTAATAAAAGCAATAGTTCTATTCTAGAAATAAGTATTTAGGGTAGGGTTTGAACTATCATTTTCTTGTAGGTGAGAAAGAGTTATTCTTTATTTTTAGAATGGCTTGAATGTCTTATCTGGTTGGAATCAGTTCACTTTGCAGCAATATGTTATGTAGTTGAGTGTTCCTCCTTACTAAAAGCAGAACAAAATATTTTTTTTTTTTCGAATTCAACAAAAAAGTTTATTAAGGTAGATGTGGTGGGTACACCAATACAGGAAATACTTAGCACAATACGGTCTTGTGGACCGAAATATCAGACAGATGGGATGAAAAATAACATGGGTAACAAAAGAACAAGACAAATACGTTCCAGTGAACAATAGCATATGAGAAAGTTTCTCAAATCTCCCCTATCCCAACCATGCAGGGCGGGGGTTAAAGTCCAGGCAAAGAATATACAACAAATTTAACACGTGGTTGTCGAAATAATCTGAATTACCATGCCAATTGACTTATACCAGAAGAACCTGACTAAGTAAGAAGGGGCCCAGCAGTTAGCAAGGGATCGAGAATAGGAACAGAATCAGAACGATGTAAATGGAAAGAAGAGGCAGCCTTGAAAAAGGGCCTTAGAAGAAGGGAGGAAAAGAATACAAAACATACAAAAAGAGATACACAAAACATACGGAAGACTAAAGAAAGTGGGGGACACATACAGGACAACAAACAAACATAGAAGACAGCTGAGGCGGGACCACTGGCGACGCACGACGGACAGGCATCCACAGCGAAGCGAAGCACCACACCATCATCCATAGCAGTATTTGGAAATCAACTCAAAAACCGAACAGCAGGGGAGGAGCAAAATTCCGACCACGGGAGCCATGTAGCTCCAAACCTAGTGACTTCGTCAGGGTGAACCGCCAAAAGTTCCTCCATGCGGTGAATTTGGGCAATTTCGCCTATCCAGTCGGCCATAGAGGGGGGGTCCAGGGTTTTCCACTTCCTGGGTATTACAGTCTTTGCTGCCTGGAGAAGGTGACGGGCCAGGGAGTTTTTGTACTTTGATTGCGCCATAGGGAACATATACAGCAGAGCTGCCTCTGGGCACCAGGGAATCTGGGCCCCGGTCACCTCCCGGATGACGCGGAAAACCGCGGACCAGAAAGGCTGCAATTTAGGGCATCCCCACCAAATATGGACCATAGTACCCTCGCCAACTCCACATCGCCAACAGGTACTCTGCACAGAAGGGTACCATCGATGCAACACCGCGGGCACCCGGTACCATCGGGACAAGATTTTAAAGCTGGTTTCCTGAAATTTAGTGGCAATCACGGCCTTGTGGGTCAAGTAGAAACACTTAGCCCATTGATCAGGAGTAAACGATTTGGCAAGTTCGGTTTCCCATGCACGACAAAATGTCGGAAGGGACTCCGATCTGGGAGACAACAATAGTCCATACAAGGTCGAGATGGAGTGACGAGGGAACGATGAGGCCAAGCACAATCTCTCAAAGGGCGTGGGAGGGCGATGTAGGGAAGGGCGACATGGGAGATGGGAGTAGAAATGTTTCAACTGGAGGTAAGCAAAGGGTGCGCGTCTGGCGCGTGGGCGGTTGGACAGAAGGTCCCCCAATGACTTGAGCCCCTCCCCGTCAAGGACATGGTGGAAACGGAGCGGTTCCGATCGGGAGGCCCCGAGAAAAGCAGTCGGGGAAACTCCCGGGGGGAACACGGGATTGTCCGTGATAGGGAGGAGGGGGCCCTCACGATCTATAAGGGAAGCGGGTGACCGTACATTGGTCAGGACAGCTAGGGTGTGGCGCATGGAGAAGGACAATTGGGAGGGGAGTTGGGACGATCGTGACGTCGTCCACGGCAGAGTGGAAATAGCGTAAGGGCAGATATCTTGCGCTAGTTGGACCCACTGTTTGGTAGAGGTATTATGGAAGTAGTCCAAGACACGGGTGTAAACACAGGCCAAGTAATATGCGTGACAGTCGGGAAGACCCGCGCCCCCCTGTAGTTTGGGTCGTGACAGGGTAAGCCTACTCAAACGGGGACGTGCTCCAGCCCACACAAACGAGCCGAAGCAAGTCCGCAACTGTCTCCAGTAGGGGGACGGGATATATATGGGGACCGTTTGCATTAAATACAACAGGCGGGGAAGTAAGGTCATTTTAAGGATGTTTATGCGGCCGAACCACGAGAACTCTTTACTATTCCAGGCTGTTAGGTCCGTTCGGAAACGTGCCAGCAGCGAGGAAAAATTTAGGGAAAACAGACGGGACAAGTCTGAGGGGATCACTGTGCCCAGATAGGAGATACTACCCGGAGGCCAGCGAAAGGGAAAAGCAGATTGGAGAGCAGACAATGTACGTTCTGGCAACGCAACACCCAGGGCCTCAGATTTGGTATAATTAATTTTGAAATTTGACCACTTGCCAAACTCAGACAGGCGGGACATGAGGCATGGCAGGGAGGTTAAAGGATCAGAGAGGTAGACCAGAAGGTCATCAGCGAACGCGGAGCATTTATAAGTATGAGTGCCGATAGACACCCCATGGATATCTGGGTCCGCTCTAATGCTGGCCATCAAATGTTCCATTACCAGAACGTACAAGAGAGGGGAAAGGGGGCAGCCCTGGCGGGTACCATTATGTATGGGGAACGTGTCTGAAAGGGAACCATTAATCTTCAGGCGTGCAGAAGGGGAGCCGTACAGTGCCATAATTTTCCCTATGAAGGAAGGGCCAAGACCAACATGTCGTAGGGTTTGTGACAGGGAGGACCAGGAGATACGGTCAAAAGCCTTTTCGGCATCAAGCGATAAGATCATAAGGGGCAATTTAGAGGTCTGGGCATGATACAAAATATTTTTTTAATGTGATCTGATATTGTGAACAAGTCCCTGACCTGCAGTATTGCTAGTATAGAGGAAAGGTAGATGTGATGTACATATGTTGCACCAGTTTTCAAATGTAACTTTAGTGAGCAAGGAAGGCAAAGAGTGCAGCTTTTGTGGTTTAGACATAACTAAAATAAATTGTGAGTGGGGTTGGTAAGTGGTAACTGTGTGGTGAGAAACGGCCCGTCGGCCATGTGGTGTCTGTAACTGGACTATGTTATCCAAATAAACGCAAGTTTACTGGTGGAAGAGTGCCATCTCATTCTTTGGATTTTGGTAAGAGGTAATCCTCTATAGCTACCCACAGTTCATGTGTATGGTGGTGTAACCAGACCACTATGCTACAAAGATGAACAAATGTGTAATAATGTTGTGGGTCTAGGAGACCGATCCAACCAAAAGTGCTGGGCCATGTCACAATGTGATATGCAATTCTAGGGTGAGAGGAGCTCCCAATAATTTTTTTCTAAAAGTGTACAATATATCCCCTTTGTGTGTATTGGAACTAAACCAAAAAAGAGAGGAAAAAAAGCAAATGGGCATAATGTCACACCAAACTCCAAAAATGGTCTGGACAAAATTATTGGCACCCTATCAAAATTGTGGAAAATTTTTTCAAGCATATGATGCTCCTTTAAACTCACCTGGGGCAAATAACACACCTGAAAGCAGATAAAATGGAGAGAAGTTCACTTAGTCTTGTATTGTTTGTCTGTGTATGCCACACTAAGCATGGACAACAGAAAGAGGAGAAGAGAACTGTCTGAGGACCTGAGAAACAACATTGTGGAAAAATATAAGCAATCTCAAGGTTATAAGTTAATCTCCAGAGATCTAGATTTACCTTTGTCCACAGTTCGCAACATTATCAAGAAGTTTGCAACCCATGATACTGTATCTAATCTCCCTGGGTGTGGACAGAAGAGAAAAATGTATGAAAGGTGTCCGGATGGTGGATAAGCAGCCCCAAACAAGTTCCAAGATATTGAAGCTGTCATGCAGGCTCAGGGAGCATCAGTGTCAGTGCGAACTATCCGTCGCATTTTTATGAAATGAAATGCTATGGCAGGAGACCCAGGAGGACCCCACTGCTGACACAGAGACATAAAAATGCAAGACTACATTTTGCCAAAATGAACTTCAATAAGCCAAAATCCTTCTGGGAAAATTCCTTCTGGAGACCAAGATAGAGCTTTTTGGTAAAGCACATCATTCTACTGTTTACCGAACACGAAATGAGGCCTGCAAAGAAAAGAACACAGTACCTGCAGTAAAATATGGTGGAGCTTCAATGATGTTTTGGGGTTGTTTTGCTGCCTCTGGCACTGGGTGCGTGAATGTATGCAAGGCATCATAAAATTTGAGGATTACCAATGGATTTTGGGTCTCACAGTACAGCTCAGTGTCAGAAAGCTGCGTTTGCGTCCGAGATCTTGGGTCTTCCAGCAGGACAATGACCCCAAACATACGTAAAAATGCACCAGAAACAGATAGCAACAAAGCGCTGGAGAGTTCTGAAGTGGCCAGGAATGAGTCCAGATCTAAATCCCATTGAACAACTGTGGAGAGATCTTACAATTGCGCCCTTCCAATAAGAGAGACCTATAGCAGTTTGCAAAGGAAGAGTGGTCCAACATTCCGGCTGAAAGGTGTAAGAAGCGTATTGATGATTATAGGAAGCGACTGATTTCAGTTATTTTTTCCATAGGGTGTGCAACCAAATAATAAGTTAAAGGGGTACTCTGGTGAAAACCTTTTTTTCTTTTAAATCAACTGGTGCCAGAAAGTTAAACATATTTGTAAATTACTTCTATTAAAAAATCTTAATCTTTCCAGTACTTATTAGCTGCTGAATGCTACAGAGGAAATACCTTTCTTTTTGGAACACTGATGACATCACGAACACAGTGCTCTCTGCTGACATATCTGTCCATTTTAGCAACCATGCATAGCAGATGTATGCTAAGGGCAGCATGGTGGCTCAGTGGTTAGCACTGCTGCCTTGCAGTGCTGGGGACTTGGGTTCAAATCCCACTAAGGACAACAATAAATAAATCACTATTATTATTATAATAGCGTCAGCAGAGAGAACTGTGCTCGTGATGTCATCAGAGAGAATTCCAAAAAGAAAAGAATTTCCTCTGTAGTATTCAGCAGCTAATAAGTACAGGAAGGAGTAAGATTTTTTAATAGAAGTAATTTACAAATATGTTTAACTTTCTGCCACCAGTTGATTTAAAAGAAAAAAGGTTTTCACTGAAGTACCCCTTTAACCCCTTAAGGACTCAGCCCATTTGGACCTTAAGGACTAAGACAATTTTATTTTTACGTTTTCGTTTTTTCCTCCTCCCCTTCAAAAAATCACAACTCTTATATTTTCATCCACAGACTAGTATGAGGGCTTGTTTTTTGCACGACCAGTTGTCCGTTGCATTGCCATCATTCACTTTACCATAAAATGTATGGCGCAACAAAAAAAATACTATTTGTGTGGGGAAATTAAAAAGAAAACCGCAATTTTGCTAATTTTGGAAGGTTTTGTTTTTTCACGCCGTACAATTTATGGTAAAAATGACATGTGTTTTTTATTCTCTGGGTCAATACAATTAAAATTATACCCATGATTATACACTTTTCTATTACTGTTGCGCTTAAAAAAAATCGCAAACTTTTTAACCAAATTAGCACGTTTAAAATCCCCCTATTTTGAAGATCTATAACTTTTTCATTTTTCCATATAAGCGGCTGGTATGAGGGCTCATTTTTTGCGGCGTGATCTGTACTTTTTATTAATACCATTTTATTACATTTTTTATTATTTTTTTGGGGGAATAAAATGTTATAAAAAAGCAGCTATTTTTTTTTTACGTTCACGCCGTTCACCGTATGGGATCATTTACATTTTATTTTAATAGTTCGGATATTTACGCACGCAGCGATACCAAATATGTATATAAAATAATTTTTTTTTACACTTTTTGGGGGTAAAATAGGGAAAATAGGACAATTTACGTTTTTATTGGGGGAGGGGGTTTTTCACATTTTTTTTACTTTATTTTTTTTTACTTTTATTTTTACACTCTTATAGCCCCCATAGGGGACTATTTATAGCAACCATTCGATTGCTAATGCTGTTCAGTGCTATGTATAGGACACAGCACTGATCAGCATTATCGGTCATCTTCTGCTCTGGTCTGCGGGAAGGCAGATCAGAGCAGAAGACTCCCGGAAGGCAGCGGAGCCAGGTGAGGGGACCTCAGTCTGCCGTGCAGGATGATCGGATCGCTGCGGCAGCGCTGCGGGTGATCCGATCATCCTGTTAAGTGACCACGATGCTGCAGATGCCGTTATCTGTATTGATCACGGCATCTGAGGGGTTAATGGCGGACATCCACGGGATCGCGAGTGTCCGCCATTACCGGCGGGTCCCTGGCTGCGATCCACAGACGGGACCTGCCGTGCATGATGCTGGCATCGCTCCGATGCCCGCGGTTATGCTCAGGTAGTAAATGTACGTCCTGGTGCGTTAAGTACCACATCACCAGGACGTACATTTACGTCCTGCGTCGTTAAGGGGTTAAGGGTGCCAATAATTTTGTCCAGCCCATTTTTGGAGTTTGGTGTGACATTATGTCCAATTTGCTTTTTTTACCTCCCTTTTTTGGTTTAGTTCCAATACACGCAAAGGGAATAAACATGTGTATAGCAAAAAAAAAGTGTTACTGCAACCCTTTTCTGTGAGAAATACTTAATTTTCTTGAAAAATTTCAGGGGTGCTAACAATTACGGCCATGACTGTATGTACATGTGACAACCTAGAGTATTATAAAGAAGAAGTGACTTGATCACAGTCTCACTTTGTGCATTAAACGTATATAGACTATACAAAAAAACAGTTTGGTCACTTGCCAGCCAAGTGTTGATAATGAAATCCATCTCCAGAATCTAGAGAAAAAAAGAAATAACACATAGGGAGATATTAATCAAAACTGGAGCAGTGGTACCGTTGCCTATAGCAACCAATCAGATTACTTTTTTCATTTTTCAGATGCCTTTTAAAAAATGAAAGACGCAATCTGAATGGTTGCTATAGGCAACTCGTCAACTCTTTCTCTATACAGGTTTTGATAAATCTCCCTCATAAAGATCACAAAATAAACTGACAATAACTCAACTAAACACCACAGTTAAATGCATACAATCCTATACTCCTTACCTGAATTGGGGGACCAAAAGATAGGGCCTTTGTTCATCTGTGGGCAATTGATACAATTCCTACAAGGATTTAGACCTTGGTTGGATACAGTGAGGAAACTTTGTTGACCACCCAAGTTCGATTTTTATTTAAAAAATAACCAATCCTTGTGTTGTGTTTTTTTTTATTGAATTTTCAGGATTAGTAGAGGAAGCCGTATTATAGACGGAGTCTATAACTAAGCTGGGGCTTAATATACCCTAAAAACAGCTAGCACTAACCTCTAAATCTTAGCCCGGTATCCAACTCTGTTGGGCTAATGATATCTATACAAACAACTCAACAGGGGTACTTACTCACCCACTCTGGTAATGTCAATGTTACGTTATGTGCTCCGGCCGCACACGCTGGCCGTGAGCGCATGGTCCCGTTACCTGCTGCTGCTGGCGGGGCTGGGATTCGCATCGTGGGATGCGCCTGCCCGCGAATCCCAGCTCGAAACTCACCAGGTGCTTTTCCTGCCCCAGTCTCTGCCTCTCTTTTCCAACGTGCGTGTTCCCATGTGAAGTAACACCTGTGGCTCATTGATAAATTCCTCCACCTCCCACGCTTCCCTGCCAGATCTTTGTTGCCCTAGAGCCTTAGAGAAAGCATTCCTGTGTATTGCCTCATACCCTTGCTCTGTGACCTGACCTTGCTCCTCTGCCGCCTGCCTACTGACTATTTGCTACGTTCCTCACTACGCTACTGTGCCGCCTGACCTCCTGCTATCCAGACCACGAGTTGCCTTATCCCACCTGTGCCTCGAATCTCCTCAGCCGCCTGTGGGGTTGAGCCGTGCCAGGGGTAGCGACCTGGGTGCCGCCTGCCGCAGGAAGTCCACCTTAGACTCCACTCCCTGGTACAGTCTGAGTCATCTACCACACAGGTCCAGTGGATCCACTATCATCAGTGTTCCAGTCTACTGAAATGTGAGTGTTACAGTCAGGCTATTGCTGCTTGGTTGGCATCTGGCTGAGAATGAAAATACAGGGAATCACACATGTTCTTTTCTTATAAATGGAAAAAAAAAATATTTAAAAAAACCTTCCCACAAGTCCTCATTAAACCTTAAAAAAAATAAGCAGGTTATCACAGTAGTCAAACAAATCCAAAGAAATCTTTAGCACAAATAAATGTGAAACGAGAAGAAAAGAAAAACAGAAAAATAATGGGTTAATACATTTTGGACGCTCTTCTCTGGGCAATGCGTCATAAAGCAGTGTGTTCCCAAACAAGGAGCCTCCAGGTGTTGCTAAATTAAAACCCCCATCATTACCAGACATCATATTGCTTTCTGTAAATGATAGATATACAATACTTTAGCAACAGCTGAAGACTCCCTGTTAGGGTAATTTTATTTTTTATTTTTATTGTTTTTAAAACAAAAAAAGCATGCTAAAATTGCATTATGTGAACAGACCCACACTTATCGACCAGGTTCCAGGCTGTCATCACTAGAGGTGAGGCTACAGAAGAAGAGGGATGCAGCAGAAAGAAGAATGGTAAGTTATTGTCTGTTTAGTGTATACAGATATATAGATGGTTGTATAATGTATACCCCCTTCCCCACAAGGAGTTAACTAGCACTGGTTAACTATTTCCTTGCTGGTTTGGAACATAGTACACAGCCCAGCAAGATGTTACAATAAACCAATGATTCACAACTTTATTCTTTCATTCCCAAGTCAAGCTTTGGATAGCCAAGTCATGCCCATTGTACTCAGACATCACGGCTGCTCCACAATGTCTGAGTACACTGCGAGTGCACTTGGCAACTCGCAGCCCTTTTGTGGCTGCTGGGAGCGGCAGATTGACAATGCAAGCAGGCCAGGGGCGAGGCAGGGCGTGTAGTAACAGCAGGAGGCACACTATGGGTCAGGTTACCAGCGGATCCGCAGCATAAAATACATGTGACCCTACCCTAAACAGGATCTTTGATGTGGAGTACTGCCTTTTGATATAATCTTTTCTTCCATTGGTATGTACTATGGACCAGGTCTGGGGAGGCATACATCATTCATTGTACAAAGGACTGGTCATATCTATCCTCATCCCCTTGCTCATGTAACATGGTAGGCAACAAAAAGGTTTTATGGCTCACTGCTCCATGGTATCTTTACTGAATAGATGTTTGTCACTTCCACTCTCCTTTAAACAATGAGCATACATAATGCACATAGAAGTGGGACTACTCACAATACACAAATAAAAGAAAGACACAACTCATAGATATAAGGACCAGGTGAGCAACTATCAATCATTGACAAGACTTCATCAGAAATATTTGAGCCGACTTCTCATTAAAACTGAAGCATGAAAAGTCATAAGTACTGTGTAAATTATAATACAGGTGAATAAGATTTAAGAAATGATGCCATTAAAGGGGTACTCCGCCCTAGACATATTATTCCCTATCCAAAGCATAGGGAATAAGATGTCTGATCACTCTGCTGAGGACCCCTGCAATCTCTCTGCAGCCCCCCGAGTCATCACTGCACGGAGCTAAGTTTGCTCTGTGAGTGGTGACTCACGTTACACGGGCTGAAGTATCGTGACATCACGGCTCTGCGCCCTCATGATGTCATGCTCCGCCCCCTCAATGAAAGTCTATGGGAGGGGCGTGATGGCTGCCACACCCCCTCCCATAGACTTACATTAAAGGGGTGGGCCGTGACGTCACGATACTCCGGCCCCTTTATCATGACTCATCACGCACGGAGCAGTGATGACTCGGTTGGCTGCAGGAGAGATTGTGGGGGTCCCCAGCAGCGGGACCCCCACGATCAGACATCTTATCCCCTATCCTTTGGATAGGGAATAAGATGTCTAGGACAGAGTACCTCTTTAAAGGGAAGCTCCCATCTGAAGATATTATCCACTATCTACAGGATAGAAACTTACATGGTGGGAGTTTAAATGCTGGGACAATATATTTGGTGGTTGTTGTATTGTGACTATATATTTTGTGATTATGCACTGTATGTACTCTAGGTTTATATACTAACATTGGAACATAGTGCACTATTGGAACCTTAGGTGTTAAGCTACTAAATGCATATATATGCAGCCTTAGACTAGGTATGCACAAAATGAGAGATTTATTAAAACCTGTGTAGAGGAAGAGCGGTGCAGTTGCCCATTGCAACCAATCAGATTGCTTCTTTCATTTTTCAAAGGCCTCTTAAAAAAATGAAAGAAGCAATCTAATTGGTTGCTATAGGCAACTGCACCACTCTTCATCTACACAGGTTTTGACACATCTCCCCTAAAGTATTTTGGTCAGTATGTTTTTTAACCAAAAACACGAGTGACTTTTGAATGAAAAATTTGCACCTATGTTTTTACTCCCTTCCTGGTTTTGACAAAAAAACACTGACCTGAATGAGGACCAAAATTCTCACTAAAATACCATATGAGAGTTCAGAATATGCTGATGCAAAGGAATTTAGCACCAACCCCCCCCCCCCCCCAACAAAAACATTTTTTAATTTTTTAAGTAAAACAAAGCAGAAACTAAATATATGTTTGATATAGTTGTAATCATGCTGCCTCGCAAAATAAACCTAACATAACCATATTTTTAATTTCCCCACACTAATGTTTTGTTTTTCCTGGTTTTGTGATAAATTATATGGCAAAATGTATTCTTCCAAATAAAGGACAACTTATCCAGCACAAAATACTCCTCTGTCCGAAATGTAAAAAAATAATAATAATAATTAATAATAAATAATCTGATTATCTTAATCTATGCAATTAGGAAATAATCTAAACATAATTAAAAAAAAAGAAAAAAAGAAAAAGACAATGTATTAAAATAATAAAGGGGTAATCACCAATAAGGTGGCTTTAGTACTTACCTGCCAGACACTAATGGACATGCTTAGGAAGGATCTGTACTTGTCTTGGGGCTAAATGGCTGTTTTGTAAATCCACTATAATGCTGCTGCTTTCTTTTTGTGAAATGACTATTTCCGGTTGGAGTTCCCTCCCTCCAACTACAAGTCCCAGGACCCCCTGCTTGTAAGAGTGAGGTCACTTATCTTCCTCCCACACATCATCCACTCCACCAATTGGAGCACGCCTGAGAGTGTTGTTCTATGGTGAAACTACAATTCTCAGCAGCCCTAGGGAGAATGATCTTCCTCCTACCCAGCGGTCGCCCCACCCATTGAAGCAAGCACAGGATCCCTTTCAACACCTGACTAGTGATGTAATGTTTTGGGCCACACTGCAACCTGGGAAAAGCTGAAATAACATTTATTTTATATGCTGATAAAAATGAACATCAGAGCAAAGATCACATAAAAAATGGGAGACCAGCCATCAAACATAGGTACTGACACTATATTATAAACTACGCTAACTTTACAGCAATAAGGTCCTTTTTTCTTCATAATTCATATTACATAATGTTATATATTTTCATATTTTTTATGGTACATCAAATAGCATTGTGCGTCTATTTTTCATATATTGACTCCAGAGTACAATTCGTACATTCATTTTTGGCTCCTTCTTGTTCAAAATAATTGCATACCAAGTTATGCTATCCTACAAAAGTAATTTTATTGTATCATTTCTTAGATAACAGTCAAAATATTTATGATATACTTTAAAATTCCACATATGGTAGAACATATTTGTTTGACAAAAACAAAAAGGCAAGAAAAGTCAAGATGATATCTGTTCTGTTAACAATACACGATCTGTAAGCAGAAAGCCTATTGTTTTCGTTTCTACTAAAAGGGATATTTCTGAGATACAATTCTGAAAATAAGGGGATGCTATGCAGTGGACTGCAGTAAGCCACTAGTCCAGCTTCCAATATGCCCTGTAAACTTCACACTGTAAAAATGATATACAAAATATTTCACCAGTTCTCCACACAGGAAAGTTCATGTATACGATATGACGAGGAAAAGTTCCTGGTGAACATATCCATAGACTCCCAATACCTAACAGAAAAGTGTCATTTTCGAGTTTGCTGAACTACTTTGGTATTCCAATATTCTGGATCCAGCAAGGAAATAAATAAATAAGTAGTATAAAAGTATTTACTTGGTGGCATCCAGCTAAGGTATACAGTGGGGATCAAAAGTTTGGGCAGCCCAGGTAAAAATTTGCATTAATGTGCATAAAGAAGCCAAGGAAAGAGGCATCACATTACAGATTAGAAATTCATATAATGTGTAAACAAAAGTTAGATTTTATTTCCATCATTTACACTTTCAAAATAACAGAAAACAGAAAAAAGGCATCTGCAAAAGTTTAAGCACCCTGCAGAATTTATGGCATGCACTGCCCCCTTTGCAAAGCTGAGACCTGCCAGTGTCATGGATTGTTCTCAATCATCATCTGGGAAGACCAGGTGATGTCAATCTCAAAGGTTGTAAATGCCCAGACTCATCTGACCTTGCCCCAACAATTAGCACCATGGGTTCTTCTAAGCAGTTGTCTAGAAATCTGAAACTGAAAATAGTTGATGCTCACAAAGCTGGAGAAGGCTATAAGAAGATAGCAAAATGTTTTCAGATGTCAATATCCTCTGTTCGGAATGTAATTAAGAAATGGCAGTCATCAGGAAAGGTGGAAGTTAAAGCAAGATCTGGAAGACCAAGAAAAATATCAGACAGAACAGCTCACAGGATTGTGAGAAAAACTATTCAAAACCCGTTTGAAGGCACAATCCCTCCAGAAAGATCTGGCGGACACTGGAGTTGTGGTACACTATTCTACTATAAAGATATACTTGTACAAATATTCATGGAAGAGTCATCAGAAGAAAACCTTTTCTACGACCTCACCACAAAAATTAGCATTTGAACTTTGCAAATGAACATATAGACAAGCCTGATGTATTTTGGAAACAAGTTCTGTGGACCAATGAGGTTAAAATTGAACTTTTTGGCCGGAATGAGCAAAGGTACGTTTGCAGAAGGGGAACAGAATTTAATGAAAAGAACCTCTGTCCAACTGTTAAGCATCGGGGTGGATCAATCATGTTTTGGGGTTGTATTGCAGCCAGTGGCACAGGGAACATCTCAAGAGTAGAAGGAAAATTTTGGATGCTAACTTGATGCCATCTGTGAAAATGCTGACGTTAAAGAGAGGATGGCTTCTACAAATGGATAATGATCCTAAACACACCTCAAAATCAACGGGGGATTACATCAAGAGGCAGAAACTGAAGGCTTTGCCATGGCCTTCACAATCTCTTGACCTCAACACAATTGAAAATCTATGGATAGACCTTAAAAGAGCACTGTGTGACAGACAGAACATAAATCTCAAAGAACTGGAAGACTTTTGTAAGGAAGAATGGGCAAAGATACCTTAAACAAGAATTGAAAGACTCTTGCCAGAGGGGGCAGTGCAATATATTAACTCTGCAGGGTGCCCAAACTTTTGCAGACACCATTTTTTTGTTTTCTGTTATTTTGAAAGTGTAAATGATGGAAATAGAATCTAACTTTTGTTGACATATTATAAGAATATCTAATCTGTAATTTGATGCCTTTTGGAGATTTTTCCATCTTTCCTTGGCTTCTTTATGCACATTAATACAAATTTTTACCTGGGGTTCCCAAACTTTTTATCCCCACTGTACATCAGAGACCCCCAATGTGTACCACCAATGAACATAGACATATGCAGTGTTGAAAAAAAATCTAAGCCACAAGAACACGGTTATTGAAGCTGAAATGGGGCAAAAATGGAGCTAAAACCTACAAATGTATTTCCCTTAAACTTTACTATCCCATTAAGCAAAATGAATAATTAAAAATGAATAGAAATGATAGTAAACAATTAAATAAATTAATTAATGAAATTAATTTACTTTAAAATGAAGGACGTACAAGTATGCCCTTGCGCCCTGGTACTTAAGGACCGAGAGTGTATCTGCATTGAAAAGTGAATGCAATCCCCTATGGGGACAGAAAAAAAAGTATATAAAAAAAAAAGTTAAGAAAAGTGAATTAACCCCTTTCTAATTAATGAAAGTTTGAATTCCCTCACCCCTTTTTCCAACTTTTTAAGTAAAATAATGTAATCAAAAGTAAACATAATAATATATTGTACTGCCGCATGTGTAAATGTCCGAACTATTTAAATATAAGGTTGGTTAAACCACACGGACGATGGCATATATAGCATAAAAAATTTATAAAAAGCTATCAAAAAGTCCCATCAAAACAAAAATGGTACTGATAAAAACTACAGATCATGGCAAAAAAATTAGCCCTCATATATCCCCATATGTGGAAAAATAGAAAAGTTATAGGGGTCAGAAAATGACAATTTTAAGTTTAGTGCATTAATCAAAATTTTGGTGCATGCAGTTATTTTTTTTTTTTTTTTTTAAGTTGTAAAATTAAATACAACCTACATGAATTGGGTATCCTTGTAACAGTAGGGACCTTCAGAATAAAGATAAGTTGTCATTTTTACTGAAAAGTGCACCGCATAGAAACGTAGTTACATAGTTAATATGGTCGAAAAAAGACATACGTACATCAAGAAACGGCCAAAATGGGCTTGGTTCTTAAGGGGTTAATTAATTAATGAATTGAATAAAATCTATAAAAATCCAACTCTACATTGTTCTTTTAATTTTGAAGCTTGAAAGAAAATTGATAATTCTCATATGTCAGTTTACTATTGATGTAAACCATGTAACAATATAAAATATCTGTATTTTAGGCTTATTTCACACTACTGAAGAGGGTCCGTTACAAATGGATGTTAAAGGGGTTATCCAGGAAAAACTTTTTTTATATATATCAACTGGCTCCAGAAAGTTAAACAGATTTGTAAATTACTTCTATTAAAAAATCTCAATCCTTTCAGTACTTATGAGCTTCTGAAGATAAGGTTGTTCTTTTTTGTCTAAGTCCTCTCTGATGACACCTGTCTCGGGAAATGCCCAGTTTAGAAGCAAATCCCCATAGCAAACCTCTTCTAAACTGGGCGTTTCCCGAGACAGGTGTCATCAGAGAGCACTTAGACAGAAAAGAACAACCTTAACTTCAGAAGCTCATAAGTACTGAAAGGATTAAGATTTTTTAATAGAAGTAATTTACAAATCTGTTTAACTTTCTGGAGCCAGTTGATATATATAAAAAAGTTTTTGCCTGGAATACCCCTTTAACCTCTTCAGGACATAGGGCGTATGGATACGCCCTGCATCCCGAGTCCTTAAGGACCGAGGGCGTATCCATACGCCCGTGGGAATTCCGGCCCCCACCGCTAGCCGGTTGGGGACCGGAGCCGGATGCCTGCTGAAATCGTTCAGCAGGCATCCCGGCATATCGCCCAGGGGGGTCATTATGCCCAACCATGTCGGCGATCGCCGCAGATCGCTGGACAATTCAGTCCAGCGATCTGCGGCGATTCCGGGTCAATCGGGTCTCCGGTGACCCGGTGACCCGGAATTACTGGCTGTTCGGGGCCGTCTCTGACGGCCCCGAACAGCCAGAGCCTGCAGGGGTGAGGTGGCACTGGTGCCACCTCACGATCGCCCTGATTCGTCGGCCGGATTACCGGCCGACCAATCAGGGCGCCTGCTGCGGGTGTCACTCCCGCACCCGCTCCGCCCCTCTTCCGGAGGGCGTGAGCGGGTGCGGGAAGACGACCCCCGGTGCTGGGGACCCCGATCCCCGGCGCCCCTGTTGGGATCGGGGCCCCAGGAGCAGCTGCGGCGGCGAGGGACAGTCCAGCGATGAAGCAACAGCAGGAGGTGAGTTACAGCCTCCTGCTGTTGCTTAGCAACAGCTCCCAGCATGCAAAAAGGGCATGCTGGGAGCTGTAGTTATGCAACAGCAGGAGGCAGACCACCACAACTCCCAGCATTCCCTTATGGGCATGCTGGGACTTATGGTTTTGCAACAGCTGGAGGCACATTATTTCTATGGAAAAGTGTACCTTCAGCTGTTGTCTAACTACAACTCCCAGCTTGCACAAACAGCTAAAGTGCATGCTGGGAGTTGTAGTGGTGCATCTGCTGGTTGCATAACTACAACTCCCAGCATGCCCGTTGGCTGTCGGTGACTGCTGAGAGTTGTAGTTTTGCAACAGCTGAAGGCACACTGGTTGTGAAACTCAAGAGTTTTTTTTTACCTAACTCAGTGTTTCACGACCGGTGTGCCTCCAGCTGTTGCAAACTACAACTCTCAGCAGTCACCTTACACCATGCACCGTACATGCTGGGAGTTGTAGTTTTGCAACAGCTGGAGGCACACTGGTTGTGAAACACTGAGTTAGGTCACAAACTCAGTGATACATAACCAGTGTACCTACAGTTGTTGCAAAACTACAACTCTCAGCAGTCACCGACAGCCAACGGGCATGCTGGGAGTTGTAGTTATGCAACAGCTGGATGTCCCCCCCCCCCAATGTGAACGTACAGGGTACACTCACATGGGCGGAGGATTACAGTAAGTATCTGGCTGCAAATTTGAGCTGCCGCAAACTTTCTGCTGCAGCTCAAATTGCCAGCGAGAAACTACTGTGAACCCCCCGCCCGTGCGACTGTACCCTAAAAACACTACACTACACTACCACAAAAAATAAAATAAAAAGTAAAAAACACTACATATACACATACCCCTACACAGCCCCCCTCCCCTCCCCAATAAAAATGAAAAACGTCTGGTACGCCACTGTTTCCAGAACGGAGCCTCCAGCTGTTGCAAAACAACTCCCAGTATTGTCGGACAGCCGTTGACTGTCCAGGCATGCTGGGAGTTTTGCAACAGCTGGAGGCACCCTGTTTGGGAATCACTGGCGTAGAATACCCCTATGTCCACCCCTATGCAATCCCTAATTTAGGCCTCAAATGCGCATGGCGCTCTCACTTTGGAGCCCTGTCGTATTTCAAGGCAACAGTTTAGGGTCACATATGGGGTATCGCCGTACTCGGGAGAAATTGTGTTACAAATTTTGGGGGGTATTTTCTGCTTTTACCCTTTTTAAAAATGTAAAATTTTGGGGAAAACAAGCATTTTAGGTAAAAAAAAATAAAAAATTTTTACATATGCAAAAGTCGTGAAACACCTGTGGGGTATAAAGGTTCACTTAACCCCTTGTTACGTTCCCCGAGGGGTCTAGTTTCCAAAATGGTATGCCATGTGGGGGTTTTTTTGCTATCCTGGCACCATAGGGGCTTCCTAAATGCGGCATGCCCCCAGAGCAAAATTCGCTTTCAAAAAGCCAAATGTGACTCCTTCTCTTCTGAGACCTGTAGTGCGCCAGCAGAGCACTTTTCACCCCCATATGGGGTGTTTTCTGAATCGGGAGAAATTGGGCTTCAAATTTTTAGGGGTATTTTCTGCTATTACCCTTTTTAAAAATAAAAATTTTTTGGGAAAACAAGCATTTTAGGTAAAATTTTTTTTTTTTTTTTACATTTGCAAAAGTCGTGAAACACCTGTGGGGTATTAAGGTTCACTTTATCCCATGTTACATTCCCCGAGGGGTCTAGTTTCCAAAATGGTATGCCATGTGGGGTTTTTTGCTGTTCTGGCACCATAAGGGCTTCCTAAAGGTAACATGCCCCCCAAAAACCATTTCAGAAAAACGTACTCTCCAAAATCCAATTGTCGCTCCTTCCCTTCTGAGCCCTCTACTGCGCCCGCCGAACATTTTACATAGACATATGAGGTATGTGCTTACTCGAGAGAAATTGGGCTACAAATACAAGTAAAAATTTTGTCCTTTTACCCCTTGTAAAAATTCTAAAATTGGGTCTACAAGAACATGTGAGTGTAAAAAATGAAGATTGTGAATTTTCTCCTTCACTTTGCTGCTATTCGTGTGAAACACCTAAAGGGTTAAAACACTTACTGAATGTCATTTTGAATACTTTGGGGGGTGTAGTTTTTATAATGGGGTCATTTATGGGGTATTTCTAATATGAAGACCCTTCAAATCCACTTCAAACCTGAACTGGTCCCTGAAAAATACTGAGTTTGAAAATTTTGTGAAAAATCGGAAAATTGCTGCTGACCGTTGAAGCCCTCTGGTGTCTTCCAAAAGTAAAAACACGTCAATTTTATGATGCAAACATAAAGTAGACATATTGTATATGTGAACCAAAAAAAAATGTATTCGTAATATCCATTTTCCTTACAAGCAGAAAGCTTCAAAGTTAGAAAAATGCTAAATTTTCAAATTTTTCATCAAATTTACGGATTTTTCACCAAGAAAGGATGCAAGTATCGACAAAAATTTACCACTATGTTAAAGTAGAATATGTCACGAAAAAACAATCTCGGAATCAGAATGATAACTAAAAGCATTCCAGAGTTATTAATGATTAAAGTGACAGTGGTCAGATGTGCAAAAAACGCTCCGGTCCTTAAGGCCAAAATGGGCTCCGTCCTGAAGGGGTTAATGGCTTTTTTTCCCCTACTTTGTCTGCCATTAATGTCCATTAATGGGAGTTATAACGGGCAAAGAGGATCCCATTCACTTGAATGGGATTCCTCTAAAGTCCATTATAACTCCCGTTATTGCGGCCGAAGATAGCGAGAGAAAAAGACATGTCATGCACAAATTTTTCTCCTGCTATCTTCCTAACAGACATCACCTACCGGGCGAAAACGGTAGTGTGAAAGGAGCCTAAGACTACATAATAAGTGACGTTGAGCTGTGTAAAGTGGGAACACACACAGTATGCAGATAGATGTAAAAGGCAATCAAATCTCATACAGAACCTAATAGTTGGAGGCTTCTATATACTGTAGACTACTATCGTTAAAGCTGAAAACAATAGCCCCTTAAAGTTTTCATTTCATTCTAGCACATTCTTTCATGTATATGGTTTAGAGCATAAGGAAGGCAGAGATTTTTTTTTTCTTTAAATGTTCTTCGGAAAAATAGTCTGCCATCATATTTTCACTATAATGATACCTTTTACTGGCATTTAAGGCTACGTTCTTTCTTAAAATGTCATGTCCAAACATTGCTTTTCCTTCCAGTAACTCTTTCTGGTAAAATGCAATCTATGAAAAGTCACAAAGGTCAAGTAGCAATATACCAAGGATCACTTGGTTTTTAAACCAACACACAGTGAGCTGTTTGAACTGGATTGATACATAAAATGTACACTGACACATATTTAAAGTCTTAATAATAAGGTTTACTTTCCTTTTGGGTCAATGTTTCAATCAATGTCTGGACCATCTGTATTTTCTTTATACTTGACATTTAGAGTGTGACTATATACAGTTGGTGTGACAACACATTTCTAGTTCACTGTACTGCATTTCACCTACATTAGTGTTATAATTATATTTTTAGTAAGACTGATATACTAAGAAAACAATGAACTATTAATAACAATCATAGGTGTACAGTACAATGTATGTATGTACAATGTACAATGTAGATTGCTGTAAGATAAGATAATTAAGAGTTCATCAAAATGATGTATACTGCATCTTGTTCTGGATTTTTAAATGGCCCCTCTCATTGGAACAAACTTTGCAAAAATCAGTACATCTGAATCTACAGTGTCTTGCAGGTATGCACTTTTTGCCTATTTTTGCTTCTGTTACCAAACAGTTCAAGTATTAAGCCTGTAAAGGGCTGTATTTGTGCGAGGGGCGTGAGTATCCATCACCCCCTTCACCTCTATGCGGGGTTATAGGAGTTAGGGCAGGGAAGGATGTGTATATAACGCCCCCTTGTTTCTTAGGGCAGAGTGCATGTGACTTTTGGAAGAAACATAAAGTTATTCTGTGGTGGGCGTTTGAAGAAGCAGGAAGTAGTGCTGCTCCACGTGTGGAAGGGGTCATACGGATGGTAAGAGCCGGTCTCCGCTATTCAGGTATGCAGCCGGGTGCTGCAGTGTCATAGGCCGGGGACACGTCTGCCGTGCTGTGGTTTTCTTTGACAGTGGTGTTCTGTGGCAGGCATTTGAATTTCCCGCCAATCTTTCGCAGCTCCGGGGCCCGGCTGTTGCGGTGCCTACTCGGGGTATTGCGGTCCTGGATTCCGGCACAGCCTGTCAGCTGCCTCAGTGTCGGATGCTGGGCTGTGCATTGCTCGTGATGGCACTGAGCGAGTGACTGTTTACTGTGTCTAGGGGAAGCGGAGGTCATATTTTGTTAGGATGGTGGGGGCAGGGCTGTGGCACTCTCTCTGAACCCTCTATCTAGCCACGGGTATTTCATGTTGGTACCACCATGTCAGTTATTCAACGTTACTTTTATGCATAGGAGTAATAAAAAAAAAGAAAAAACAAAGAAAAGGGGGGGGATGGGAGTGCTGGGACTTGTAGTCCTGTACTGTTATATCCACATTTGCTGCATATGTTAGGGTATGGCGCTCCCGGGTGCAGTGTTCTATACAGTGTTTTTTTCGCGCAGCATCATATGCTCATGTTTTCCTTATGATGTGACATGTTCCCCTTTACAGTATGATACGCTTGTTTTCTATACAGTATGTCACACTCATGTTTCTATTTAGCATGCCACGCTCATACCGGCTTACAGTATGTCACGCTCATGGTTTCTATACAGTATGTCACGCTCATGCTTTCTTTACAGTATGTCACACACATGCTTCTTTACAGGATTTCACGCTCATGCTTTCTTTACAGTATGTCACGCTCATGCTTTCTTTACAGTATGTCACGCTCATGCTTCTTTGCAGTATGTCACGCTCATGCTTCTTTACAGTATGTCACACTCATGCTTTATTTACAGTATGGCACGCTCATGCTTTCGATATGGTATGTCACACTCATGCTTTCTTAACAGCATGTCACGCACATGCTTTATTTTATGTATGGCACGCTCATGTTTTCGATACGGCATGTCACTGTTGTCGTTGTGCGGCATGATACGGCCATGTTTCCGTACAGTATCACATGCGCAGGTTTCCTTACATTTTAACACGATCATGTTTTTCCGTACAGTGTGACACATGCATATACTCCTATTCAGGGTGACACCCTCACATTTTCTATACAGTATAACACGCTTATCTGGTCTATTGTAGGACACATTCGTGTTTCTATACGGTAGGACAAGCTTGTTTTGGTTCATATGGTAGGACACGCACATGTTCTATACAGTATGATGCTTTGATTCTGTACAATTAGCACGGTCATGGGTTTATACGCAGTACACGTTATATTTCTATGGAATAACATACATGTATGGTTATACAGGTTAGCACGCTCATGTTTCGCATAAGAATCATTTCATGTATACTCTCTCTTAGTAGTCATTCTTACGCTCTCATGACAGTTTTGTTATGTATACGCTCTCAGAGTAGTCATTCCATGCATATGCTCTCATAGTAGTCATTCTCATGCTCTCATAACAGTCTTGTCACATATGAAAGACTTTTCAGTCTTTTGAAAGTGTCCGACTGATCATGGTAGGTGTTGAGAATCATCGCAGCGTCTTTTCGACTTTTCAACCAGACTCTGATGAAGTCGCTCACCAGAGACTGGATCCAAAGAATTTTTGTACAACAGTCCCTTGTGCACAAACAGTCATTTCATCTGTCGCCAAATCCTTTTCAACCTGTAGTCACACTGGGCCTGACGTAAACGCGTTGGCACATTTTTTATTAACAGGTAGTCCAACAGATGCCCCATGACTCGACTTTCATCTTGCAGAGTCTTCCACGTGTAGAGGTCTTTCTGAACCCTTTCGGACCTGGGTTCACTGTCATTTCGCATAGTCAGGACACTCTGACTCGCGAACCTCTGGTAAAATGGGGGCATCTCCACATCTGTCCCGCTCGTCTTCGACAGGTGGTTCTTTGCCGGGAGTCATCCGAGACAATACATCTGCATTCACGTTTGACTTGCCACTTCTATACTTGATGCTAAAGTTGTAGTTGGCCAATCTGGAGGCCCAATGCTTTTCAATAGCCCCCAATTTGGCAGTATTTAGATGGGCCAATGGATTGTTGTCTGTGTAAACGGTAAAAGGCGAGGCAGCCAGATAGTCCTAAAATTCTTATTTGCTCCTCGCAGATTTCGGATGGCATAGGCTATCACGCGCTCTTTGCCCTCTTGGACTTGAGACAGGATGGTGCCCAGACCCTCAAAACTGGCATCGGTATATAGCCGAAAGGGTTGACTATAATCCGGATACACCAGGATAGATGGTTCGGTCAGCAAATGCTTAAGAGCTCAGAACGCTCTCTCTTGCTCTCTGGCCCACTTGACAGGTAGTCTTCCATTATAGTTTTCCTTTGCGGTACCGCTGAGGAGAGTTGTAATGGGTCCAGCAATCTGAGCGAAGTGGAGAATGAAGTGGCGGAAGTAGCCAGCAAATCCCAGGAAGCTCCTGATGTCTTTCACTATGTGCGAGGTAGGCCAGTCCTTGACAAAGTCCACCTTTCCTGGATCAGATTGAACTCCTTCCGAGCTGACGACATGACCTAGGTAATGTACCTGAGGTTTCAGCAGATAACATTTTGAGGGTTTAATCTTCAGCCCCCCTCTGTCAGGTGGCTAAGATCCTCCTGATAAGTTTTGGAGTATACGATGACGTCATCTAGAAATAGCAGGACACTCTGGACGTTGAGATGTCCCAGGCATCACTCCATCAACCATTGGAAAGTAGCAGGGGCGTTCCATAGCCCAAAGGGCATACTTTTGAACTCAAACAACCCCATCGGGGTCACAAAGGCAGTCTTCTCTCGGTCCTCTTCAGCCATGGGTACCTGCCAGTATCCGATGGTTAAATCTAATGTGGATCCCAAAGCAGTTAAGGACTCTTCGATCTGGGGTAGAGAATAGGCATCTTTATGCGTGACATTATTCAATATCCGATAGTCCACGCAGAAGCGGATGGTCCCATCCTTTTTGATGAGGACCACAGGAGCTTCCCAGGGACTCTGGCTCTCTTGGATGACGTCAGCATCCTTCATTTCAGCTAACATCTCCTTGACCATCTGGTACATGCCCGGTGCTATAGGGCAGTGCCTCTCCTTGATTGGCGCACTGTCACCTGTCAGGATCAGGTGTTGTATCATGGTAGTCTGGCCGAAGTCGGTGGGGTTCTTGCTGAAAGCTTCATGGTACTGCTTAGCCACTTTAATGACTCCACTGACCTGTCCGGCTGGGGTGTTTTTGGCCCCCACTTGGACCTGGATGCCCCAAGGTTCAGAATGACTTGTTCCAGGCCCCGTGGCTGCCTGAGCTGTTTTCAGCTGGGCCACTTTTTGTCCTAGTGAGGATGTCTTTTGACCCAATGAGGTACAACTGAGCAACTGGAGTATATTTCTGCAGGATGGTGGCAGCGTTGGACAGTTTAACTAGATGGACTGTGACTTTCCCATCGGAGGCGGTGACTAGACTTCTCGCTTCCCGGACTAAAGGGTAATTTTCCAGCTGCATCGGCTCCAGCAATGCTTTGTGATCTGTGTTCCTAATTCCGGGTCGGGAACGACACCAGATGATGGTCTCCATATGAGGCTGCAAGACTACTGACCAGATGTCCTGAATCCGTACTCGACAAACTTCTCCCTGACAGTTGACAAATAAGAATCTTCAAGTTGTGCTGCCCAGCCCGGCGGCCTGAAGGTAACATGTAGGGGAGAGGCATGCAAAGAACCTACTACTTTAGTAAAACAGTGTCTCATAATGTTCATCCCCAATATAAACTCTGCCACCCCCTTATCGGATACATTGGTTACAACCACTCCCTGTCCTCTGAGTATATGCTCTCCCACTTGAATGATTGGCTCCCAGTATCCATGTCTGGGTACTGGTTTCCCATTCCCTAACATTACGTTAAAATCAACATCGCCAGGTTCACATAACAAATCAGCACTCCAATATTTATAAAAGACATCCTCAGGTATGGTGGACACCTGAGATCCCGTGTCGATTAGCGCCTCCAACTGTACCCCTTCTACAACAACTTTTACATAGGGGCATGGGGCGACGTAAAGAGAGAGTCTTGAATCTGGACCTGGTGACGATTCTCCTGAGGGCCGGTCCTCGACCTCAGGGGATTCCCGTTTAAATCCCAACATTGTTATACAATGTCCAGTCTTATTACAATGGCTACAGAAGGGCCCCTGAGTCCCTGGAGGTCTGTTAGAGGGAAAATTATCAGAGTGAGCAGGATGAGGAGCAGGGACAGGTTTCCTAGGTGGAGGTGATTCCTGGCTAGTAGGATTGGTCCGGCTAGCAAGCTCTTTTACGGCCTTGGTGAGCTGGTCAATGTCCTGCCTAACACTTTGAAGTTCTGAGGCTGCAGGGATTAATGGGGCAGGTGGTACTGGTACAGGAGCAGGTGGGGATGGTGGCACTAACCGAGCGGACGCCCCTGGTGTCTCTGAGGAGAATGAGATTCAAACACTTGGTACAGCCCCTCAAAGATCTGCTCTACCGTTGCCTTCTCGGAGGTGGGCCAGGTGCAGACTTCCTCAAGTGCTGGTCCTTGTAGCTGTCCAATGAGCAACTGCACCTGTTTATTAGGGGGGGGAAAAAGGATTTGGATCTTCTCTTTAAAATCTCGCAGAGTGAAGGGGTCCCCATTGTAGGTGGGAAGAACGGGGTTCTCCAAGAAGACAAATTAATTACTAAACCCCTAGGCCTAAGCCCGGGGTATGAAACCCCTAAATCACTACCACTAAAACGTAACTTTTGCTAAATATTGTATAAAATGTACTATCCCAACAAAAATGATTAAAACTGATAACCAGATGATCTTATATAAGTGCAGCTATTATTAGCAGAGCAGTCTCCACTTGTTAATCACATTGCCCTGCAGTGGCTACTGAGGATTTCATAATTCTGGTATCGCTTAAAATGTACACTATTGCCACCTTTACATTTTTTGCCGCATCCGTTGCTTTCTCAAGAGGCAATGGTAGCAAAGGTTAAAGACTGCTGCGGTTACAGGAAATCCTAAACTGTTGCGCTGAACTGGAGGTGGAGAGGGTAGACCCATCAGAGTTTCCAAAGCAGGTGATGATCCAACCACTGGGGTTGAAGAAGCACCCTCCTCCGGTGGTCCTGGACAACTGGGTGCTGACATCTTGCAGGCTTGTTTGAGATCGCTGTTGCTTTAAGAAGTCTGGAGTGCGCTGGCCCTTTAAGAAGTTTTGAGTGCGCTGGCCTTTTAAGAATTTTGCATGCACTGTCGCTTTAAGAAATCCAGCGATGTGCTGCAGCAGCTTGGCTAACCTTGCGCTGGGGTCTCCTGATGTATGCTGCTTACTTGTATCCCCTGCCGACTTTGGCAGTCTGTGCAGCGGTGGACTGATACGGTGATGTGGGCACAGCCGCCGGAGCCTTTAACCCCTTAAG
Organism: Hyla sarda; assembly: GCF_029499605.1. Taxonomy (NCBI): domain Eukaryota; kingdom Metazoa; phylum Chordata; class Amphibia; order Anura; family Hylidae; genus Hyla; species Hyla sarda. The sequence continues at coordinate 424,348,932 of NC_079189.1, forward strand.
GATCCGGGCATTTTTTTGCACATCTAGCCACTGTCACTTTAAGCATTAATAACTCTTTGATGCTTTTACTTTTCATTCTGATTCCAAGATTGTTTTTTGTGACATATTCTACTTTATGTCAGTGGTAAATTTTTGTCGATACTTGCATCATTTCTTGGTGAAAAACTCCAAAATGTAATGAAAATTGTGAAAATTTTGCATTTTTTTTTACTTTGAAAATCTCTGCTTATAAGGAAAATAGACAAAACAAATAAATGATATATTAATTCACATATACAATATGTCTACTTTATATTTCATTGTAAGGTTGACATGTTTTTATTTTTGGAAGACATCAGGGGACTTAAAAGCTCAGCAGCAAATTTCCAATTTTTCAAAAAAAATTCAAAATCTGAATTTTTCAGGGACCAGTTCAGTTTTGAAGTGAATTTGAAGGGCCTTCATATTAGAAATACCCCATAAATGACCCCATTATAAAAACTGCACCCCTCAGAGTACTCAAAATGACATTCAGAAAGTGTGTTAACCCTTTAGGTGTTTCATAAGAATAGCAGCAAAGTGAAGGAGAAAATTCTAAATCTTTCATGTTCTTGTAGACCCACTTTTTGAAATTTTACAAGGGGTAAAAGGAGACAAAGTCCCCCAAAATTTGTAACCCAATTTCTCTCAAGTAAGGAAATACCTCATATGTGTATGTAAAGTGTTAGGTGGGTGCAGTATAACATGGCATACTATTTTGGAAACTAGACCCCTCAAGGACCATAACAAGGGGTACAGTGAGCCTTAAGACCTCACAGGTGTTTGACAAATTTCCCAAATTTTTCTTTTTCACAAGGGGTAAAGGGAGAAAAAGCCTCCCAAAATTTGTAACCCCTATTCCTCTGAGTATGGAAATACCCTATATGTGATGTAAAATGCTCAGAAGAGAAGGAGCACCATTGAACTTTTGGAGAGAGAATTTGGTTGTAATAGAAGTCAGGGGCCATGTCCGTTTACAAAGCCCATTGTGGTGCCAGAACAGTGGACCCCCCCACAATGGACCCCTTTTTGGAAACTACACCCCTCACATAATTTAATAAGGGGTGCAGTGAGCATGTACACCCCACTGGCGTTTGACAGATCTTTGGAACAGTGGGCTGTGCAAATGAAAAATAACATTTTTCATTTTCACGGACCAATGTTCCAATAATCTGTCAGACACCTCTGGGGTGTAAATGCTCGCTGCAACCCTTATTAAATTCTTTGAGGGGTGTAGTTTCCAAACTGGGCTCACATGTGTGGGGGTGGGGGGGGGGGCAAAACTCCCAGCATACCTTGACAGTCAGTGGCGGTCTGGCAATACTGGGAGTTGTTGTTTTTCAACAGCTGGAGGCTCTGTTTTGGAAACAATGCCGTGCAAGATGTTTTCTTTTTCTTTTTTATTGGGGGGAGGGTCTATGTAAGGGGGTGTATATGTAGTGTTTTACTTTTTAGATGTAGTGTAGTGTTTTTAGGGTACATTCACGTGGGTGGGGGTTTACAGTAAGTTTCTCGCTCAAACTTGCAGCAGAAAACCCTGTACATTCACATGGGGAGGCAAACCTCCAGCTGTTGAAAAACTACAACTCCCAGCATACACTGACAGATCCTACATGCTTGGAGTTGTAGTTCTGCAACAGCTGGAGGCACATGGGTTGCGCAACACTGAGAGTTTGTTACTTGACTCAGTGTTTTGCAACCAGTGTGCCTCCAGCTGTTGCAAAACTAGAACTCCCAGCATTTACAGTCTCTCAGTGCATGCTGGGAGTTGTATTTTTGCAACAGCTGGAGGCACGCTGGTTGCAAAACACCGAGTTAGGACACAAGCTCAGTTTCACAACCAATGTGCCTTCAGCTGTTGTAAAACTGCAACACCCAGCATGCATTGACAGTTGAAGGGCATGATGAGAGTTGCAGTTTTGAAATAGCTGGAGGCACACTGCTACAACTTCCAGCATGCCCTTTGGTAGTCTGTGCATGTGGGGAGTTGTAGTTATGCAACAGCTGGATGCACACTTTGTCATAGAAAAAACGTGCCTCCTGCGTTTGCATAACTACAACCCCCAGTATGCACAGACGTGCAGTTGGAATGCTGGGAGTTATAGTTGGAACTCCAGCTGTTATAAAACTACAACTCCCAGCATGCCCTTTGGCTGTGCATGCTGAGAGTTGTTGCTAAGCAACAGCAGGAGGTGAACAGGCCTCACCTCCTGCTGTATCCTGCTGTCGGGACCGCCGCAGCTGCTGCCACCGCTCCTGCCACCGGGACCACCGCCGCTGCCCCTGAGGGGACCCCCATCGGACCAGGGAGAGGTAAGAGAGCCCCACCGGCCCCGATCGCCACCCCGGTTGCCGCCCAGATCACGTGATTGTCAGGTTGCACCCGTGGTTGCACTGCTGCTGGGTAAGGGTGAATGGGACAGCCCCATTCACCCTTTTTTTCCGGGTCATTGGTTAAACAGTGACCCGATTGACCCGGAATCTCCGCAAATCACCGGTCTAGGGTTTGCACGGGGTGCCTGCTGAATAATTTCAGCAGGCATCCCGGTCTGGTCCCTGCCCGGTGCGGGAAGACCCAGGACTGACTGTTAACCCTTGCTGGTACACTTTGCAACAGCAATACAGTGTTCTTCACCTCCCCTTACTTTTCTTCAGTGCCCCGGCAAAGCACAATTTCACAGACAAACTTTTGGGTGCAATCTCTGTCGCAGCTTGCTACACTTTCGGACTATAGGCAACTGGTCAACTTTTCCTTTACACAGGATGTGATAAATCTCCCCAAATGTGCTACAATGTTGTGCTTACAATGTTTTCAAAGAAAAAAATAAAATAAAAGTAAAAAAAAAATGTGGATATAGGCTGCAAAAGAACATTTAGGAATAACCCTTATTGCATAGAAAAATGCATATCTAGTAATGAAAAGTGATCTCTTAATATTTCCTGTAGTTTTAAATGAGCACAGACCATGCCTCTCAGCACCTTGACAATGAAATTCAAGGGGCCTAATGTCATTGCAATTACAATATTTATAATGACATTGAAGGCAGACTCAATACTACCCAGTTTAATGACTGCCATGCTTGTAATAATCCCTGTACAGCACATTCTCCTATCAGCTCAAGCAGATATTTTCATACATAGAAAAGTTAATTCTCTAAAGCCAGATACATTTAAACAGCATACTACCAGAACCCTTGTCATCTTTCATAGCCTGCACAAGGGGTGTGTAAGAAATCTAAATTTACTCATAGGATACCAATAAAAACAGATTCAAACACATTTTTACACTGCAATTTTAGTGTGAAGTTACATTGATGGCTATATTTCACATCGGTAAATGAAATCATGTGTTGGGTACTGACATAGTACAATATGCTTTTTTCTTTTTTTTTTTTTGTAGACAAAACTAGTGGGTCCAAAACATGAGAAGCACTTATTAAAAATTTGAAATTGTACGCAGATTCTCTCCAACTACATTGTGGCATTGATGTATTGTGAAATATGTAGATTTTGTGTTATTAAAGGCCCCATTATTGTGCCATTCCTGGATGACTTTGTTGTACTAAGCACCTAGGATAGGAAGAGGATAAGCCATAATTTAGTGATCTGACATCTGGTATTCCCACCAATCCCAAGGAGGAGGAAAGAACTCTAATATAATACTGAGCCCCCTTGACTTTTTTACCTTTGCACAGCACTGTATTTATTTATGTAAATTAAGATGGCTACAGTTCCCCGCACAATAAGGTGGCTGGAAGCATCAATGGGGAAGGAAAACGTAAGAAAGGATGAAGCACTAAACCAGCACTAAATCCCGGTCATCATCAATAATAGACTCCACCAATGATGAAGTGATGGGATATGCCAACACATGTATAAGGTAGGAAAACCCCATTAAAGGGAATCTGTTAGCTGTGTACAATGCTCAGAGCTGCAGTCATGGGTAGATGATAGGAGATAACAATAATACATGGCTCTTAGCTGATAGAATGAGATAATATATTATTTACTCTAGAACATTGCTGAGCTGCAGCATGCATGTCTTCTCCCTCCCTTACCCCTCCTTGTTCTTCTTTATGTAGAAGACCCATTGCTAAAAGTCAAAATCTGTACATTAATCATGCAGGGAGGGGTGAAGGGGTGAGAAAACGTGCATGCTGCACCTTAGCATGACCTCTATTCCTCTTAATCTTAAAAGTAGAACATCATGTTATAACTTTGCAAACATCAACTGATAGACATATATCATTTGTTTTATCTCCATGTCAGAAGCTGAGAGAGTTCCGTTAAGTCAGGTGCTCTGATCAGTTGCAGTACAGTGTTGAGCGCAAATATTTGAAATGCATCACACTTCGCAATTTCGTGAATATTTTTAATATAGTGATAATATAATGAATATTCGTTTTTTTTAATGGCAATTTTTATGCGAATTTATGCGAATATCGGCACTTCAAGACTGGACACTAATCCCTTCCTTCTTTTAGGTGGAAGATATAATTGCACATGCATATTATGCAAATTTCATTATGAAATTTCACATAAAAAAGAGAATATGGCCCCTGCTGCTCATCAATATTAATTACAGTACCAGTTTTGCATGCCTATGAAGCATTTAGTGTATCAAATAATTCTAATAGTTCAACTTTTACAGTTCCAAAGTGATCTTAGACTGTTAAGTACAACAATCTTAATTTAACACTCCATTCTTCATTTTACCCCTTCCTGATGTATGACATACATGTATGGCATACTTAGGGTGGGAAAGTATGGAGTATGCTCAGGAGATCTGGTCTGATCTATATGGTGGGTGCTGGTAGTTATCTGCAGCTGACAGAGCCTGCAGCCAGCATCAGAGATCAGTTCAGTGCCAGTTATTTAACTCCATAGATGTCATTGTCAATAGTGGCATCTAGGGAGTTATTTGACAGGTACCAATCCTGTCTAGGTTTCAATTGGCACCCTCAAACAAACGACTTGTCCAAAACAAAAATAAATATATGAATGTAATAGTTTTACTAAATGGTAAAATCAGAAAAGATAAATGCCCAACAAATTACAAAACTGTGTTGTTGTTCTTTCTTGTTTTTTTTTTTGGGTGTTTTTTTATTTTTATTTCAACACACAATATGGTAAAATGAATGGTGTCAATTAGAGATGAGCCAATTTTTGAAAATTCGATTCGGACGATTTGACGAATTTTCCGAAAAAATGTGGTTCGGTCCGAATTTCTTTGCGGCAAATTGCTAATAAAAACGGCTATTTCTGGGCTACAGAGAGCCTCAATAGGGGTTAGAACACTTTGCCTTGTCGTAACACTCATAGGGAGTGTGCTGTGTTACTGAAATTCAGTATGACATGCAGATTACAGGCATCACTATTAGAATCACTGTCACAGAGAGGCACAATGACAGAGCCTGGAGATGGTATCAGTATAAGGAGACCATATGGTGGCAGAAACAGACAGCCTGGAGGTGTGGCATCATGAGGAGACCATATAGTGGCAGAATGACACAGCCTAGAGGTGGCAGAAGCATGAGGAGACCATGTAGTGGCTGAATGACACAGCATGGAGGCGGTGGCAGCATGAGGAGACCATATAGTACCTGAATGACCCAGCCTGGAGGTGGCAAAAGCCTGACGAGACCATAGTGCCTCACAATTGAAATGATTAAAGATATTTTTTTAACATTTAAATTGAAGGTTTCAAATAGATGAACCTAAAAATGTTATTTAATGTACCAGCAGCATGAGGAGACCATGTGGCGGCACAGTGACACCACCTGGAGGAGGCAGCAGCATGAGGTGACCATAATATGGCAGAATGACACAGCCTGGAGTTGACAACAACCTGACAAGACCACAGAGTGGGGTGGTGTGTGGCAATACCTGTACTGGTGATGAAGGTGGGTGAAAAAAGGAGAACTTGGCATCAGATCTGTGGCATCAGTCGGGTGGCAGGATCAGAATAGTAGCTGAAGCAGGTAGGCAGAAGAAAACAGTCTCTTTTGTAAAAGTGTTAGTGTGCACAAGTAAGTATTGAGGATATGCATTATGTAAATCTCAATAATATTCTTAGGATAAAATATATGTACCCATTTTTTTTTTATTTAACAAGAGGAAAGGTGTGCAAAAAACACCATGTGCCACCTATGCAACCAAGTATTGATGTGATGCAAAGACCTCTAAAAGGTGGAAGGGAACAATGTCTGGTCCATTGTAACCAGTGGGGGTAAAAACGTCCCCTGTAAGGCCCTACTCTCGCACTATTAATTCCCTACTTGTCAAGTGTTACTCGCCCTAAAAAGGGCAGCCCCACACAGCAACCTCTCCCTATTTTCACATACAAACACTGCCATTTCCCAGTGTTTTTAGTTGGAAATAGGGACAGGTTCCTGTGTGGGGCCACCCTTTTTAGGACTAGTAACACTTGCCTCCAAAAGTTGGAAGGGAACAACGTATTGTCCATTGTAGCAGGTGGGGGTAAAAACTTCCCATGTAAGGCCCTACTCTGGCCCTATTAATTCCCTTCTTAGCAAGTGTTGCTATCCCTAAAAGGGCAGCCCTCACACAGGAACCTCTCCCTATTTCGAACTAAAAACCCTGGGAAATGGCAATGTTTGTGGCGGGAAATAGGGAGAGGTTCCTGTGAGGGCTTGGCCTTTTTAGGGTGAGTAACACTTGCCAAGAAGTTAATTAATAATGCGAGAGTAGGGCCTTACAGTGGAAGTTTTTACCCCCATCTGTTACAATGGACCATTAGATGTTCCTTTTCACCTTTTAGAGGTTCTTGCATCACATTAATATTTGGTGGTGTAGGTGGCACATGGTGGTGTAGGTGATTTTTTGCACACCTTTCCTTGGGGTCCATGTATTTTATCCTAAGAAAAGTAAAGTTTTAGCTAATGCATATCCTCAATACTTACTTGTGGTCTGATGCGGAGGAATTTCTGTAACTGGGGAGCAGCACCTTAAATATGTTCAGCACTATCCATCTTTGTGAAGTGTTGGTGTGGCACCATGGTCAATCTACTCTGATGCATCAGGTAGAGATGAGCAAATTGAATCTGACGAGGTCAAATTCGTTCCGAATTTCATAAAAAATTCGGTTCAGACAGAATCTGAACTTCGACTCAATTCTAAATGACGAACTTCTTCATTAACGACACCCCTGCGATTATCCTGTATAATGTATAGATACGAGTGGCTTTCTCCTGCGCTCGCATCTCTGCAATAGATAGGATGATCACATCGGGTGTCAGGGGTGACACCTGCTGTGATCTGTCCTTAACTGCAGGTACTACTGCTTCCAACATGGAGCACACTTTGCTCAATACTGGGAGCTGTAGTACCCACATTAATAGACAGATCGCAGCGAGTGTCACTTCTGACACCCAATGCGATCATCCTGTATAATTTATAGATGCTGGCGGCCGGCTGCTCTTCTGTGGTCCCATTGTAGTATGAGTATATGCCGTATATATATATATATATATATATATATATATATATATATATATATAAATATATTATCCATATTTCCCGCAGAGAGCTGTGAGTGGCTTAAACAATCTGGCCATTCACTGCTCTCTATGGGAAATATGAATAGGTTTAAAATAGGGCAGTGCAGGAGACCATGGAAGAGTGGCCGGCCGCATCTATACATTATACAGGAGGATCGCAATGCGTATCAGAAGTGACACGGACTATCTGTCAATTAGTACAGGTACTACTACTCCCATCATGGAACAGTGTGTGGGAGTAATAGTACTACTAAAAAAATAATGAAAAACGCACATACACTATATTTTTATTATTGTTGGCAACATTTTTAGTGCCCTGCCTGCCCACATAAATTATTTCCTGTTTAAAAACTAATACAAATTTCATTATAATAAAGATACAATGGTACCCTACAAAATTTGATTAAAAAGGGTATCTCCATCACTTCTTTGGATCGCTAAAGTTCATATTTTCTCCATTATTGCCTCCTAAATTGACCATTCTAGTAACGGATGCAAACTGATGCAAAGGGATGCAATTTAGTGGCATCGATTTGCATCAGTTTTTCATCCGTTCATATCAGCTGTCGGCAGACTCCTTCAGCTGGGACTACTATTACTCCCATCATGTAACAGACTTCTTTCCATGATGGCAGTAGTAGTTCCCTGGCTGCAGAGTCTGCCGGCAGCTGTGGAGGCTACAATAGTGTTTGTACTACTAACCCTATCATGGAACAGACTCTGTTCCATAATGGGGGTTGTAGTACAGGGGCTGAGGTATTTATCGCACTGGGTCTCACGTCTGAGACACAATGCGATCAGAAGTTATTAAACAGGGGAGTGGGCGGCATGCTCCACTCCCCTGTTATGTACTATGTATTTTTACTTTTATTTTTAAATTCCCCGCTGGGAGCCCTGGATGGCCGGTACGGAGGAGCCATTCAGGGCTCCCGGCTGGGTTTTTAAACTTACAGTATGCCTAATTTCTGTGAAATCACATTTCCCCTGACTTAAGTATATTAATATTATTCCCCCATGTGTATATGTATGATTCCCCCCTTCCTGCTGCTTAGTCATCTTCTAGCACTCTCACAGCGCACAGCAGGGACATGCTATTCCATTCCATACTTCTCATCTCCGTATCTGACAGTGAGGAGCAGCGGAAAATGGAGGGACCTGTCTCCCCTGTGAGCTGTTATAGCACTCCATTCCCCACCGCCGCCGATACCCGACTTGTCCCCCCTGTGTGCTGCTTCATTCATTCCCCACCGCCGCCCGACATGTCAAGTATGGAGATGAGCAGTCTGTGACTTGTCGGGTATCGGCGGTGGTGGTGAATGAATGAATGAAGCAGCACACAGGGGAGACAAGTCCCTCCATTCTCCGCTGCTCATCTCTGTCAAGTACGGGGATGAGCAGCAGGGAATGGAATGGCATGTCCCTGCTGTGCGCTGTGACAACTCTAGAAGATGACCCGGCAGCAGGCAGGAGGGTAATCATACATATACACATAGAGGAAATAAAATGAATGTACATAAGTCAGGGGGAATGTGATTATACAGTAATTAGGCACACTGTAAGTTTAAAAACCCCACCGGGAGCCCTGAATGGCTCCACTGTACTGGCCATTCAGGGCTCCCAGCGGGGAATTTAAAAATGAAAGTAAAAATACACCGTACATCGCAGGGGAGGGGAGCATGCCGCCCGCTCCCCTGTTTAATAACTTCTAATCGTATCAGGTCTCAGAAGTGAGTCCCGGTGTGATCAATCCCTCAGCCCTTGTACTACAACCCCCCATCATGGAACAGAGTCTGTTCCATGATGGGGGTAGTAGTACAAACACTAATGTAGCCTCCCCAACTACCGGCAGAATCCCGCAGCCGGGGAACTACTACTCTCATCATGGAAACAAGTCTGTTTCATGATGGTAGTAGTAGTCCTGGCTGCGGGAGTCTTTAGGCAGAGTTGTTAAAACGGCCATATATGACAGATTTTATAACGGGTCTTAACGGATGAATATGCCCGTTATTTTGGCAGACCTTATTCAGCCGTTAGCACCCGTTATTTCATCCTTTATTATACAATACAGAAAACGGATGTTTAATAACAGATGAATAATCTATGGTGTGAAAGAAGCCTAATAAAAATGTAGTGTGTGTGTTTTTCCCTTTTTTTTAATACATTTTTTTAGGAAATACTACCACTCCCAGTATGATCGGAGTAGTAGTAGTACCTGTACTAATTGGCAGATCGTCTGTTTCACTTCTGACACCCAGTGCAATCCTCCTGTATAATGTATAGATGCGGCCAGCCATTCTTCTATGGTCCCATGCACTACTGTATCTATACACCTATTCATATTTCCTGCAGAGAGCTGTGATTGGCCAGATGGTTCCAGCCAATCACAACTCTCTGTGGGAAATATGAATAGGAGTATATATATGTCAGTGCAGGGGACCATAGAAGAGCGGTCGGCTGCATCTATACATTATACAGGAGGATCACAGCAGGTGTCAGGAGTGACACTTGCTGTGATTTCTCTATTAATGCAGGTACTACAGCGCCCATCATGGAGCAGAGTGTGCTCCATGTCTGGAGCAGTAGTACCTGCAGTTAATGACAGATCACAGCGGATGCCATTCCTGACACCCCGGGAGATCTGTCTATTAGCACAGGTACTACTACTCCCATGATGGAACAGTCTGTTCCATGCTGGGAGTAGTAGTACTGCCTAAAAAATTTAAAAAACAAATAGAGAAAAAAAGTGAAACACACACTTTATTAAACACATTATTAAAATATATTACTAATACAAATTAGCAGAGAATTTATTCAGATCAAATCAATTTAAAAAAATAAAAAATCAGCCAATTGGCTGAATCAAATTTTTTAAAAAATGTGCTCATCTCTAGCATCAGGCATTGGTGGATGGAAATCCTGGCTGATCCATGCCTGATTCATCTTTACAAAGGTCAGTCTCTTCACATTTTTCATGGAAAGACGAGATCTCCTTGGGGTTAGTATTGCCCGCGCTGCACTAAACACCCGCTCTGATGGCAAACTACTGGCCGGGCAGGACAGCTTTTTCAGGGAAAAATACGCTCAGAAGTCCAGTGGATCTTCAAAGTGTGTTGGCATGGTCATGTCAAGGTATGACACCACATTCTGGTTCTGGTCCTGTTCCAGGTCTATCTTCTGCTGATGAGTTACTTCCCTATGCAGGTGAAGAAAGCTACTCATAAGCAACTGTAGACTCAGGCTGCTGCTGATGGAGCTGGTACTGCTCATGCCACCCAACCGCTCCCCAGAAGCCATGGCAGTGGAAGGTGAGCGCAGAGGGCTCCCTGAATCAGACATGCAAGAGAATGGACAATTGATCCGATAGGCATCGGCCTACTGACTACATAGAATGTCTCTGTAGTAGGTCAGTTTGTCCTCCCTCTCAGTTGGTGTAAAAATGGCCCCCATTTTGTTTCGCCAGCGAGGGTCCAATAAAGGGGAGAGCCAGAAGTTATCCCACTACCGAATGGTGACAATTCGGCGGTCACTACGCAAGCAAGTGAGCATGCATCTTGCCATTTGTGCAAGTGACTCGGAGGGACTCCCTGCCTCCATCTCCACTGCATCTGTGTCCTCTGTCTCGTCTTCCTCCTAACCCTCTAGCTCCTGTCTGCTCCTGCTCCTCCTCTCCTGTCAGATGACTATAAAAACTGCCCATTTCGTGAAACCTAAACTGTGCTCCACTGTCCCCCTCCTCTTCCAGTTCTGCCCCCACAGGGCTCATGTGGCCGTGAGATATAGGCGCACGTTGCCAGTGCCCTGACCAGCCATTGTTTCCAACACGTGTCGTAGAAATGAAGCAGTAGAATGACATTGTTCATCCCGTAATCCTGGCGACTTACTAATGATGTGGCTTCCTCAAAGGGCTTGAGCAAACGGCAGGTGTCACGTATGAGCTGCCACTGGTTGACCTTGAAGTTACACAAGGGAGTGCCCCTATCCACTTGGATCATCAAAAAATCTGTGATGGCTTTTTTTTGTATAGTTGGTCCAACATGTGGAGGGTGGAGTTCCAACATCTGTAAACATCGCAAATCAGACCATGTTGGGGGATACCGTTCTGACGCTGCAGCTCAAGGAGGGTGTGCTTTTCGGTGTATGAATGGCTGAAGTGCATGCAAAGTTTCCTTCCCATTGTTAGGATGTTTTGCAGGTGGGGGGAACACTTCAGGAACCGATTGACAGCCAGATTGAACACGTGTGCCAAGCAGGGTGCATAGCTCAGGCTTCCTCGTTGCAGCGCAGACAAGATGTTCTTCCCATTGTCAGTCACCATGGTTCCCATTTCCAGTTTTCATGAGTATATATGAGTATACCATGATTCGATTTCTCGATGAATGACTTTCAGCAGTTCCACTCCTGTGTAACTCAGTTCGCCAAGGCAAACCATGGGAAGTACAGCGTGACACCGCCGTGCCCTGCATGCATGGTATGCTGGAGGGGCACTGAGACTTGTCTGTGCAGTGGAGGCTGAGGACACGGTGGAGGATGAGGAGGCAGAGTCGCACACTGTCACAGGACCGACGACCTGAGAGCGTGGAGGCGGAAGTGGCTTGACCTGTCCAAGGTGCTGTCGTGGCTGTGCAGGAACCAAATTCACCCAGAGTGCTGTAAAGGACATGTATTGTCCCTGAACGTAGTTACAGCTCCACACGTCGGCGCTGCTATGCACTTTGGTACACACCGACAGGCTCAAGCACTGGCCCACCTTCTGTTTCACAAAATTGTGCAGGGCTGGTACTGCATTCTTTCCAAAGAAATGATGGCTTGGGACTCTCCACCTCAGCTCGGCACATGCCATCAGTTCTCTGAAAGGTACAAAGTCCACCACTTGAAAAGGGAGGGACTGCAGCACCAGCTACTTGGACATGAGCACATTCAGCTTCTGCACCGTTGGATGAGTGGGCGCCTACTGTTGTCTCTTGGACATGGCTTTGCCGATCGATTGCTGGTGGAATGATTGACTCGAAGTAGGAGGAGGAGGAGCATCTGGAGCGAAAGAAGATGGGTATGACACACAGCTCCCTTCAGCTGTGGTGGTGGAGCTTTGGCTGGCTGAAACAGGGAGCAGCATGCCACTGGGTGATGCAGTAGCCTGGACCACCACAACGGAGCCACAGTTCTCCCAGGCCGCTTTATGGTGACCCTTCATATGTTAATGCAGGGCCGTGGTGCCAACATTTATACCCTGGCCACACTTCACCTTCTGCTGACACATCTTGCATATGGCCAGGTTAAAATCCTTCAAATGCTTGATGAAAAACTGCCACACCACCGAGTAGCCAATTTTCCTACATACAGTCCACACTGATTGACTGCTATTACAGCCGACTCCAGGAACCCTTGTTCCACTACCTCCTGGGAAGGTAGACTGCCGCGAAACAGGTGCTCTACCCCGGGCAGGTTTGGCTCCTGAATTTCCATTTCTGCCACCATGCTGACTGCCAACCATACTACCACCTTGCTTGCTCAACTGCTGCCTCACGGGCAACCTGCAACCCTCTTCTCCTGATGATGATGAAGCCTCTTCTGCAACTGGCTCCCAAGTGTGATCAGCTTCATCATCATAAAGTTGTCTGCACATAACTGATGTCCTCCTCAGGTTCCTCAACAGTGTCTGCTTCAGGAGCCTGAACGCTCGCAACACCTCCTCCCATGCCACTCTCCTCGTCACTACTTGCCCGCCTAGTGGAGGAAGCGGCGGATGTCTCTTCTTGGCTGGGCAGTAGCTGCTGACTGTCCTCTAGTAGATCGTCCTCACTAAATAGTGGAGCTGAAGTGGAGATACTTCTGTGGGGCAGGGAACGGCATAGGACAGAGGCAATGGGAGGATATGGACTACTCCCGGGCCATGCCAACTGAAGGTTGTGTCTGAGGAACCCACTGACAGTTCACTGGGGGGTGTCAGATGTCACTTGTGATGAAGTGGATGACCATGTTAACCAATCAATGTCGGCAGATGGGCTGCTGGTTGAGACATGATAGTTTTGCACTAGGATGAGTATATTTTGTATAGTTAGTGACTTTGACACTCTGTGTTTCTTACTATATACAACTAAATATATACCAGAACCAGCACTTTCAGAATACATTATATCCTAGAGCAAGCAATGATCCTTGCTGTATACCCTCTAACTATACACCAATTGCACAGCTACATTTATGTGTACTGAAAGCTACTGTGACTTGTTTGCATATTTTCGTTAATGCAGAATCTAATACAGTTTTCATTTATATTTAATACCATGTATATACGGGAAAGATTTGGTCATGTGAGAATAGATATCATTACTGGAATGTCTGCTTGACTGTGCTGTGTTTTGGCCTCATTTAAAAGGTCTGCTGTGTCGTATTTGATCAGCATCAGGTTGGTGGCAGGGTTAAAATCCTTGCGGCTGCTTAATAATGGTGTCTCCTTCCCTGTGTCCTGAATTTGGCTAGACAGTAAATATCTCAAAATCTGGTGTTGGAGTAGAGGAAACAATCTGTAACATACAGTAATTTTGCAGCTATTCAGGAAAAGAATAATTATTTCAAACAGGTTACCTAGAACATCTCACTCACAATAAATAGCAATGTTATACTCTGTTTTGTGGCATAAACTGCATTTCCTGTCAATTTTTAGATGTATTACCCTATTTAAAATCCTAAAAAAATTAAAATCCCAAGATTATAAAGTGTATATATGTATATATGGTATTAAGATGTATATATTTAACCCTTAACAACCACGGACGTAAATGTACGTCCTGGTTTGGCGAGACTTCCCGCACCAGGACATACATTTACGTCCTGTGTATGACCGCGAGCATCGAAATGGTACTCACGTCATACACGGCAGGTCCCAGCTGCTAGCAGGTCCGTAATGGCCGATATTAGCCCCCCCATTAACCCCTCAGATGCCGTGATCAATACAGATCACGGCATCTGAGGCATTGCGGTACTTTGAATGGATGATCGGACCGCCCGCAGCACTGCCGCAGTGATTCGATCATCCAGCATGGCGGCCAGAGGTCCCCTCACCTGGCTCTGGCCATCTGAGATCAAGCAGACCAGAGCAGAAGATCACCGATAATACCGAGCAGTGCTGTGTCCTATACATAGCACTGCACAGTATTAGCAATCAAAGGATTGCTATAGATAGTCCCCTATGGGGACATAAAAAGTGTAAAAAAAAAGTTGAAAAAATTTAAAAATAAAAAGTAAAAATAAAGTGAAAAATCCCCTCCCCCAATAAAAAGGAAAATTGTCAGTTTTTCCCATTTTACCCTCAAAAAGCGTTTTTAAATTTTTTTTAATAAACCTATTTGGTATCGCCACATGCGTAAATGTCCAAACTATCAAAATCTAATAGTAAACGTAAAAGATTTTTAAAAAAGTCAAAAAATTATGCTTTTTTGTCCCATTTAAAAAAATGTATAAAAAATGATCGAAAAGTTTTATATATGCAAATGTGGTACTTAAAAAAAGTACAGATGATGGCACAAAAAATGAGCCCTCATGTTATAGCTGGTCAAAATAGGGCGATTTTAGATGACTGATTTTGTACAAAAAGTTTTAGATTTTTTTTAAGCGGTACAAAAATATAAAAGTATCTAGCCATGGGTATGATTTTAATCATATTGACCCACAGAATAAAGAACACATATACTTTTTACCATAAATTGTACAGTGTGAAAACGAACCCTTCCAAAATTTTGGTTTTCATTAAAATTTCCTCCCTAAAATTTTTTTGGGGGGCGTTCGCCATACATTTTATGGTAAAATGAGGGGTTTCATTACAAAGTACAATTGGTCCCCCAAAAAACAAGCCCTTATATGGGTCTGTAGATGGAAATATAAAAGAGTTATGGATTTTAGAAGGCGAGGAGGTAAAAATGAAAATGCAAAAATAAAATTGGCCCGGTCTTTAAGGTGAAAATGGGCTTGGTCCTTAACCCCTTAACGACGCAGGACGTATATTTACGTCCTGCGCCGGCTCCCGCGATATGAAGCGGGATCGCGCCGCGATCCCGCATCATATCGCGTCGGTCCCGGCGCTAATCAACGGCCGGGACCCGCGGCTAATACCACACATCGCCGATCGCGGCGATGTGCGGTATTAACCCTTTAGAAGCGGCGGTCAAAGCTGACCGCCGCTTCTAAAGTGAAACTGAAAGTATCCCGGCTGCTCAGTCGGGCTGTTCGGGACCGCCGCGGTGAAATCGCGGCGTCCCAAACAGCTGATCGGACACCGGGAGGGCTCTTACCTGCCTCCTCGGTGTCCGATCGACGAATGACTGCTCCGTGACTGAGATCCAGGCAGGAGCAGTCAAGCGCCGATAATGCTGATCACAGGCGTGTTAATACACGCCTGTGATCAGGATGAGAGATCAGTGTGTGCAAAAAAACACTGCAAAAAAAAAGTTAAAAAAAAGTGTTACTAAAGGTCATTTAACCCCTTCCCTAATAAAAGTTTGAATCACCCCCCTTTTCCCATAAAAAAAATAAAACAGTGTAAAAAAATAAATAAATAAACATATGTGGTATCGCCGCGTGCGTAAATGTCCGAACTATAAAAATATATCATTAATTAAGCCGTACGGTCAATGGCGTATGCGCAAAAAAATTCCAAAGTCCAAAAAAGCGTATTTTGGTAACTTTTTATAACATTAAAAAATGAATAAAAAGTGATCAAAAAGTCAGATCAAAACACAAATCATACCGATAAAAACTTCAGATCACGGCGCAAAAAATGAGTCCTCATACCGCCCCGTACGTGGAATAATAAAAAAGTTATAGGGGTCAGAAGATGACATTTTTAAACGTATAAATTTTCCTGCATGTAGTTATGATTTTTTCCAGAAGTGCGACAAAATCAAACCTATATAAGTAGGGTATCATTTTAACCGTATGGACCTACAGAATAATGATAAGGTGTAATTTTTACCGATATATGCACTGCGTAGAAACGGAAGCCCCCAAAAGTTACAAAATGGCGTTTTTTTTTCGATTTTGTCGCACAATGATTTTTTTTCCGTTTCGCCGTGCATTATTGGGTAAAATGACTAATGTCACTGCAAAGTAGAATTGGCGATGCAAAAAATAAGCCATAATATGGATTTTTAGGTGGAAAATTGAAAGGGTTATGATTTTTAAAAGGTAAGGAGGAAAAAACGAAAGTGCAAAAACGGAAAAACCCTGAGTCCTTAAGGGGTTAAGGGGTTAATGTCACATTCTGTTCTGGATGCAAAATTAAACCACTTGCTAAATAGTCTTCATTAAGCATTTTCTGCTATTTAGCTTCTAAGTGTGTGTTAGCTTTCCTCTCTACCCATCTCCTCTCTCAGCATTGGTGAGAACAGAAGAGAGGGGTGTAGAATGCACACATTAATTCATAGTATGAAAAGTTAAAAAAGCCTATATAAAGGGAAAATCACACAGGGATAGGGAGGGAAGTAAGGAAAGCACACAAAAGGCAGTTTGCAAAGGTGAATCAAATGGGCTGATTTCAAGTGTAGAGAGAAACAGTTCCCAGGGAAAACTCTAGAGTCTTGAACACAACCTCAAAACTGCAGCTTTTTTGTCATATCACATTCCAAAATAATTTATAAAAAGTGAGTAAAAAGTTACATATATGCAAAAGTAGTACAAATTAAAAACTACAGATCACGGCGCAAAAAATGAGCCCTCACACAGCCCCGTATAGGGAAAAATTAGAAAGGTATAGGTGGTCAAAATAGAGAGATTTTAAACATTTAAATTTTGTTAAAAAAGTGTAAGATATTTTTAATGCATTACAACAATAGAAAACCATGTAACCATGGATATAAATCTAATCATATTGACCCACAAAATAAAGAGAGCATGCCATTTTTACCGTAAAGTGTACAGAGTGAAGAGGAAACCTTCCAAAATTAGCAAAATTGTGGTTTTCTTTTCAATTTCCCCACACAAATAATATTTTTTTTGGTTTTGATATACATTTTATTGCAAAAAACAAGCCCTCATATGGGTCTGTGGATGGAAATATAAAAGAATTATGATTTTAAGAAAGTGAGAAGAAAAAAAAGCTGAAAACATCTTATCCACTATCCAAAAGATAGGGGATAAAATGTTAGATTGTTGAGGTCCCAACGCTGGGGACCCCTGAGATCTCCGCTGCAGCACCACTGTCATTCGGTGCACGGAGCGAACTCTGCTCCGTGCCCGATGATTGGCGATGACAGCTGTCATGCCCCTCCATTCACGTCTATGGGAGGAGGCGTGACAGCTATGAACGATCTATCACGCCCTCTCCTATAGACATAAATGTAGGGGGCGTGGCATGACATCACAGCTTCCGCTTGCAGCTTCCACGTTCCGAACGCCGCCGCTGCCGGCCCGGAAATTGTGGGGATCCCCAGTGGTGGGACCCCTGCAATCTAACATCTTATCCCCTATCCTTTGGATAGGGAATAAGATGTTTATAGTGGAGTACCCCTTTAAGGCCAAAATGGACTTTGTCCTTAAGGGTTTAAACTCTAAAATCTTGGCACTGGTGAGCACAATTAATTAATCAGAGTTATGTACAGATTTAGGGCCAAAAGCCCTATGCAGTTATGCTCTTACTTTCCACCCTAAAAACCTTCTGACATGTTGCCCAGACATGTCAAAAGTTGTTGATCACTGAAATAATGAGATAGAAGCAGGGAAAGAAGGTGGCATTTCACCCATTACACAGGTGGCAGACCCGATCTATTCTCTGCATAGAAGTTGGAACTTCTAGCTGGCTGTAGAAGGGATTGCAATGCCACGCACTTCCCTGGCTTATATCTCATGATCAACACAGGCTTCAGGAGTAAGACCCAATGAGATAAACAACTTTTTAGATGTCTAAGCATGTACATTTTCAAAGCGTACTTTCGATATAATGTAGATAATACTATATGTATATTTGCAACATTTATAAAAAAATATATATATTTTTGGGTAAAAAAAAAGTGCTTTCCCTGCAGCTTTTGCCTGTATATCTCTATGAGGAGTACAGAT
The DNA here is from genome assembly GCF_029499605.1 of Hyla sarda. NCBI lineage: Eukaryota > Metazoa > Chordata > Amphibia > Anura > Hylidae > Hyla > Hyla sarda. The sequence goes on from NC_079189.1 coordinate 424,367,519, forward strand.
CCTTGCTTGTCCTCAGTGTACAGAGCCCTGCTTGTCCTCAGTGTACAGAGCCCTGCTTGTCCTCAGTGTACAGAGCCCTGCTTGTCCTCACTGCACAGAGCCCTGCTTGTCCTCAGTACACAGAGCCCTGCTTGTCCTCAGTGTACAGAGCCTTGCTTGTCTTCAGTGTACAGAGCCCTGCTTGTCCTCAGTGCACAGAGTCCAGCTTGTCCTAACTGCACAGAGCCCTGCTTGTCCTCAGTGTACAGAGCCCTGCTTGTCCTCACCGCACAGAGTCCTGGTTGTCCTCAGTGTACAAAGCCTTGCTTGTCCTCAGTGTACAGAGTCCTGCTTGCCCTCAGTGTACAGAGCCCTGCTTGTCCTCACTGCACAGAGCCCTGATTGTCCTCATTACACAGAGCCCTGCTTGTCCATTGACACTTTTTGTATTAGGACTCCTCACAGAGACACACAGACAGTAGCTGTTGGGAGAAAAATATAGACATTTTTTAAACAATGTGTATCACAAATATAAATATAATGGTATTATACACATATGAAAAGTTTTTGTTAACGACAGGTACACTTTAATGGCAGTAATTCAAAGGAACAACATCACGTCAAAATGCCCTTACTTCTAGTAGATCTGGCTCTGTATTACTTATAGAAGCTTTATGATTTAAATTGTGATTCAAAGTTGCTGTTTTTACCTTCGAGAAATCTGTTTATGCAAAAGAAATATAAAAACAAAAAAAGGCATTGAGGGGGCGGAGCCTAGCCGCAAACTGCAATAGACGTGTGAGTTGCAGCTCTCCCGTCTGCCTCGCTGATTATCGCCTCTAACCTCCACCTTACTACTTGAAAATGGACAAAATTGGCCGTGAAAACTCGGGAGAACCCAGTGACTCCCCTAGACCAGGCAGAAACCAGGCCGACATGTCAAAATTCCCCGGCTCAGCTGCTCAAAATGGTGCCGGACGCTCACTCACAGCGCAACTCACCAGAGGAGGGAGACCCGGACAGTGACACGGAGGGCTGCTCTCCAGCTGTGGTGACCCAGAGCTTTATGAAAACCTTCATGAAAAAGGCACTTGCTCAAGCCGTGAAGCCAGTTCTGGTGGAATTGGCTGAGATAAAGGCAGAAGTACTTACGATTGGCGCCAGGACTGAAGCGCTGGAGGCCGCCTGTCCGTCACTCTCTTCGCACTCCGCGATGGTTGCTACCCACACTGAGTTCCTGGAAACCCACCTGAATACCACCTACTCGCTCATAGAAGACCAGGAGAATCGCAGCAGATGGAAGAATGTGCGGTTTAAGGGCCTCCCTGAATTATGGGCGACGGATGCCCTCGAGAAGGTAGCATGCAAATTTTTGTTGGGCTGCTGGGACCGGAGCGTGCTAAACCTATTGTCATAAAGAGAATTCATAGGGCACTGCGCCCGAAGCCAAAGCCTTCCGATCCCCCCCAGGACGTTATATGTGACCTCCTCTCGTACGTGGACACTGCGGCCATCTTGAGAGCAGCCAGAGAGAAGAGGCCCATTACTTATGGTGAGGCTGAAATTGCACTGTTTCAAGACTTAGCCCCTACCACTCTTGCGAAGAGACAATTGCTATGTCCACTACTTGAACAACTGCGAAGTTTGGGTCTTCAATATGCATGGCAATTCCCATTTGGCCTGTCCATCTCCCATGGCAACCGCAGAATCACTGTTAAGACACCAGCGGACCTAGCCTTGGTCTGGCCGGCTCTGGGTCAACAACCTATGGACATTCCATCCTGGCTACCAGTAGCGGATGCCCATCCTCTGCCACCGCTCCCAAAGGTAGATGACTGGCCCTGGTCACCCGCACCAAAGCCGGCAAAAAGAAGAATACCCCATTGAAAGATGACCCACCTCACCGCTGAACCTCAACCTTCAGCTTCCTGACCTTGGTTACCTTTATGTGGAATGCTCCTTCTGAAGACGGAGTGCCTGTTGTCCACCTCAGTCTGCTCGCTTCTCCCGATGCTAGCCTCAGGTTTGTCGGTTTCTCGGCTCTATAATGATGGACACCTCCATGGATCCCCCCCCCCCTGCTCATCTCCTATATGAGGACGTTTCTCATCTCTGCAGCTGCGACCACATCACACCGAAGAGGACCGCAGGAAGTTTGCTCCTTGCATATCTATACTGCATCTGTTCCTTTTACATGCATAATACTTGCCTTTCATGTACTGTTTATAATGAATATCTGACTCTAACTTATGTTATTATCCATAATACTCCTTCTCTTGTTTCCCAATTCATGTCTGGTACAGCTCCTTTCTGGTCCTTTCATCCTCCGCCCTCTTCTCCTTGAGAGGTGAAACAAAGTTTTAAACCCTTTTACTCAATCCCCCACATCACTGCCATAAATAATCCTTCGCAAGGAACCTGTGCTCTGACTCAACACACTCTTCCCAGCCAGGATATATTGCCTCCTGGGAAAAGGAGTTGGGTATTAAACTCTCTGAGTTTATTCGGAGATTGCTTATATCTTATCTCACTCCCAGAGCTACTCTAGGTGTATACGTTTGCGAGAATCCCACTTTAAGCTACTGGCCAGATGGTAGAGGACACCCGAACTTCTACAGGCCCGTGGTCTATCCACCTCGAACTTATGTTGGCGCTGTGGGTCACAGGTGGGGAGCTTCACACACATATGGTGGTCCTGCCCGTCCATTGTGGGTTTTTGGAGAGAACTAGAATTGGCTATCAATTCCCTCCTTCCCATTTCTCTTGACCCCACAGTGGTACTGCTGGGAAAGTCATCTTAACAGTTTAGACCCCACAGGGACACCCTTGTAGCACATTTACTGACAGCGGCCAAATCGCTGATCCCTCTGAAGTGGCTTAGCGCCAACCCCCCAACCATTGCTGAGTGGAGATCAAAGGTCCACCAAATTTGTAGACTTGAGGAACTGTCCAACAGATCTGACAGAACTCACGATAAATACCTGCAGGTTTGGGGTCCCTGGTTGAGACACGTTGGACGGCTGGGGACTACTTGAGGCTCCTCACCTGTGCGCCTCCCTGACTGGTGTATTTATGTATTACCTTGCCTGTAAACTCCTGCCGATACCGCAAGATAGACTCGCTTCTAAACGTGAATGTACCTACTTTATGCACTCTATACCTTTATCGACAATATTGCTGGGATGTTTTCTTTTTACTATGTGCTGCCTCTCCGCTGTCTATCGATATCATTCCCACCTACCCCCCTTTCCTCTTCTTCCCCCCCTCCCCCTCCTCCCCCCCTTTTTTTTAATTATCCCCCCCCCTCCTTAGTTGGTTATAAGAGGTGCTAAGATTACCTTATTGTAACGCTGCTCCTCAGTATTGTTGACTCTTATGTTGCTGTAATACTTTATTTGATCTGTTGACGTCCTTTATAGTTTGTTTATTTGTTGTTCATCTAATAAACACTTAATTAATAAAAAATAAAAAAATAAAAAGGCATTGATCCCAGAAAATCTCACCAGAATCCAAATTTATTCTCACCAAATGACACTCATTTGGCATACATCTGGCCAATAATTTTGTAAAGTACATTGACTGTATGCTTACAGTATTTTCCAGTGTATAAACAATATTAACCATGCACCACATATTTCCTTCTTTTTCCAACTTTTGGTTTTCCTCCCAACTGATCATTAGCTAAAGTTAGTTGGGAGCAATCATAACCACACATGCTTCTACTATACATGGATTGTTTGTAGTCTGAACCATACAAAACTTAGCAAAACCACACAGGCTATCAGTCACGTGGGGCCAGAATGTGGCAGCCAATCAGCACATTGGCTGCTGCATCCTGTGCATTCTGTCAAAGTGCAGCCGACGACCCATGTGTTTTTACTCATAGACTTTAAAGATAATCTGGGCAAGACTGGACCATTAAAAAACATCACTCTAAACAAGGAACTAAAGTGTTACTGTATCCTTCATTGTTTAAATCCAAAGACAAACACTAAGTTTAGTTTGACACATATTGCAATATAAAAATGTATCTATCACACCAACATGTTATTTAGAATGAAGATGGAGGAAAGATGTGAACAAGCACCAACTGTTAGGCTGGGTTCACACTACGTTTTTCAACTAAGGTTCCCGCATACGTTTTCTATCAAAAACCGTATGGGGGAAAAAACGGATGGAACAGTATGGGGAAAAAGTAAACCGTATGGGTTTTTAAACAGTATACTGTTTTTAAAAGTGCATACTGTTCCGTCCGTTTTTGTAGAAAAAAAACCCATACGTTTTTGAAAATTTTGTCCATTTTTAATGGGAGGGGTCTTGGGTGGGGACTTTAGGATTCAAATGCGCATGTGCAAAGTAAAAACGTATACGTTTTTCCCGTATGGAACCGTATACATGTGCGTTTCCCATTGACGTCCATGTTAAAAAAAAACGTATGCGGTTGCAGTACGATTTTGTCTCCGGTTTAAAAACCGTACTGCAACCGCATACGTTTTTTTTTAACATGGACGTCAATGGGAAACGCACATGTATACGGTTCCATACGGGAAAAACGTATACGTTTTTACTTTGCACATGCGCATTTGAATCCTAAAGTCCCCACCCAAGACCCCTCCCATTAAAAATGGACAAACTTTTCAAAAACGTATGGGTTTTTTTTCTACAAAAACGGACGGAACAGTATGCACTTTTAAAAACAGTATACTGTTTAAAAACCCATACGGTTTACTTTTTCCCATACTGTTCCATCCGTTTTTTTCCCCATACGGTTTTTGATAGAAAACGTATGCGGGAACCTTAGTTGAAAAACGTAGTGTGAACCCAGCCTTACTTGGAAAGTAAACAGACATTAAATGAGCTCAAAATACCTAAATCACAGAGCTATTAGCCACAGATGGTTTTATATTTTTCTTAACTAACAAAAAGTCATCTATTAAAACATCTGATCTATTTTTAGGCAATGATTTTGGACATCATGTGAGGCTGGAAAACATTAAAAGTTCAATACTCTGGACCCCAGCTCTAATTAAAAAAAAAAAAAAAAAAAAAAAAAAAAAAAAGCGGAGTATCAGTAAAGGGGGAGACTGTAAAGGATAAGTTGAAGTATAAATGAAGCCTAAATATTGCAAGAAATGTTTGTTCCTATGTATTTTATAATCATGTACAATATACAATTGCTATTTATTCATAAAATGTACTTACAATACCATAAAAATGGTGTAAGGAGGGTTCAATATATATATTCTGTGCAAGTAGGAGGAGGAGTTGGGGGAAAGTGCCAACTGTCAGAGAGAAGATCTTGTGGTGACAATTGGTACAGCAGACTGCAAGGAGAAAAGCTGAACCTGAGCGTTCAGCAAAAGGAATGCTAGACATATGTGAGGATTGCTGCCTCCTGGTGCCTTTAGGCGATCCAGCAGCCTGCAGCTTGTGAACAGATGAGTCTGAGAAGCCTAAAGACTAGGACCCAGAAGTGCCAGTGGGCATCATTATACTGTGGGAATCAGTGGATTTGCTGAATATTGGCTAGAAGAAGAAGGGTATTAATGTGATGTACTGAGGGACTGTCACATTTCAAACAAAGTCTTTATGGAACCTGTTGTGAGCTGACCTAATAATCAGAGACTGTGATGGAGCTTGCTTTGAGCTCTTAAAGACATGCTACGAGAGCTGCAGTCTTCATAGAGTTAATACACTGCTCAAAATAAAGGGAACACTTAAACAACATAATGTAACTCCAAGTCAATCACAATTCTGTGAAATCTCACTGTCCACTCAGGAAGCAACACTGATTGACAATCAATTTCACATGCTGTTGTGCAAATGGAACAGACAACAGGTGGAAATTATAGGCAATTGGTGTTGACCACAGACCACTTCTCAGTTCCTATGCTTCCTGGCTGATGTTTTGGTCACTTTTGAATGCTGGCGGTGCTTTCACTCTAGTGGTAGCATGAGACAGAGTCTACAACCCACACAAGTGGCTCAGGTAGTGTAATTCATCCAGGATGGCACATCAATGAGAGCTGTGGCAAGAATGTTTGCTGTGTCTGTCAGTGTAGTGTCCAGAGCATGGAGTTGCTATCAGGAAACAGGCCAATACATCAGGAGACGTGGAGGAGGCCGTAGGAGGGCAACAAACCAGCAGCAGGACCGCTACCTCAGCCTTTGTGCAAGGAGGAGCACTGCCAGAGCCCTGCAAAATGACCTCCAGCAGGCCACAAATGTGCATGTGTCCACTCAAACAGTCAGAAACATGAGGGGGGTATGAGGGCCTGACGTCCACAGGTGGGGGTTGTGTTTACAGCAGGACGTTTGGCATTTGCCAGAGAACACCAAGATTGGCAAATTTGCCACTGGCGCCTTGTGCTCTTCACAGATGAAAGCAGGTTCACACTGAACACATGTGACAGACGTGACGTGAGTCTGGAGATGCCATGGAGAATGTTCTGCTGCCTGCAACATCCTCCTGCATGACCGGTTTGGCGGTGGGTCATTGCGAAAATGAAAAATTTAGGGTAAAATTTTCTTTTTTCATTTTCCCATCCAACTTTAATGAAAATTTGTCAAACACCTGTGGGGTTTTAAGGCTCACTATACCCCTTGTCACGTTCCGTGAGGGGTGTAGTTTCCAAAATGGGGTCACATGTGGGTATTTATTTCTTTCCGTTTATGTCAGAACCGCTGTAAAATCAGCTACCCCTGTGCAAATCACCAATTTAGGCCTCAAATGTACATAGTGCGCTCTCACTCCTGAGCCTTGTTGTGCGTCCGCAGAGCATTTTACGCCCACATATGGGGTATTTCTGTCAGATTCCGACAGAAATTGTGTTACAAATTTTGGGGGTCTGTTTTTCCTTTTACTGCTTGTGAAAATAAAAAGTATGGGGCAACACCAGCATGTTGGTGTAAAATGTTTTCATTTTTTACACTAACAGGCTGGTGTAGCCCCCAACTTTTCCTTTTCATAAGGGGTAAAAGGAGAAGAAGCCCCCCAAAATTTGTAGTGCAATTTCTCCTGAGTACAGAAATACCCCATATGTGGCACTAAACTGTTTCCTTGAAATACGACAGGGCTCCGAAGTGAGAGAGCACAATGCGCATTTGAGGACTAAATTAGGGATTGCATAGGGTGGACATAGGGGTATTTTACGCCAGTGATTGCAAAAGAGGGTGCCTCCAGCTGTTGTTAAATTCCCAGCATGCCTGGACAGTCAGTGGCTGTCCAGAAATGCAGGGAGTTGCTGTTTTGGAACAGCTGGATGCTCCGTTTTGGAAACACTGCCGTACAATACGTTTTTCATTTTTATTGGGGGGGGGGGGGACAGTGTAATGGGGTGTATATGTTGTGTTTTACCCTTTATTTTGTGGTAGTGTAGTGTATTTAGGGTACATTCGCACTGGCTGGTTAAGGTGAGTTTCCCGCTAGGAGTTTGCGCTACAGCGAAAAATTTGCCGCAGCCCAAACTTGAAGCAGGAAACTTACTGTAAACCTGCCCGTGTGAAGGTACCCTGTACATTCACATGGGGGGGGAAACCTCCAGCTGTTTCAAAACTACAACTCCCAGCATGCACTGACAGACCGTGCATGCTGGGAGTTGTACTTTTGCAACAGCTGGAGGCACACTGGTTGGAAAACCTTCAGTTAGGTTTTGTTACCTAACTCAGCATTTTACAACCAGTGTGCCTCCAGCTGTTGCAAAACTACAACTCCCAGTATGTCCTGATCACCGAAGGTCATGCTGGGAGATGTAGTTATGCAACAGCTGGAGGTACGCAACTACATATTGTTACCCAATAGCTGTTTGCTGTCTGGGCATGCTGGGATTTGCAGTTTTGCAACATCTGGAGGGCTACAGTTTCTAGACCACTGCACAGTGATCTATAAACTGTGGACCTCCAGATGTTGCAAAACTACAAATCCCAGCATGCCCAGACAGCAAACAGCTATGTGGGCATGCTAGGAGTTGTAGTTTAGCAAGATCTGGAGGTATATAGTTTAGAGACCATTGTATAGTGGTCTCAAACTGTAGCCCTCCAGCTGTTGCAAAACTACATATTCCAGCATACCCGAATAGCTGTCTTGGCATGCTTGGAGTTGCAGTTTTTCAACATCTGGAGGGCTACAGTGTAGAGACCACTTTACAGTGGTCTCAGACTGTAGCCCTCCAGATCAACTTACCGGCTTCCGTAGGATCCAGGGAGCCGTCCTCTTCTGCCACACGACATCGCCGCCCACCGATCACCGTCGCCCGCAGCCTCCGGACGGATAAATGGATCTTCGGCGTTCGGTCCCCTTCGTTTCCCCGTTCTGCCCCGCCTATTGTGGGTGGGCAGGACGGGGAAAATGAAAGTTAACCCCCCCGCCCCCGATCTGCTATTGGTGGTCGCTTCTGACGACCAATAGCAGGGATTGGCACCCCTGCCACCTCACTCCTATCCCTTCAGGGGGATCGTAGGTGTCTTAGACAACCGCGATCCCCTTTATATTCCCGGTCACTGGGTCAGTGTAGACCCGTAAGACCCAGAATAGGCGCAAATTGCATGTGTGAATTTACTTGCGATTTGCGCCGATCGCCGACATGGGGGGGTCTGATGACCCCCCTGTGCATTTGCGCGGGGTGCCTGCTGATAGATATCAGCAGTTACCCCAGTCCGGTCCCTGCCCGGCGCGCAGTGAGGACCGAAATTCCCAAAGGGGTATGGATACGTCCTCGGTCCTTAAGTAACAGAAAGCCAGGGCGTATCCATACGCCCTAGGTCCTTAAGGGGTTAAAGAAATCTGTGTTTGCAGAATATTGCGCAATCCAAAATGGCACCAAGTATGGTAAGTAATTGGGGTACAGAAAGTGATGACTTACATGTATAGTAATTTTCACACTACTCTGACCAGTAATTTTAGAGAAAACTATGTTTGCTGAATATTGCGCAATCCAATATGGCCCCAAATCTGGTGATCAGTTGTGGTACAGAAAGTGATCACGGACATGTGTGCTAATTGTCACATTGTTTAGACCAGGAATTTCTGTGAAAACCATGTATACAGAATATTCCTTTAGTCTCTCTCTGTTTTTGACTCATATTGGGTAACAATTGCAGTGCCTTCACCCAATTTTCCAAAAACCTAGAATTACAAACAGGGGCTTCAAATGCAGGCATTACATGAGGAGGATGTATGTCAGTCCTCACTGTACTTTTTGTGTTCCATGTATGATTGTCTGGGCAGAGCTGGTAGATGCTATTTTAATCATTGTACAGAAAGTTACATTTCTCTCTGCAAAGCCTGCATGTTTGTGAATTTCAATGTTCTCCTCATGCTTCTGCCAACTCCAGGCTGTGTCATTCAGCCAATATATGGTTTACTAATGCTGCTGGGCCTGGCCCTGGGCCCCAATTTTAATGGTAGCACTAGCTACCTTAAATCTTCAATTCAAATAAAAAAATGTGTCTTTTAATCTTAGTTATTGTGAAGCCCTAGTGTCTACTCATGCTGCTGCCAACTCCAGGCTGTGCCATTCAGACACTATATGGACTCCTGATGCTTCAGCCAACTCCAGGCTGTGTCATTCAGCCAATATATGGTTTACTGATGCTTCTGGACCTGGGTCTGGGCCTAAAAAAAAATTATGGCCCTAGTTAAAAATTAAGCCCTAGTGTCTACTCATGCTGCTGCCAACTCCAGGCTGTGCCATTCAGACACTATATGGTCTCCTCATGCTGCCAACACCTCCACGCTGTATCATTCAGCCACCATATGGTCTCCTCATGCTTCAGACACATCCAAGCTTTTTCATTTAGCCACTATACGGTCTTCTCCTGCTTCCAACACCTTAAGGCTTTGTCATTTAGCCACTGCATGGTCTCCTCCTGCTGCCAATACCTCCACGCTGTGTCATTCAGCCACTATATTGTCTCCTCATGCTGCCAACACCTCCACACTGTGTCATTCAGCCACTATATAGTCTCCTCATGCTGCCAACACCTCCATGCTTTGTCATTTAGCCACCATATGGTGTCCTCATGCTTCAGCCTCATCCAAGCTGTGCCATTCAGACACTATATGGTCTCCTCATGCTGCCAAACACCTCCACGCTGTGTCATTTAGCCACTGTATGGTCTCCTCATGCTGCCAACACCTCCACGCTGCGTCATTTAGCCACTGTATGGTCTCCTCATGCTGCCAACACCTCCACACTGTGTCATTTAGCCACTGTATGGTCTCCTCATGCTGTCAACACCTCCACGCTTTGTCATTCAGCCAATATATGGTGTCCTCATGCTTCAGCCTCATCCAAGCTGTCATTCAGCCACTATATGGTCTCCTCATGCTGCCAACACCTCCACGCTGTGTCATTTAGCCACTGTATGGTCTCCTCATGCTGCCAACACCTCCACGCTGTGTCATTTAGCCACTATATGGTGTCCTCATGCTTCAGCCTCATCCAAGCTTTGTCATTCAGCCACGATATGGTGTCCTCATGCTGCCAACACCTCCACGCTGTGTCATTTAGCCACTATATGGTCTCCTCATGCTGCCAACACCTCCACGCTGTGTCATTCAGCCACGATATGGTGTCCTCATGCTGCCAACACCTCCACGCTGTGTCATTTAGCCACTATATGGTCTCCTCATGCTGCCAACACCTCCACGCTTTGTCATTCAGCCACTATATGGTGTCCTCATGCTTCAGCCTCATCCAAGCTGTGTCATTCAGCCACTATATGGTCTCCTCATGCTGCCAACACCTCCACGCTGTGTCATTTAGCCACTGTATGGTCTCCCCATGCTGCCAACACCTCCACGCTGTGTCATTTAGCCACTATATGGTGTCCTCATGCTTCAGCCTCATCCAAGCTTTGTCATTCAGCCACGATATGGTGTCCTCATGCTGCCAACACCTCCACGCTGTGTCATTTAGCCACTATATGGTCTCCTCATGCTGCCAACACCTCCATGCAGTGTCATTCAGCCACTATATGGTCTCCTCATAATGATGCCACCTCCAGGCTCTTTCATTGTGCTGCTCTGCGGCAGTGATTCTAAAAGCGATGCCGGTAATCTGCATGTAATTCTGAATAACAGTATTATTTCACTACCCCAGCACACTCCCTATGCGTGTTAGAACAAAGCAAAGTGTTCTACACCCCTATTGAGGCTCTCTGTAGTCCAGAAATAGCTGATTTTAATATAAATTCTGCAAATTGGGCAAATCAAATTTTTTAACAGCTCGCTCATCTCTACTCACTATATCAGGCACCTTCCAAATATCCTTTTCAGTTGGTTGCAAGATAAAGTATTCCACTCTGCAACTATAGGAGATGTTCATGTTGTATTTCTTGTTTAACTCTTTGTAAACATCTTATGGATGCCTATGAATATCTTTGAGTACTTGAAATACATACACAGCCTCCCAAGGTAGTATCTCATTTATCTCATTTGTATCCTCAAGTCTAGAATGTCATATAGAAAATAAAATAATACCCTTATTCTTTAAAAAAAAATGTATATAGCAGTTCAACAGACTTCCACAAGGTGTCTATCTTGGTCTACAGCAGCATCTGAACAGTCAGCTCTAACCTTCTTTTCCGTACAAGGGCTCATTCATCATGTTGAGTTCTTCTGGTCTTTTCACAGACAATGAAGGGAAACCGGCCTTTTCAGAAGAGCCACTTTGTTGTTTACACAAAAGAGTTTGGCTGTTAACACATGTAAGGTAATGGGATCCCCTACAGGCTCCTAACAGGGCCTAACGCATGAATTTGGCTGATGGATTACCCACACCATTCATCTAAATTATGTCACAGGCAATAAGCAACCTGCTTAATCTGCCTACATGAAGGGCTTGGTTTGTTGCTGTTGACACTTTTTAGTACTGTTTTGCACACAGTTTATGCACGTGCATCAAGTGGCAAGTTATGTCCAGAAATAGTATTCTACAATGAAACTCTCAGTTATTCACGCAACAACACTTAAGCATGCAATTATTTATCCAACAATACCTACAGTAAAATGAATAGCAATCAAAGCCAATTTCAATTCCTATTAACATTTAGTGGAGAATACATTATTCTTGTGCTGTTCACTTATTGTTTTAACAGTAGGATAAATTAAATTTTATTTTATCTATTTAGTTTGCTGTTTTGTTCTATAACATACGAAGAAAATGCCAAGCCAACATGAAAAAAATTACAAGAAGTGTCAGAAGGGACTTTGTAGCACATGCACCCTGCTATGAAATTCTGGTTGATATATATAGTGATATATTTTATAATTTATAGGTTTGATACTCTACACAGTAGAGTAGCGGTGTAATAATATAAGGATAAAAAAAAAATAATTTAAAATGTAAAGTCCCTACATTAATAGGAATATAAAGGCAACGTCCAGTATTATCTATATAGAGCTTACACCTTATAAAATATATATCTTTTTAACTTTCTAATACACTCTTTATTAAAATGTTTTCACTGTTTTCAATATTAGCCTGCTGTTAGTGAATAGAAACGCTCTTGATTATATCCATGAGATTAAACATAAATTTACCTAATTCATATTACAACAGGGTTACAGCAATGTATGTAGTCTAGACAGGTGAGTGTGTCTATGAATACATTTGACACTGAAAAAAAGATTTTTACATATGCTATTGGTTAAGCTAGGTTTATACTGCATTCAGGCTTTCTTCCACAGGTAACCATCGGTATCTGAACAAGAACAGGATACCGACAAATACTTTGACGGACAGCAATGGGTGCCAGTCATTTCAATTGTTCGTGTAAATAAGGTCTCAGCCCTTACCAAGTATATTGAGGAGCTTTATTGCATATCATTCACATCAAATAGGATGTGTTTCGGCAGTAGCCTTCTTCTGCTGTCAGACCCACCACGTGAATCAACCCTAAATGGAAATGACGATCAATTTTAATCATTTGAACAGAGTCACCTACTGATTCAGTTCAGATTGTCTTCTACAGGTATACACTTTTTTAATGAGACTTAAAGGGGTATTCCGGGCAAAAACATCTTATCCCCTATCGAAAGGATAGGGGATAAGATGTCTGATTGCGGGGGGGCCCGCCGCTGCGACCCCCCACGATCTCCCTGCAGCAGCCCGCATTCTATGCGTAGCTGTGTCTGCAGTTTTGGAAACCGCCGGGCTTCCGAGACAAGGAAGTGACGTCACGCCACGCCCCCTCCATTCATTTCTATGGGAGGGGGCGAACGCCCGCAACGCCCCCTCCCATAGAAATAAATGGAGGGGGCGTGACATCACGTCCCCATCTCGGAAGCCCGGCGGTTTCTGAAACTGCAGACACAGCTACGCATAGAATGCGGGCTGCTGCAGGGAGATTGTGGGGGTCCCAGCGGCGGGCCCCCCGCGATCAGACATCTTATCCCCTATCCTTTCGATAGTGGATAAGACGTTTTTGCCCGGAATAACCCTTTAATAGTGCATTAGACCAGAATATTGAGTCCCGTAAAAGTAGCACATACAAGCAAAAAGTGGCTTGACTGGGCCACTGAAATGAATTGCACTTGTTGCTGTCTGTCATAGTATACATCAGTATCTTATTCTTGGCTGGATGACAACTGATACCTTTGGCAGAAAGCTTAAAGCATAGCTGTCATAGTGCAGTACCTAATCCTGATCATGTACATAGCATGTTTATGTGTTTAGGACCTATATATCCCTAACAAATAGCATTTATATGTTGCTCACTTGCTTTTTGTTCTTTCCTTGTGGAGTGGGCGTGTCTATCTCTCTCCTTCACTGTGGGTGACTTATCTGCTCTGAGTCTGGGAGCAGCCTGGCAGTCTGCAAATCAGTGCACAGTAGTTTTTATTCATACATTTTGTATCTGTTCCTAGTAAAGCTGGATGCTAATCAACATAGCTGTCACCATGTGTGTCATTCGGCTTTCACAAACTCCTGAATGTCTGATCAGTTTTTTTGTCATTAAGGAGTCAGAAAGCGTTGGCTGTTCAAGCATGCTGGGAGTTGTAGTTTTGCAACAGCTGGAGCTGCAGTGTTTATTAAGCACTGTGTTAGAGCAGTGTTGCCTTTAGTTGTTGCAAAACTACAACTCCCAGCATGCCCACACATCCTTTGTCTATAGTTTTGCAAGAGCTGGAAGCATACAGCTGGAGAATACACAGCTCTAAAACAGAGTTTTACAAAGATTGTTCCCCCATCTTCAATCATGGGAGTTATAGTTTAGGAACAGCTGAAGGCTGCAGTGGTGCAATGGCGATCTCCTATACTGGATACCAACACACTTTACGGCTGGTATCCAGTATGCTGCAAAATACAAAGTAGTCTGTCTGCTAAAAGACAGATGACCCCTAGAGGCGGCTATTTTCATTTTAAATTTTTTTGTAAAATTGATATATGTATATATATATATATATATATATATATATATATATATATATATATAGAAAAACAAGCAAGTGGAGTGGCACATCAGTCCTTTAGTCACAAGGGGTGCAAGCGGAGATAAGCCCAGGTCAGGAGCTCTTCCTAAATCCAGATCACAAACATAGACTGCAGCACACCAGATTAACGTGAAGTGGTCTTTATTCCAACCAATGGAGCAACGTTTCAGACGCCCATGCGTCCTTTCTCAAGCACGTGCTTGAGAAAGGACGCATGGGCGTCTGAAACGTTGCTCCGTTGGTTGGAATAAAGACCACTTCACGTTAATCTGGTGTGCTGCGGTCTGTGTTTGTGATCTATATATATATATATATATATATATATATATATATATATTTATATATATATATTTTTATAAATGTATATTTAAAAAAGTAATCTTATCAGTAGTACTACAAAATATAAAACGTTTTTCATAATGACAGTGCCTCTTTAACCCCTTAAAGGGGTATTCCAGGAAAAAACTTTTTTTTTTTTATATATCAACTGGCTCCAGAAAGGTAAACAGATTTGTAAATTACTTCTATTAAAAAAATCTTAATCCTTTCAGTACTTACGAGCTTCTGAAGTTAAGGTTGTTCTTTTCTGTCTAAATCCTCTCTGATGACACCTGTCTCGGGAAACGGCCAGTTTAGAAGCAAATCCCCATAGCAAACCTCTTCTAAACTGGGCGTTTCCCGAGACAGGTGTCATCAGAGAGGATTTAGACAGAAAAGAACAACCTTAACTTCAGAAGCTCATAAATACTGAAAGGATTAAGATTTTTTAATAGAAGTAATTTACAAATCTGTTTAACTTTCTGGAGCCAGTTGATATATATATATATATATATATATATATATATATATATATATATATATATATATATATATATATATATATATAAAAAGTTTTTCCTGGAATACCCCTTTAAGGTCACAACCCATTTTGGCCTTGAGTACCAGTCCATATTAATTTTGGTGTTATCTTTGTTATTCCCCACCTTTGTAGAGCTATAACTCATATAACTCACTTATTTTTCCATCCACAGACCCATATGAAGTTTTTATGCGTAACTAATTTTACTTTGTAATGACACATTTCATTAAACAGAAAATCTCAATTTTGCTTTTTTTTTGTCTTTACAAAGTGCACTCTACAGTAAAACTAACACTTTCTCTTTATTCTATGAGTCAAATTCCAACAATACCAATGTTTCCATGAATTTCTGTTATTGTACTGCTTTTTAAAGAAGTCTAACTTTTTTTTTAACAGGTACGCCATAACGCTCTGGTACTTAAGCACCCCCCCCCCCCCCCACCGTGTCAGCGATCGCCGGAAATCGCCGATCAATTCAAATCGGTGCTTTGCGTCGATTCCGGGCTAATCGGGTCTCTGGGGATGATCAAAGCTGTAAGAGACAGCCTCGATCATCCTAAAGGATAGGAGCAAGGTGGCAGGGGTGCCACCTCCTCCTATCCCCTGCGATTGGCCAGTCAAGACACGCAGGGACCGGAGGCAGAAAGGAGGTGTAGACAAGTGGATGCAGCAGCGGCGACATCAGAGGCAGCAGTGAAGATCGCTGTAAAGTGATCTTCACTGCTGCGTCTAGGAGTTTATAAACTAAAACTCCCAGCATGCCCAGACAGCCTTTGGCTGTCTGGGCATGCTGGGAGTTTTAGTTTTGACACATCTGGAAGGCCACAGTTTGGACACCACTGTGTAGGGGTCTCCAATCTTTGCCCTTCCAGATATTGCAAAACTACAACTCTCAGCATGCCCAGACAGTCCAGGTATGCTGGGAGTTGCAGTTCTGTAACATCTGGCCCTTCAGATTTTGCAGAACAACATCCCCCAGCATGCCAGCACAGTTTCAGCAATGCTGGGAGTTATAGTTTTGCAACATCTGGAAGGACACAGTTTGAAGACCACTATACAGTGGTGTCCAAACTGTAGCCCTCCAGATGTAGCCCTTCAACATGTGGCCTTTCAGATGTTGCCAAACTACAACTCACAGCATGCCTGGGCAGTCTGGGCATACTTGGAGTTGAAGTTTTGCAACATCTGGAGGGCTACAGTTTGGATACCACTACACAGTGGTCTCCAAACTGTTCTCCAGTTGTTGCATTACTACAACTCCCAACATGCCCTTCGGCGGTCTGGGCATGCTGGAAGTTGTAGTTTTGCAACAACTGGAGGCACACTGGTTGGGAAACATTGTCTGTTTCCTAACTCAGTGTTTCCCAACCTGTTTGCCTTCAGCTGTTGAAAACTATAACTCCCAGCATGCACTGACAGACCATGCATTCTGGGTGTTGTAGTTTTGCAATAGATGGAGGCATACGGGTTGGGAAACACTGAGTTAAGTAACAAACTCTCAGTGTTTTGCAACCAGTGTGCCTCCAGCTGTTGCAAACTACAACTCCCAGCATGTACTGATAGATCGTACATGCTGAGAGTTGTAGTTTTGCAACAGCTGGATGCACACTGGTTGTGAAACACTGAGTTTAGTAACAAATTCTGTGTACTCTAAAACACTACACTACACCTACACAAAATAAAGGGTAAAACACTACATATACACATACCCCTACACAATTACCCCCTTCCCCCCCACCCAATAAAAATGACAGATGTCTGGTACAGCACTGTTTCCAAAACGGAGCCTCCAGCTGTTGCAAAACAACAACTCCCAGTATTGCCAGACAGCCATTGACTGTCCAGATATGCTGGGAGTTTTGCAATGTAATTCTATGCAAGTCCCTATGCAAGTCCCTCGTATTTCAAGGCAACAGTTTACGGTCTCATATGGGGTATCTCCATACTCGGGAGAAATTGCCTAACAAATTTTTGTGGGCTTTTTCTCCTTTTACCCCTTATGAAAAGGTACAGTTGGGGTCTACTCCAGCATGTTATTGTAAAAATATTAATTTTTTTACACTAACATGCTGGTGCGGCACCATGCTTTTCATTTTAACAAGAGGTAAAAGGAAAAAAAGACCCCCAAAATTTGCAACAAAGTTTCTTCTGAGTAAAGAAATACCCCATATGTGGATGTAAAATGTGTGGCTGATCGTTACAGCGGTTCTGACATAAACGCAAAAAAAACACCCACATGTGACCCCATTTTTGAAACTACACTCCACGGAGCATGACAAGGGGTATACTGAGCCTTAACACTCCACAGGTGTTTGAAGTATTTTAGTTAAAGTTGGACAGGAAAATTATTATTTATTTATTTTTTTCACTAAAATGCTAGTGTTATCCCAAATTTTTAATTTTCACAAGGGGTAATAGGAAAAAAGCCCCCCCAAAATTTGTAACACCATTTCTTCTGAGTATATAAATACACCATATGTGGACGTAAAGTGCTCTGCTGGCGCACTACAATGTTCAGAAGAGAAGGAGCCCCATTGGCCTTTTGGAGAGAGAATGTCTGGAATTGAAGGCCATGTGCGTTTACAGAGCCCCCATGGTGCCAGAACAGTGCCTCCCCCCACATGTGATCAAATTTTGAAAACTACACCCCTCACAGAACATAATAAGGAGTGCAATGAGCATTTAAGCCCCACAGATGTCTGACAGATTTTTGAAACAGTGGTCCGCGAAAATGAAAAATGTAATTTTTCATTTGCACAGCCCACTATTCCATAGATCTGTCAAATGCCAGTGGGGTGTAAATACTCACTGTACCCCTCATGACATTCTTTGAGGGGTGTAGTTTCCAAAATGGGGTCACATCTGGGGGCCCACTGTTATGGCACCACGGGAGGCTTTGTAAACGCACATGGTCCCCAACTTCCATTCCAAACAAATTCTCTCTTCAAAAGCTCAATGACGCTCCTTCTCTTCTGAGCATCATAGTTCGCCCGCAGAGCACTTTACATCCACATATGGGGTATTTCCATACTCAGAAGAAATGGGGGTTAAAAATTTGGGGAGGCTTTTTCTCCTATTATCCCTTATGAAAATGAAAAATTTGGGGTAACACCAGCATTTTAGTGAAAAAAAAAATGAATTTTTAATTTTCACGTCCAACTTTAGCAGAAATTTGTCACACACCTGTGGGGTGTTAAGGCTCACTGTACCCCTTGTTACTGTTACGCCGAGCGCTCCGGGTCCCCGCTCCTCCCCGGAGCGCTCGCTACACTCTCGCTACTGCAGCGCTCCGGTCAGATCCTCTGACCCGGTGCGCTGCGATACCGCCTCCAGCCGGGATGCGATTCGCGATGCGGGTGGCGCCCGCTCGCGATGCGCACCCCGGCTCCCGTACCTGACTCGCTCTCCGTCGGTCCTGTCCCGGCGCGCGCGGCCCCGCTCCCTAGGGCGCGCGCGCCGGGTCTCTGCGATTTAAAGGGCCACTGCGCCGCTGATTGGCGCAGTGGTTCTAATTAGTGTGTTCACCTGTGCACTCCCTATTTATACCTCACTTCCCCTGCACTCCCTCGCCGGATCTTGTTGCCATTGTGCCAGTGAAAGCGTTTCCTTGTGTGTTCCTAGCCTGTGTTCCAGACCTCCTGCCGTTGCCCCTGACTATGATCCTTGCTGCCTGCCCCGACCTTCTGCTACGTCCGACCTTGCTTCTGTCTACTCCCTTGTACCGCGCCTATCTTCAGCAGTCAGAGAGGTTGAGCCGTTGCTAGTGGATACGACCTGGTCACTACCGCCGCAGCAAGACCATCCCGCTTTGCGGCGGGCTCTGGTGAAAACCAGTAGTGACTTAGAACCGGTCCACTAGCACGGTCCACGCCAATCCCTCTCTGGCACAGAGGATCCACCTCCTGCCAGCCGGCATCGTGACAGTTACATTCCTTGAGGGGTGTTGTTTTTCCAAATAGTATGTCATGTGGGGCTTTTTTTTTTCTGTTATGGCACCATCATAGGGGTTTCTTAAATGTGACATGCCCCCCCCCCCCCAAACCATTTCAGCAAAATTTGCTTTCCAAAAGCCAAATGTGACTTTCTCTTCTGAGCATTGTAGTGCACCCGCAGTGCACTTCACGTCCATACATTGGGCATTTTTATATTCAGAAGAGATGGGGTTCCAAATTTTGAGGGGCATTTTTCCCTATTATCCCTTGTAAAATTTTAATATTTGGGGGAAAACCTGCATTTTAGTGAACAAAAAAATAATTCACACATCTGACTATCATGAAAAGTCATCAAACACCTGTGGGGTTTTAAGGCTCACTGCAACCCTTGTTACATTCCTTGAGGGGTTTAGTTTCCGAAATAGTATGGTTTGTTTTTTTATTTTTTATTTATTTTTATTTACTGTTCTGGCACCATAGGGGCTTCCTAAGTGTGACATGCCCCCCAAAAACCATCTCAGAACAACTCACTGTTGCTTATTTTTATTTTTTTATTTAAAAAAGGGGGGTGATTCAAACTTTATTACTGAAGGGGTTAAATCACTTATATTTACTTTTTTCTAAACTTTTTTTATTTTAGTCCCCATAGGGGACTATTACGGTACATGCAATCCTTAGATTTCAAGCACTGAAATCTAGGAGAAAACTCCTCAAAACATTGTACACAGAACCCTCCTTCAAAACCCTACTTCAATTAAACCATATACTTTATTAAACAGTATTAACATTTTATTAAAAAACACAAAATAACAACAAGACGTGAAAGAGATGATAAACCAAAAATGCACATGGCAGCGTTCGTAACTTTAGTTGGTTGTCACTCCAATCTACTGATATACCATATAATAGGGATCGACCGATTATCGGTATGGCCGATATTATCGGCCGATAATCACGATTTTGGGCATTATCGGTATCGGCAATTATCTTGACGATAAGCCGATAATGCCCCCCGCACCGCCCGCACCGCGACCGCCACCCCCTCGACCCGCCGCACCACACCTCCGACCCACCGCACCGCGTCGCACCCCCCACCGTGATGCCAGGCGGTATACAGGTATGGATTTTTTCCCATACCGCTATACCGGTCGGGGCCCTCCTCCACCCTCCGAGTGAATAAAAAAATTAAACTTACCCGTAATGGGGGTGGTCCAGGCCATCCTTCCTTCATGTAGTGTCCGGGGGCGTTCCGAGTGGAGGGTGGTCCGGTCCGGGCTTTCCTTCTTCTCCCACGGTCTTCTTCTCCACTCCGGGCAGGCTCCGGCCTAGTACGCTGCATAGACGCCGCTACGCCGTGACGTCAGGTGCGTCGCTGCGCACGGGCATCACTGCGCAGCGACGTCTATGCAGCGTACTAGGCCGGAGCCTGCCCGGAGTGGAGAAGAGGCCCGCCGGAGAAGAAGGACAGCTCGGACCGGACCACCCTCCACCCGGAACGCCCCCGGACACTACAGGAACGATGGATGGATGGCCCGGAGCACCCTGGCAGGTAGGGGAGAGAAGCGGGTGGTGGCGGCGGCGGCCTATGGCCCTGCAAAAGCCACTGCAGATCATTGATTTAAAGCGCCCGCTTTAAATCAATGATCTGCAGCGGTGTCGCAGGGGGTTAAATAGCCGATAACTTATACCGGAATATCGGTATAAGTTATCGGCTATCGGACCTAACCTGCACCGATTATCGGTATCGTATCGGCCCTAAAAAAACGATATCGGTCGATCCCTACCATATACCACATTGCACTAGTTCCCTATATGGAACTAATCCAGCCTCCATGGGCCCCATACACTGAGGGAATCAGATATGTAATCATTCTGATCAGTACTACACTACCAGTGAAAAAACAACAATAACCCAAAGTATGCAAAAATATCACTTTTCCATAATATGAAAATGGTCAATGAACATGCTTAAACATGCTTACAAACATGCACCTTATATAGAATAGTGCTGGAGATTGTGTCTATGTCCATGGGTTTCGAAGTAAAGCATATCACCAAATGCTGTTAAAAACAGATAAGGCAAGATGGCTGTTCCCCTAATACTGTATAAAAAAAAATACATAAATACATGTCAGAAAAAAGAAACAGCTGAGAAAAACAGAACATGTTTCAGTACAGGCCTCTTATCAGTAAAAAAAAAAAAAAAAAATCTAGGAGACACAATATACTCCTAGCTCAATATAAACTAGAGTAACAGATCATTGCTGCCAGTAAAGAAATGTACAAAATACATGGTATCCACGCCAGCCCAGTATCATTGTACTATAAAGTAACTGCCAGTCAGACTACTAAGCAGAACAGCATTTTATTGTTTCTTTATTGAACCAAACTATATATTCATGTTGTATGTTCAATAATAGGCTCTAAGGCAAACCCTAAAACCCATATATTACCTCTTACATGTACCAGTCCCATTTGCATATGGAGTCTTGCGTGCATATTGCTGCATTACTTAAAGGGGTACTCCCGTGGAAAACTTTTTTTTTTTTTTTTTTAAATCAACTGGTGCCAGAAATTTAAACAGATTTGTTAATTACTTCTATTAAAAATCTTAATTCTTCCAATACTTATTAGCGGCTGTATACTACAGAGGAAATGCTTTTCTTTTTGGAATTCTCTTCTGTCACGACCACAGTGTTCTCTGCTGACCTCTGCTGTCCATTTTTGGAACTGTCCAAGGAAGGTGAAAATCCCCATAGCAAACATATGCTGCTCTGGACAGTGCCTAAATTGGACAGAGATGTCACCAGAGAGCCCTGTGGTCGTAACAGGAGAGAAATCCAAAAATAAAAACATTTCCTCTGTAGTATACAGCCCCAAAACAGTACTGGAAGGATTAAAACAAGTTTAACTTTCTGGCACCAGCAGATTTAAAACAAAAAGTTTTCAACGGGAGTAATGCCCCCCTTTAATTCCAGGAACTAAAAATGATAGATTCATTATAGTATGGAAAATAATTTTAACAGAACCAAGTCTATTTACTGGAATTCAAGATTGTAAAATGGCTAAAATATAAAATGAACACAGTAAATGACTAATAGCATTCTCAACCCTTGTCAATTTATGTATAATGTGGGAAGCAGGCGGTGTGGACTATCTGCAGCTGGCACCTACTCCCATTAACCTTAGGTTGAGATCACTCCAATGCCAGTCATGTAACCCCTAGATGTCATGGTCAATATTGGAATCTAGGGAGTTATTCACCTGGTGACACTCCTATCATGCCTCTGATCAGCACCAGCTTGTTATTTATCCCACATGGTAAAAGCTGTATAGAAAACCAAAAAAAATAAAAAAAAGCCAGAATGTCACCTTACATCTAATAAAACATGAGATAAAAAGCGATCATAAAGTCTCATCTATCCCAATGCAAAATAAAGCTTACCAAGCAAAAAAGCAAATTCTTACACAGCTCCATTGACCAAAAAGGACACTGTTCACACAACAGAATTTCCGTTCCAGAAATATCAGATTCCAGCGTCTGTAGAAAGATTAGTCAAATCTATTCTTTCTGTGGAGTCCGCAAGAAAATGGGTTGCTGTCAATGAGACAGTGCATTTCCGAGTGGTCCTAGAACCTGCTAGTTAATCAAATGTGTGGAATGTCCACACCTGTTTGTCGTGTGGACATTCCGCACATTTTTCGCCTGTGTGAACATAGCCCCAGGGTCAGTATAGAGTGATTTAAAGCAATAAAAAAATAAAAAAAATAATTTTTAAGCAAAAAACAAAAATCAACACTTTATAAATTTGCCATTGTGATATACACTGTATGCATAAAGGTCAAAGCCAAAAATAGATGTAAAAAAATAAAAAATAAAAAAGCCAGTTACTAGTTATGTAGTAACTGGCTATTTCATTTTTTTATTTTATTACATCTATTTTTGGCTTTGGTCTTAATGCATACAGTGCATGATATAAAGACAAAATGTATCATAGCGTATTTA
Organism: Hyla sarda; assembly: GCF_029499605.1. Lineage (NCBI taxonomy): Eukaryota > Metazoa > Chordata > Amphibia > Anura > Hylidae > Hyla > Hyla sarda. The sequence goes on from NC_079189.1 coordinate 424,390,732, forward strand.
GTCTATGTAAAACTTACTTACCCTATTTATCGGCGTATAACACGCACTTTTTAGGCTAAAATTTTTAGCCTAAAGTCTTTCCGCGTGTTATACGCCGATGAGCCGCTGCAGTTCAATGATTTAAAATGGGCGCTTTAAATCAATGAACTGCAGCGGCTTTGCAGGTGCAGAGATCTGCCGTCGCTGACGGCCTCTCTGCCCTTGCCTGTCCTGGGGTCTAGAGCCCTGCTGCCGGCCCTTCTCTTCCCCTGGCTATCGGTGCCGCTGCCCGTTCTCTCCCCCTGACTATCGGTGCCGGCGCCCCATTGCTGGCGCCGATAGCCAGGGGAGAAAAGGGGCAGCGGCACCCATTGCCGACACCGCTGCCCCGTGGCCTCCCCCATCTCCTTTTGTATAATTACCTGTTGCCGGGTCGGGTCCGCGCTGCTTCAGGCCTCCGGTGTGCGTCCCCTGTGTCGTTGCTATGCACTGCACGGCGCGGCGCACTGACGTCACTCGTCATTGCGCCGCGCCGTGCAGTGCATAGCAATGATGCAGGAGACGCACACCGGAGGCCTGAAGCAGCGCAGACCTGACCCCGGCAACAGGTAATTAAACAACCGGGGATGGGGGAGGCAACGGGGCAGCGTTGCCGGCAATGGGTGCCGCTGCCCCTTCTCTCCCCCTGGCTATCGGCGCCGCTGCCCCATTGCGGGCGCCTTTTCTGTCCCCCTGGCTATTATCGCCGGCAATGGGGCGCCGGCACCGATAGTCAGGTGGAGAGAACGGGCAGCGGCACCGATAGCCAGGGGGAGAGAAGCGGCGGCAGAAGGTCTCTAGACCCCAGGAAAGGCAGGGGGAGAGAAGCGGGCAGCGACGGCCTCTCTCCCCCTGCCTTTCCTGGGGGTGTATCAGGGTATACACATGCACACACACGCACCCTCATTTTACCAAGGATATTTGGGTAAAAAACTTTTTTTACCCAAATATCCTTGGTAAAATGAGGGTGCGTGTTATAGGCCGGTGCATGGTATACCCCGATAAATACGGTATATCTACTATTTTTTAGTCAGTCTTGCATATATAAATATATATATATATATATATATATATATATATATATATATATATATATATTTATGTATGTGGTAGCCCTTGGGGGGGTGTATGGTAGTTGGGGAGTTGTTACGGTAGATGAGGGGTTAATGTTAACCCTATAGTACGTGGTGCCAGGCTGAGGGCTAGTATGCTGAGGTAATTCTCCGCCCTATCACCGCCCTTCCCAGTAACGATAGGTGCATGCATAAAATGACTGAAGGTCCACAAGGTACTTGAACTTGAACTTGGATAACTTTACTTAAATGCTTGCGGTACATCCAATGAACAGTAACAGTCTCAGGAATACAGTCTCTATCTATTGCAATGACTGACAGTTGTTGCAGACCTTGACTTCTCATGAAAGTCTCTGAATTAGGGAATATTGCGAAGATCCGTCCGGATTTAGGGGATATATAAGGTCCGGTGATCTTGCAGAATGTTTAGGGATTGACACATTCAAAATTTAGCAGATATCAGCCGTCGCCACAAGGCTCAGGCCTAAACTCACTGATGACACCAGCGCAGATCCTTCTCCATCAACAGCCCACGAGGAAATAGAGTGAGCAATGGCCGCCGCTCCCTTATATGGGCAGGGCCGTTTTTACTGGTCCAATCAACTGTCACTCAACGTTACAAGGAGTGATGGGAGATAAACGTCACAGGGCCTCCAAAGGTCCTTAAGCACAAAACCATAGAGTTCACCCGGTCATGTGACCCGCAGGTCCTGTTCCGCTATGCAGAGGTAATTATCCATTTATATACACTTGTAGAATCTTATGTATATACAAATCCTAAAGAATTATTAGATAATTAATACCTAAATGAGAAGTGACTAGGGGCGGGCTAGTTAAGAAGAACCCCGACGTCCTAGGGACTCTGGCTATGGGGACTTATATACAAAGGTACCCGATAGGATGCGATAGCAGGACACCACATGTATATATACGTGTAGGCTTGTACCCAGAAATACACATACATATTGCTTTGAATAATGTCATACATTCTAGTCCGCATTTTTCTGTATACTGTGTCTTTATTGCACTTTTAGGGTCATGTATTCTTGCATCTAACGTGCTACATCTATATAGTCTGATCCATGCTTTAGTCATCACTTGTTATTCATTCTGGCTACCGGACCCACGTCAGATGCCGAATTTCTCTTCCTGTACCGCCAAACAGATTTACATTTGCTGTCTATACATCGCCATGACGAAGATGGGTGTACAGCTCGAAACGCATCAGCGTTTAATTTTCCTTTTATTTTGATTTAGTTTCTTTTTGTCCTGTTTTTAATGCATATCTAGTAAAGATGAAGCTTTAACTTTTGGGATTATTCTATTGCCTTCAGAGCTGCATACTTATACTATATATTTCCATTTGCTAACTGGATGAAGCCCGCTGCATCTGAGCTCTTCAAATCAGATAAATTGAACTTGTCCTAGGAACATATTCACTTCGGGTGGTGAGCTGGCTTGCGTCTTTTTCCTTTTTAACAATGTAATGATACTGGCCTGCAGAAGGTTGCATGTGAAAAAACCTCATTGTACCTCATGGTGAAAAAAAAAAGCAACACCCAACAAAATTAAGCAAAATCTATGTTTTAATTTATTAAATTTAATTAGTGACCACATCATATATACAGTATATTTAGTGATGAGCGACAGAGGACATATTCAAATTCACAATATTTTGTGAATATAGTGACGATTATTCATCCTATGTTCGCGAAATTCGCATATTCGCTATGTTCGTTTACTTTTTTCTTCATGTGAAAATTCGCATAAACATTTGCATGTAAAAAAAAAACAAAAATAATGTTTGTCATTACGTATATATAGCACAGTATTTGAAACATTCCCAAAATCGTGAAGTGTCGATATTCGCAATAAAAATTAGCGTTACGAATATTTGTGCTCAACATTATAAATATATAGATATATATTCCTCCCAAAAATCAAGAGAAACTATATATCATATAACCATCCAAAGAACATATGAATTTATAAATTATTTTAACTCTTTGAAGACAGAGCCATTTTTCATTTTTGCACATTCTTTCCTTCTCTCATTCTCACATTTTTCCTTCTCTCATTCTAAAAATCATAACGCTTTCAATTTTCCACTTACAGATCCATACGAGGGCTTGTTTTTTGCGCCACCAGTTTTGCTTTATAAGACTTTCAAACATTTTACCACCAAATCTAGAGCGAAAAACGAAAAATATGCAGAAAGAAATGATCCGCCAGCTGGAGCAGAGGGAAATCCAGGCAAAGGAATAAAATGGGTTATTTTGGAGAAGCGATCAGTGACAACGCAGATTATAGTGTTGTTTGAGGAGGATGGCAGGTCAGTGATGAAGTCCATGGCAATGTGTGTCCAAGGACACTTTCGAACGGGCAGAGGTTGAAGTTGAGATGTCTTCTCATGGGCACAAGTAATGCAGGAATGAACAAAATCTTAGACGTATCGCTCCAAATTCGGCCACCAGTAATGACGGGAGATGAGCTGAGTAGACTTTCGTATTCGGGGGTGTCCAGCCAGTAAAGAAGAATGTCCCCAATTCAATACCTTCATTCTAAGGTGGGATTGTACAAAAGACTTCCCTGGTGGAACTTGTAGAAGGTTAAGATGTGCGACTGAGATAAAACATTCTGGAGGCACAATGGGCCGAGGAGAGGAGTACAGAACCAACACATCAGAAGCCCTGGAGAGAGCATCGTCCTTGATATTCTTGTCCGCAGGCCAAAAATGAATTAAGAAATTAAATCTGGAGAAGAAAAGAGACCACCTGGCCTGCCGGGGATTCAGATGCTGAGCGGACTGAAGGTACAGAAGATTCTTATGGTCCATGTAGATACTGACTGGATGAGGAGAGCCTTCGAGAAGATGATGCCATTCTTCCAAGACGAGCTTAATGGCCAACAGTTCACAATCTCCAATTGAATAATTCCTCTTTAACCCCTTCCCGCAGAATGGCATATATAAACGCCGGGTTGTGCAGTGCGTTCGCGCATCCCGGCGTTTATAAATGACATTCAGTTAACCCGGCGATGCGCAGCATCGCACGGGTTAACTGGCAGAAGTCCCGCTGTTTCCAGCAGGGGACAACTTCTGCTTCACCCCCAGGACCATCCATTGATGGTCCTGGTCAGCGATCACTGTGATTGGTCCCTGTGGACCAATCACAGTGATCTGGGGTGAAAGTTCAGATCCCCCGCACTGCCCGCCCCTGGAAGTCGGGCAGAACGGGGGACAAAGGCTGCAGGGGCTCGCGGGGACCTGCAGCATAGGGGGGGAACATCAGGGGACCGGCGGACTTACCTGATCCAGCGGCGGGACCGAGGAGCAGCGCGGGACCGGCCACGAGGACGAGGAGCGACGGGACCAGCAGGTGAGTATAGGGTCCTCAGAAGCAGCAGTGAAGATCTTCACTGCTGCTTCTAGGAGTCTGAAAACTACAACTCCCAGCATGCCTAGACAGCCTTTGGCTGTCTGGGCATGCTGGGAGTTGTAGTTTTGCAACATCTGGAGGGCCCCCGTTTGGAGACCATTGTATAATGGTCTCCAATCTGTGCTCTTCCAGCTGTTGCAAAACTACAACTCCCAGCATGCACTGACTGTCCAGGCATGCTGGGAGTTTTAGTTCAGCAACATCTGGCCCTTCAGATGTTGCCGAACTACAACTCCCAGCATGCCCTTCAGCTGTCTGGGCATGCTGGGAGTTGTAGTTTTGCAACAACTGGAGACACACTGGTTGAGAAACATTGTTTCTAACTCAGTGTTTCCTAACCTGTGTGCCTCCAGCTGTTGCAAAACTATAACTCCCAGCATGCACTAACAGACCATGCATGCTGGGAGTTGTAGTTTTGCAACATCTGGAGGGCCCCAGTTTGGAGACCATTGTATAATGGTCTCCAATCTGTGCTCTTCCAGCTGTTGCAAAACTACAACTCCCAGTATGCACTGACTGTCCAGGCATGCTGGGAGTTTTAGTTCAGCAACATCTGGCCCTTCAGATGTTGCCGAACTACAACTCCCAGCATGCCCTTCAGCTGTCTGGGCATGCTGGGAGTTGTAGTTTCGCAACAACTGGAGACACACTGGTTGGGAAACATTGTCTGTTTCTAACTCCGTGTTTCCTAACCTGTGTGCCTCCAGCTGTTGCAAAACTATAACTCCAAGCATGCACTAACAGACCATGCATGCTGGGAGTTGTGGTTTTGCAACAGCTGGTGCGAGGCTTTTACAGTGGTTTTCTCGCATCTTGAGATGCAGCAAATTTTGCGCTGGGAAACTCGCTGTAATCCCCTCCCATGTGACTGTACCCTAAAAACACTACACTACACTAACACAAAATAAAATAAAAAGTTAAAAACACTACATATACACATACCCCTACACAGCCCCCCTCCCCCAATAAGAACGTCCGGTACACCACTGTTTCCAAAGCAGAGCCTCCAGCTGTTGAAAAACAACAACTCCCAGTATTGCCGGACAGCCGTTGACTGTCCACGCATGCTGGGAGTTTTGCAACAGCTGGAGGCACCCTGTTTGGGAATCACTGGCGTAGAATACCCCTATGTCCACCCCTATGCAAATCCCTAATTTAGGCCTCAAATGCGCACGGCGCTCTCACTTTGGAGCCCTGTCGTATTTTAAGGCAACAGTTTAGGGCGACATATGGGGTATCGCCGTACTCGGGAGAAATTGCGTTACAAGGTTTGGGGGGCTTTTTCTTCTTTAACCCTTCATGAAAAGGAAATGTTGGGGTCTACACCAGAATGTTAGTGTAAAAAAATTACATTTTTTACACTAACATGCTGATGTTGCCCTATACTTTACATTTTCACAAGAGGTAAAAGGGAAAAAAGCCCCCCAAAATTTGTAACGCAATTTCTCCCGACTACAGAGATACCCATATGTGAGCGCAAAGTGCTCTGGGGGCGCACAACAAGGCCCAGAAGGGAGAGTGCACCATGTACATTTGAGGTGATTTGCACAGGGGTGGCTGATTGTTACAGCGGTTTTGACAAACGCAAAAAAAACAAAACCCCAAATGTGACCCCATTTCGGAAACGACACCCCTCACGGAATGTAATGAGGGGTGCAGTGAGAATTTACACCCCACTGGTGTCTGACGGATCTTTGGAACAGTGGTCCGTGAAAATGAAAACTTGTACAGCCCACTGTTCCAAAGATCTGTCAGACACCAGTGGGGGGCAAATGCTCACTGTATCCCTTGTTACGTTCCTCAAGGGGTCTCGTTTCCAAAATGCTGTTCTGGCACCATAGGGGCTTCCTAAATGCAATATGCCCCCCGAGCAAAATTTGCTCTCAAAAAGCCAAATATGACTCCTTCTCTTCTGAGCATTGTAGTTTGCCCATAGTGCACTTCAGGTCCACTTATGGGGTACCTTCATACTCAGAAGAGAAGGGGTTGCAAATATTGGGGAGTATTTCCTGCTATTAACCCTTGCAAAAATGTAAAATTTGGGGGGAAACACACATTTTTGTGGAATTTTTTTTTTTTTTTTTTTTACATATGCAAAAGTCGTGAAACACCTGTGGGGTAATAAGGCTCACTTTATTCCTTGTTACATTCCTCACGGGGTCTAGTTTCCAAAATGGTATGCCATGTGTTTTTTTTTTGCTGTTCTGGCACCATAGGGGCTTCCTAAATGCGACATGCCCCCCGAGCAAAATTTGCTCTCAAAAAGCCAAATATGACTCCTTCTCTTCTGAGCATTGTAGTTTGCCCATAGTGCACTTCAGGTCAACTTATGGGGTACCTCCATACTCAGAAGAGAAGGGGTTACAAATATTGGGGGGTATTTCCTGGTATTAACCCTTGGAAAAATGTGAAATTTGGGGGGAAACACACATTTTAGTGAAAAAAAATATTTTATTTTTTACATATGCCAAAGTCGTGAAACACCTGTGGGGTATTAAGGCTCACTTTATTCCTTGTTATGTTCCTCAAGGGGTCTAGTTTCCAAAATGGTATGCCATGTGAGGGGTTTTTGCTGTTCTGGCACCATAGGGGCTTCCTAAATGCAACATGCCCCCCAAAAACCATTTCAGAAAAACGTACTCTCCAAAATCCCCTTGTCGCTCTTTCCCTTCTGAGCCCTCTACTGCGCCCGCCGAACAATTTACATAGACATATGAGGTATGTGCTTACTCGAGAGAAATTGGGCTACAAATATAAGTATACATTTTCTCCTTTTACCCCTTGTAAAAATTTAAAAATTGGGTCTACAAGAACATGCGAGTGTAAAAAATGAAGATTGTGAATTTTCTCCTTCACTTTGCTTCTATTCCTGTGAAACACCTAAAGGGTTAAAATGATGACTGAATGTCATTTTGAATACTTTGGGGGGTGCAGTTTTTATAATGGGGTCTTTTGTGGGGTATTTCTAATATGAAGACCCTTCAAATCCACTTCAAACCTGAACTGGTCCCTGAAAAATAGTGAGTTTGAAAATTTTGTGAAAAATTGGAAAATTGCTGCTGAACTTTGAAGCCCTCTGGTGTCTTCCAAAAGTAAAAACTCGTCACTTTTATGATGCAAATATAAAGTAGACATATTGTATATGTGAATAAAAAATTTTTTAATTTGTAATATACATTTTCCTTACAAGCAGAGAGCTTCAAAGTTAGAAAAATGCAAAATTTTCAAATTTTTCATCAAATTTACGGATTTTTCACCAAGAAAGGATGCAAGTATCGACAAAAATTTACCACTATGTTAAAGTAGAATATGTCACGAAAAAACAATCTCGGAATCAGAATGATAACTAAAAGCATTCCAGAGTTATTAATGTTTAAAGTGACAGTGGTCAGATGTGCAAAAAACGCTCTGGTCCTTAAGGCCAAAATGGGCTTGGTCCTGAAGGGGTTAAAGGCGAAAAGGTCTTGGAAAAAAAACACAAGTCAAGGTTTTACCCCTGGTAGTCTTTTGGGACAGAATGGCTCCAGCTCCTACCGAAGAGGCATCTACTTCGAGGAAGAAGGGTTTTCCTGGATCGGGTCTTGATAAAACTGGAGCAGAGGCAAACGTTGATTTCAATCCTTCAGCCTCAGGAGACCAGGATTTGGGGTTACCATTCTTCTTAGTAAAATGCTGTAACATTGCGGGTAGCTGGTTCACCTGTTGTGCTTGATGTGCAAGCTGCTGTGCTTGTTGAGCCACGACAGGGGTAAGGTCAGCAAGTTTCGGCAGAGGCACCTATGCGGGATCCATGGCCGAATCTTACTGTAACGACTGGTGGTGTGGATTCGCTATACCTGTTGTGGACGATGGCGTGAGCCGTACCAGGGAGTGGAGTCTAAGGAGCCACTGGTTTTCACAAGAGCCCGCCACAAAGCGGGATGGACTTGCTGTGGCAGACTGCTCCCAGGTCGCTACCCCTGGTATGACTCATCCACAAAGGCTTCTGAGGAGATGCGCGGCGCAGAAGGGAAGAGACAAAGTCGTAGTGAAGGACTGTCAGGAAGTCAGGACTGGTGGCACAATAGCAAGGTCAGGTCACTTAGCAAGAGGTCAGAAGGCAGGCGGCACAGGAGCAAGGTCAGGATATGTAGCAATGGCATCAGATACACGCAAGGCAAGACACAAACAGTACGCTTTCTCTAAGGCTGTAATGGCAGAAAGATCCGGCAGGGGTATGGAGGAAGTGGGGGATATATATAGGGTCAACGTCCAAGTAACGGTGCGCTCGTCCTTTAAATTTAACAAAGCCGGCGCGCGCATGCCCTAGGAGAGGCATGTGTGCGCTGGGAGCCAGGGAGAGAGGAAGTGCAGCGAGATGCGTAACGGACCGGCGGCCACTTGCGTGCGAATTCCGCACTACGCACCACCAGTACGGGAGGAGGGAGCAGTGTATTCCGTAACATTTGTGAAATTGTGTGGTGCCGATATTCACAATAAAAATTTGCTATTGGAATATTTGCGCTCATCACTACTCATAGTGGTATGTGGGTGGGGGAAGCTTCATTTTCCCCACTCCTACCACTCTTTTATTGGGAGCATCATCAGTATAAACTTAACCCTTGCTTTCACTGGCCACAGCATTCAATCCCTTCCAATCTCTTCTCCACAGTTAGGATCATTTTCCTCAAAACCACTAATCTCTCAATTGTAACATCACTGGCCAAATTCTACAACAGAAATCAAACAGTTAATAATGCTGGCTGCAAAATAAAACATGATGATACAGAAGGTGGGAGTTAGCATTATCAGTACATTTTCTTTTTTGAAGTTACTGCCTCACATTTTGAGAAGCCCTGGTTTAGAGACAATATAGTAAAAAAATATGATTGCTATGAGACATCCTTCCACTTTAGTGTGCATTGGTTTTGAAACAAATAACCATTACTTTTTCCTATTACAATATTCAAATCAAATTCACATTGTGTCATTGGAAAGCACATTGTAAACTTGTTGATGACACAATCTATTCATAGATATACTCTAGACTTCAAGACCATTCATTATTATTTAAATCACCTTGCTTCTACATTCATTTTTGCTGTGTTATGTACATTGCTTCTAGAGTTGAACACACTTTAAAAAAAGTTCAGTTCCCCTGGGCTCAACAAACTTTCTGAAAACTTTCTTTGGCTCAACATTTGGTTCAAAGTTTGGTAAACAGGTACTCCGTGAACCGGCACTGAAATAATCCTCAAAACCCATGTATAGCTCTTAAGCTATGTATAACACTATTATGGTCACCTAGGAAAGTATTCCAGCAGTTTTAAAGAGATTTTAAGGCATAGTTAAAGGGGTACTACCGTGCTGACAACTTATCCCCTATCTTAAGTATAGGGGATAAGTTGCCTGATCGCACAGGGTCCCGCGGCTGGGGACCCCCGCGATCTCGCACGCAGCATCCCGCTCTCATCAGGCCCCGGAGTGAACATCGCTCCGAGTCTGATGACTGCCGATGACGGGGCCGGAGTATAGTGACGTCACAGCTCCGCCCCCTCAATGTAAGTCTATGGCAGAGGGCGAGACAGCTGTGACGGTCATCAGACCCGGAGCTGATGTTCGCTTCGGGGCCTGATGAGAACGGGGTGCTGCATGCGAGATATGTAACGGCGATATGTGGTAACCCATGGTAACTAACAGCTTGTTTTGAAACACACTGCACTAGTGGATTTTGTATGCTTTTTAACACAAAAAAACCATCATAACATATCTTTTATGTTGCTAGTGTTAAAATACAAACAGAGATATCAATAGATGCAATGTCTTTTTCCAGGCATTGCAAAAATTCTCCCTTTTTGTGAGTTGTAACAGGATTAGTGTCTCAAAATTGTGAAGAACTTGTAGATACTAAAGAAGAAATAGCTTTAGTGAATATTGGATTGGATTGGATTTTCCCCTAGTGTTCTAAAAACTTTTGGAAGTTGCAACAGAATTGGTGTAGGAAAATGGTGATGAAGAAACAGCTTTTGTATAAAAAGCGGAAAAAAATGATCCCTTAGTTGAAGGATCAATGATTGTGTATGTGTAAGCCTGGCTGGTGGTAAGCAAAGGTGATGGTGGACTGATAGTACTTGTAGCCAGCATACAGCACGCAGTGGTGGACTGGTGAAAGTAGTAGCAGCCAGTGTACTGCAGGCAGTAGGGAATTGGCAATAAGTGTAGTAACTAGCATACAACAGGCAGTAGTAGACTGGTGAATGGTGCACTACTACAACAGGGTGACTGGGCAAATACTTTTGTCTGTATGACATAGATTCCCCAATAGATATCTGACATGAAAGAAAAGGAATATATGACACTAATTAGGACAAGACAGACCTTGTCTGTGGACAAGGTCTGGCTGCTAGACAACATGAAGGAATCTGCAGGAGCAGCAGCAGAGTCAAGCTTTTCCCCACATTGTGGGGTTTCTTGCTTCATGTGCCGACGTAGAGACATAGGCCCAGATTTATCAAACTGTGTGAGAGAAAAAATAGGATGATTTTCCCCCAGCAACCAATCACAGTTCAGCTAACAAGCTCTGGTAAAGTGAAAGCTGAGCTGTGATTGGTTGCTGTGGGAAAATCACGCTATTTTTTTCTCTCACACAGTTTCATAAATCTGGGCCATAGTGCTTATAAGGCACAGTGCCATGTCTTTTGTATCTGTTAACCCCTTAAGGACTCAGCCCATTTTGGCCTTAAGGACTCAGACAATTTAATTTTTACGTTTTAATTTTTTCCTCCTCGCCTTCTAAAAATCATAACTCTTTTATATTTTCATCCACAGACTAGTATGAGGGCTTGTTTTTTGCGCGACCAGTTGTCCTTTGTAATGACATCACTCATTATATCATAAAATGTATGGCGCAACCAAAAAACACTATTTTTGTGGGGAAATTAAAACGAAAAACGCAATTTTTCTAATTTTGGAAGGTTTTGTTTTCACGCCGTACAATTTATGGTAAAAATGACATGTGTTCTTTATTCTGAGGGTCAATACGATTAAAATGATACCCATTATTATATACTTTTATATTATTGTTGCGCTTAAAAAAAATCACAAACTTTTTAACCAAATTAGTACGTTTATAATCCCTTTATTTTGATGACCTCTAACTTTTTTATTTTTCCGTATAAGTGGCGGTATGGGGGCTCATTTTTTGCGCCATGATCTGTACTTTTTTTGATACCACATTTGCATATAAAAAACTTTTAATATATTTTTTATAATTTTTTTTTTAATAAAATGTATTAAAAAAGTAGGAATTTTGGACTTTTTTATTTTTTTTTCGTTCACGCCGTTCACCGTACGGGATCATTAACATTTTAATAGTTCGGACATTTACGCACGCGGCGATACCAAATATGTCTATAAAAATGTTTTTTACGCTTTTTGGGGGTAAAATAGGAAAAAACGGACGTTTTACTTTTTTATTGGGGGAGGGGATTTTTCACTTTTTTTTTACTTTTACTTTTACATTTTTTAACATTTTTTTTTACACTTGAATAGTCCCCATAGGGGACTATTCATAGCAATACCATGATTGCTAATACTGATCTGTTCTATGTAAAGGACATAGAACAGATCAGTATTATCGGTCATCTCCTGCTCTGGTCTGCTCGATCACAGACCAGAGCAGGAGACGCCGGGAGCCGGACGGAGGAAGGAGAGGGGACCTCCGTCCGGCGTTCTGAATGATCGGATCCCCGCAGCAGCGCTGCGGGCGATCCGATCGTTCATTTAAATCGCGAACTGCCGCAGATGCCGGGATCTGTATTGATCCCGGCACCTGAGGGGCTATCAGCAGCCGGGATCAGCCGCGCATGACACGGGCATCGCTCCGATGCCCGCGGTTATGCACAGGACGTAAATGTACGTCCTGGTGCGTTAAGTACCACCTCACCAGGACGTACATTTACGTCCTGCGTCCTTAAGGGGTTAAGATAGCATTTTTTTTTTTATATGGCAGCTGTACAGGACAGGAACACAACTACCTGACTGTACCCCTTCTCTGTATTATTTTTTTTTTTGATCCTAAAGATGCAGCAGCATCGCCGTCATCTGACCTGATCAGATCAGCAGACCTATGTTTGTTACATTTGATAGGTGTTCTGGCTCTACCTCTGCAATTACAGTGCCACTTCCCTCCAGCTCTGAACATGTCACCTCCACTTGGTTTTCATGTCCTGTCCATCACTTTATCATCTTTATCAAACTTCTCCTCATCATCCCTGCCAATTCTCTCTGCATGAACTTTTGATGTCTGATTAGGGGCTAATTGTTTCCCCTCAGCATATCCACCATGATAACTTACAGTATGCCCACTATGCCTACCACCACTAATCCCACTAGTGCTATGCTCGACCACTGCTTTTACCTCCTCTGCAACACACTCCAAAGGTTGACTGTCCACACACAACTCCTCCTCATGGCTAATGCTATCCTTCTGCTTAGCACTAGGGGGGAAGCAAAGACAGAAATGATGGACCAGACCATCTAGAATAGACATTACCACCATGCCATGTAACTGTAGATGATGAGGAATCCAATGCACCTGGCTCAATGTCATATCGTCAAACTCTTCCTCTTCCTCCTGAGAATATCATGAGCGAGTCCACAAGTGCCATGCTATCCTTCAAAACCACACAATCCCTGGAAGACAGTGAGAACATTTGCTTCCTGACATGGCTGCTACTACTAACACTGAGTATCTAGCTGCTGCTGCTACCAACAACATTCTTAGTGGCAGAGGAAATGGCAGGAGTGCTTTGTCCACTACCTTGTCTAAAAATTCCTTTACCAAATAAACATATATATATATATATATATATATATATATATATATATATATGTTAGTTTCATGTGTTATGTGTTCGGGGTGATTTGTCCTGCTAGTAAAATTTCACTATCAATGCTAGAAATGCATATTTATGTTAAACTCAGCTACAAATGTTATGTTTTTTTTTTATAAATATATAATGGACATGCTTAGGAATGATTCATGCTTGTATTGGTGCTAAAGGGCTGTGTTACTAAATGTTGTGAGTCCATCATAATGCTGCTGATTTATTTTTGTGAAATTTCCTGTTGGAGTTCCCTCCCACCAACTAAAAGTCCCAGGTTCCGAGTGAAGTCACTTTTCTCCCTCCCACAGATCAGCCACCCCACCAATTGCAGCACACCTTGGACAATTCTCAGGAGAATGATCTCTTTCCCACCCAGAGATTACTCCACCCTTTGAACACCTGACATTCTGATTTAATGTCTTGGGTCGCACTGCAACCTGGGAAAACATGAAACAAAGGTTAAATAAACATTGGGGAAAGGATCACGTAAGAATTGCGAGACCATCCTTCAAACACAGGTACAGACACTATAATATAAACTACACTAACTTTACAGACCCTCTAGCATAGTAAAAAAATAAAATAAAAATAACTAGAATATGACTTTAAACCCAGGAATAAATACTGAATGTTTTTCAAAGGCCGGAAGAAGCATGCACATTCGTGTGAAACTGTTGGCGTGCCTCTGAGTGCTCACATCATGCGTCCACGCTGAGATCCAGCTACCTGCCACCCGGACTCCGGAATGCCGTGACAAGTACCCTGCGGTGAGTGCACTTACGTTTCTGTAGGATTTTCTTGCTGATACTTTACCTTGCGTATATGCACCCCTCAGGTGTCACCACATCTATTGACTGCTGAGGCTGACCACTGATTAGGTGATTTACCCGTCTAGTGTGCCCTCCCTTTTCTGTCTTGCACCGGTTTCCACATAGATATGTTAAACCCAGACATAAATACTATATATTTAATTAAACACACAAAAAATACCATATTTATCGGCGTATAACACGCACCCCCATTTTAACAGGGAAATTTAAGTAAAAAAAATAAAATGTAAAATAAATGACTTGGACTAAATGCCTCATCATCCACCCAACTTAGTTTTCTTCTGCACCTTAGTTTGGTCCTGTCTCCTCCAGTGCCACATGATTCCTTCCCTTTCATCAGTCCCTGTGCCACATTTACCCCTCTCATCGCCACCCCCCATGTCTCATCATCTCCCCATGTCTCATCATTTCCCCCTGTCATAGACCATCACTAGCCATACAGACATTAAGCATTTAGTGCCTCCCCCCACCATCATTTCCCCCTGTCTCATCATGTCCCCCATCATTCCCCCCTCATCATCCCCCCACCCTGTCTCATCATGTCCCCCATCATTCCCCCCTCATCATTCCCCCACCCTGTCTCATCATGCCCCCCAACATTCCCCCCTCATCATCCCCCCACCCTGTCTCATCATCCCCCCACCCTGTCTCATCATCCCCCCACCCTGTCTCATCAAGTCCCCCCATCGTTCCCCCCTCATCATCCCCCCACCCTGTCTCATCATGTCCCTCATCATTCCCCCCTCATCCCCCCTCATAATTTCCCCCTGTCTCATCCCCCCATCATCCCCCCTCATCATTTCCCCTGTCTCATCCCCCTCCTCATTTCCCCCTGTCTCATCCCCACATCATTCCCCCCCTCATCATTTCCCCCTGTCTCATCATCCCCCCGTCATGTTCCTCCTATGGCATCCAGTGGTCTTCAACCTGCGGACCTCCAGATGTTGCAAAACTATTGCTGTCCGAGCATGCTGGGAGTTGTAGTTTTGCAACATCTGGAGGTCCACACGTTGAAGACCACTCTTCCCCTTTCCTTATTTGTCTGCACTTCGGCTGTCTTGCAGGCTGCGGGGTCAGTGAAGCAGATGAGTTACGTCCTCTCCCGGCTTCTCTGTGCGGTATGTCACTTTTCGGCGGCGACTACAGGAAATCAAAAGTGACGTGAGTGATGCCGCACAGAGAAGCCGGCAGAGGACGTAACTCATCTGCTTCACTGACCCCGCAAGACCCTCTGCTTGACCTGACCTGCCGAAGCGCAGACAGGTAAGGAAAACAAACAAAACTATAAAAAGCTGGGAAAGGGGGAATGATGAAGGAGGGGGGAGGGAGGGAAAATTAAAAGTAAAACTCACTTGTCTCCCATACGATCTACAGGTACTGGTGGATTGTGCGGGAGACGCTGATTAAAAGGTAGCGCAGATCCGGGCAAGGTAGGGCTCATTTTAATCAGCGTCTCCCGCACTATCCACTACACCAGTACCTGTGGATAATGTGGGAGAAAACAAGTGACAGTGCGGGGAGGAGACGCCGCTGGTCACTGATTTAAAGTGGCCACGGCCGTGCTGTTAATGCTGCTGCTGCGGCCGCTTTAAATCAGTGACCAGAAGACTTATCGGCATATAACATGCAGGCAGGCTTTTTGCCTTAAATTTAAGTTTTAAAAGTGCGTGTTATACGCCAATAAATACGGTACATGTTACTTATCCTTAGATGGCTATGCTTCATTCATTCTCAATTATTTTAAATGCATATTTATGCTTAACCCAGGTAGAAATTCTATATTTTCGATTAAACTCAGAAAATGCAACTTCTCCTAAAATGTGCATTTTTGGGGGCTTGTTCACTGCTGGCTGGGATTTGTAGTGCACCAACTATATACAGTATAGCAGGTGACAGGAGATCACTGTCTGTGTTCAGCCCACTAAACAATGCTTTGCTCTGCTTGTAATATGATAGATTTCAAGGGCTTGTTTACTGCTGGCTGGGATTTGTAGTGCATCAACAGAATACAGCACTGCAGGGACAGGAGGTGACTGATGTCAGCCTACTGATTAATGCTTTCTATATGGATTTGTGAAGGCTTTTTAAGATCAGTAGTCCTTGCTCTCTCGCTTTCAGCTTTCTCTCTCCAAATTGGTGGCCTCACTACAGCACATTGTGCTTTAATAGCCTTTTAAACCTATCCCTGTGCTGTGTCCTCTTTTGCCTTGGAGCTGTGCTCCACATTATGCAATCAATGATTGGATAACCTGGGGTCCTGTTATCTTACTGATAGCTGCAAAGTATGCTGGGTTGCCCTGATGTTATCTCAATGTTTCTAGTACTTTTTCCTTTCATTTAGGTGCCAAAATTCCATGTGTTCCTTATCCCTTCTGCTATTATTACCAAAGTTGCCAGGCCTGCACGAACCAAGCCTGGCAATGTTTGATAGTTTAGCAAGCCGCTGCCACTCCAAAGTTCGGAGCAAGACTGGGTTTGCCAGGTCAGCTTCATCATTTCTTAGTACTTGCTGTAACATTAAGTAGATTACAGTGGTCCCTCAAGTTACAATATTAATTGGTGTCAGGATGATCAATGCATGCATGTTGAAATCATTGTATGTTGAAACAATAACTCTATTGAAACTTTGTAAGTCCCCAAAATGTCATCAAAAAGGAAAAAGTGAGGACTAAAGAAAAAAAAAAGGCAAGTCATTACAAATAAAATTAAGAAAGAGCTGCTGGTAGCTGTAAACTGCTGTCTATGTAGAGGACAGGAGCTTCATCATGGTCTTTTACAGTACACACAGTGTTCCAAAAAAGTAGAATGAAGCTGCTCTCACCTGATGCTCAAAGAAGCAACTAACCCTGGCTAACAGAACATGTATGTAACGCCTCAACGGTTGTGGACCCGCTGTTCCACTTACTGGTCTGGCATGGGGCCAAACTTGGGAGCAGAGTCTAAATCTTTCCCTAGTTTGCACCCTATATCCCTCTCCAGGATGTGGAAGTTGGTCTTAGCTGCAGGGAAGACACCAGGTAGCTTCCACAAGAGTGGGCTGGTAAGTGGCAGTTCGACGAGTAGGCAAGAAAACTCTGGATCCTTTTCCATAGACTTCTATGGACAGCATCAACTGCAGTGCAATGTGTTAATTTGTTAGTTAGGAAAAAAATATAATTGGGGAAAAATAATTTTCAAAGATATTTTACTTTTTATTTTTTTATGTGTATTATTAATGTATTCAATGTTTGTTGCAAAAAAAAAAAAAAAACAGTGACCATTTAATTTACTTTTTTACTGCATGATCTCTTCCTGTTCCCTTCCATTTCTGTTCTGCAGGTACAGAAGATGAATCAATCCAGCCTAGCAACCCTACATACAGCTGGATATCCCCAATGTCAGTTTCCTAGGTGGATCTATGACTTTGATGTAGTGGCAGATTATATTTATCTGCACTCAACCATGAATATTCTGAGTAGAGTAAAATTATATTTTATATGTATTTAACATGAAAGTATGTGGTAATTAAACCCCCACTCAGAATATGATTATTGGAAAATAGGATACTTTACATATGCTACATATGCAGTCTCTAGCAACATAATTGCATCACACTTATGATATTTAAAGGGCTTAGAAAACAGAAACACTAACAAAATAAGAAAAAAATATTTATATAGAGTTTCAATATTTATAGAGTTTCTGTATATTTAAAGAAATGTAAGTTTCTGTACCTACCTGTGGTTTAAAGTCATTGTCAGCATCTGGCAAGGTTGAAGGAAAAGAGGGAAAGCCCACTGCTCCTCTCTTCTCTGCATATTTTTTGCAAACAAATACAAATAGAAGCAAAGTATAAGAGCCACTAAAATTAAGTACTAGTACAACATGTACAAACCCATAAGAAATAGAATGAAGCCAACAACACATATACACATTGACTGCACCTCCAGAGTAGCCAAACAAATCTTTATTACAAATGTATTGTAAGGCTGGGCTCACACACAGTGAGCCAGATTTACTATTGTTGTAGGTTTTCCCTTATATACAATATATCGGACTGGGCTATTGCCAACAGACTTACTAATTTTGTGCCTATTGCAGGAAACTTGTGGCACACTGATAAAAAGTGTCACATTATGTTTCAGTTGGGTTGAAGTAAACTGTTAACAGAAAAAAATGATAATACAACAAAACTCATAGGCTAAGTTTCTACTTTTTTGTGTGTGTGTTTTTTTCCCAAAAAAATTCCAAAACGCCCCCATGCATTTTTTCATAGAAAAAACACTGCAGCCAGATGTTAGCTGTAAATCAATGAGAAATGGCAAAATTCTTTTTCCACTTAGCGTTTTTCAGTTTGGCCGTTTTTTAATCTTTTTGGCGTTTTTTCTCCTTGGCGTTTTTGAAGTGTATGGGATTGAAAAAAAGGCCAAGAAAAACAACATGTGGGTTTTAACTTTGGCGTTTTTGCAGGCGGTTTTTATTCTTTTTTGGACTTTAACGATCCAAAAAAGTGATTGAGATACCTTTTTTAATAAAATTTAGTAGGGTACCTTTAAAAAAGAATAGATACAGTAGTGATAGAAAAAATTGTATCTAATGAAATTTATATTTTTATAACAAAACAGGGATAAATTTATGTGCGCTGGCAGGGACCTAAAAATGTAGCCGACAATTATAAAAATGTAGTGTGTGTATGTTTTTACCTTTTTTTTTTCTTTCTTTTTTCTTTTTTTCTTTTTTTAGCTTGTACAGATGGTTCCAGCCAATCACAACTCTCTGTGGGAAATATGAATAGGTGTATATATATGTCAGTGCAGGGGACCATAGAAGAGCGTCCGGCCGCATCTATACATTATACTGGCGTACCACAGCAGGTACCAGGAGTGACACTTGCTGAAACTCTCTCTATTAATGCTGCAACTCTCTATATTAATGCATCTCTCTATTAATGCAGATACTACAGCTCCCAGCATGGAGCAGAGCGTACTCCATGTTGGGAGCAGTAGTACCTGCAGTTAAGGACAGATCACAGTGGGTGTCATTCCTGACACCCGCTATGATCATCCTTCATCCCTGAGATGCGGAGCGGCTTTCTCCTGCGCTCGCATCTCTGCTCTGTATTCCGGCCGGCCACTCACATTCATATTTCCCTCTGAGAGCGAGGATTGGCTACCACCATCCGGCCAATCCCCACTCTGGGCGAAAAATATGAATGAATTATGTGAATTTCTATTCACATCACTGGCCGGCCCGGAGTATAGTGCAGAGATGCGAGAGCTGTATAGAGCCGCTCTACATCTCTGCTATATTATGGACGATTGCATCGGGCTTCATGAGTGACACCCTGGGCGATATGTCTATTAGTATAGGAACTACTACTTCCATCATGGAACAGTCTGTTCCATGTTTGGAGTAGTAGTACTACGTAAAAAAATATTTAAAAAAAGTGAAAAAACACACACACTACATTTTTATTTTTTTACGGCTACATTTTTAGGCCCCTGCCCGCCCACATTAATTAAAAATGAATAAAAATGTTGTAATAAAAAAATATGAATTTTGTTAAATACATTTTTTCATCCCTACTGCCTTTTTTTTTTTTTTTTGCTACCCAACAAATTTTGAAAAAAAGTCAAAAGGGCCAAAATGCTATTTCCACTCAAAGGCAAAAAACACCAGAAAAAATTGAGGAAATAAATGCCAAACACAGGAAAACGCTGTGGCAATTCATCAAAACCTGTGGAAAGGATTTGTTGCCCATAGCAACCAATCAGAATGCTTGTTTCATTTTCCAGAGGCCTTGTTAAAAATAAAAAAGAAGGGAGCTGATTGGTTGCTATGGGCAACTTTTCCTCTGGACAAGTTTTGATAAATCTTCCGACACTGTTCTGTTGGATTTTTCTGACCACTTTAAGATCTGTAGGTGTGTCCCAAAAAATGTAAAAAATTTACAATGGCACTTTTTTATTTATTTATTTTTTTTTTTTTTTGGGGGGGGGGGGGGGGGGGGGGTTCACAGTAAAAGTGTGTGTTTGATTTTACCCTGATCGGGATCTATGATTCTGTCAGTTCAGGTCGTGGTGGGGCAAAGATTTGTGGCCTAATACAGACGCAAAATGCGTCAGCATTACACTTATATGAAATTGCCGTATCTCTTATGTAAATGTGCAATCAAGTGGTTTAGATTTGTTGCCAAAATGACTATGGCTGAAAATCAGCCTTATTCAATTGAATGGGATTGTGGCAAACACAGATCAAAGAGACAGCCACTGAAATTTCTGCAACAAATTTTTTTATACATTACTTTCCCCTAACTGCAAAAGTAAAGCAACAACAGAAAGGACACATTTTCTATATTTTATTGTATTTGCACTTCATCGGCTGATCATTATTATCACAATGACACCAAAATAATTTTTAAATAGCCTAACACTTACTGGAAATATATACAAGAGACATGTCAAAAAATTATTTCATATTCTCTGCTTTGGAATTATAGCGGGATTTCAGATTGCAACACATCTTAGTAGTGTCAGTTTGCAAGAAGAAATTTTCTTTTCACACCTTGCAAAAATGTTCTATGTATGAAGTATATGCAAAGTGCATATTCCATTGACAATTGTTGGGGGGAGGCTATCAGAGTGTACATTACGGAGACATATTGTCCTGGCAGTAATTAAAAAGAACAGAGAACAAGCTGTGTTACAAGTATAGAGGGATCATATGCAGAGGCTGCCATGGATGCTTCAAAACTACACATAATGCTTTGTACTTATTATGCAGACAGCATAGATTAGCGCCACTAATGCAATGCTGATGGAACTCACGTCAAAGAGAGATGACTCACAGACAAAAATGGTGCTGGCTGCTTGTAAATATATGAACCAAATGGTTCCAGCTTGTATAGGATTTGCAGACACACGTCAAAAGGTAACAATCAGGAACATAAACCATTTCATTAAAATACTGGGCAGCTTGCTTGAAAAGGTAGATCACTCTGCTAATGCCTCAGCTTCACAGCATACATGAATAGAGTTTGAAAGCAAATGAGATATAGGCTGCCCTGTGTTCATAAATGTGCATAATACAGAATTTGAATCTTGATACATCTTGTAACATAATTACAGATAATCCATCATTTATAGCATTTTATTATACAGCAGCAAAATATTGTGAGCGCTGTTCTAGCAATAGAACATTAATTATTGTAAGCTGGACTAAGGAATGAGCTGAAAATGACATGTGACACTATGCAGAAAGTACTATACATACAGAATGTATGATGTTCAAGATGGGTTGATTTAAATATATCTGTATATTGTGAGAGACAGAACAACTGGATTACTTACAAACAAAAAAAAAATAGAAATAAAATAATAATTACTACTACTAGTACTACTACTACTACTACTACTAACAACAATAACAACAACAACAATAATAATAATAATAATAATAATAATAATAATAATAATCTGATAAACCAGATGAACCATATCAAAGTATATTCTTATGTGGCAGATTTATTGCAGACATTTCTATTACTGAAAACCCCTCCTATATACCTGAATTGCTTCTGTAGCATGAGCATGGATTTCCTAGATAGGACAGTCTGCAATATTATTTGTGAATGTAAGCTTTAGTGCAGATGGAAAGTCATTTGTGATAAGGATACATTGGTAAAATATACAGTTTTTTTTTTTTTTGTTAGTTGAACAGTACTTTCTGTTTTTCTCTTTTCCTTAGATTACATCTACATTTGGCATACATGCACTAATGCTTTAATTTGGATGGTAGCAAGCAATATGTCATTTTTCCAATGATTTTGAAAAGTGGTCTTCATAGCCACATGCTAGTCTAAGCACCCATGGTGCACAGAAAAGCATTTTTACAGCAGCGATTCACCTCAAGCCCAAATCCAGCCTAGAAGCACTGATAGGGAAGGGAGTGAGACTGAGAGAGAAAGTGCACTTTTGGGTCAGAACAGCATCCCCTAACATAGTCTGATTTGGGACGTTTCCACACGTTGGAATTCCACCCTCCACATGTTGGACCAACTATACAAACAGAGAAAAGCCATCACTGATTTCTTGATTATCCAAGCAGATATGGCAACTCCCCTGTGTAACTTCAATGTGAACCAGTGGCAGCTCCTCACACCTGCCATTTGCTGAGGCCCTTTGAGGAAGCCACATTATTAGTCAGTCGCCGGGATTACGGGATGAACAACGTCATTCCACTACTTCATCTACTACAACACTTGTTGGAAATGATGGCTGATCAGGGCACTGAAGACGTGGCACCTACATCTCATGGCCACATAAGCCCCGTGGGGGCTGAACTAGAGGAGGAAGAGGCGAAGGGGCACAGTGGAGCACAGTTTAGTTTTCACGGGATGGGTGGTTTTTATAGTCATCTGACAGGAGAGGAGGAGCAGGAGGAGCCAGAAGAGCTAGAGGGTTATGAGGAAGGGGAAACAAAGGACCCAGACACACCGTGGCAGTATGCAGTGGAGATGGAGGCAGGGAGTCCCTCCGAGTCATTTGCACAAATGGCACAATGCATGCTCACTTGCTTGCGTAGTGACCGCCAAATTGTCAAATTTCGGCAGCTGGATGACTTCTGGCTCCCCACCTTATTGGACCCTCGCTACTGGCACAAAATAGGGGCCTTTTTTTACATCCAATGAGAGGAAGGACAAACTGACCTACTACAGAGAAATCCTACGTAGTCAGTTGGCCGATGCCTATCTGTGCCATCGTCCATCCTCTTGCATGTCTGACTCGGGAGGCTCTCTGCGCTCACCTTCCCCTGCCATGGCTGCTGGGGAGGGGTGGTGTGGCAGGAGCAGTACCAGCTCCATCAGTAGCAGCCTGAGTCTACAGTTGCTGATGAGTAGCTTTCTTCATCCGCATAGTGAAGAAACTCATCAGCAGCAGGTCGGCCTGGAGCAGAACCTGAACCAGCAGGTGGTGGCATACCTTGACATGACTATGCCAACACACTGTGAAGATCCGCTGGACTTCTGGGCAGCCGAACTTGATTTGTGGCCGCAACTAGCAGAGTTTGCCCTAGAAAAGCTGTGCTGCCCGGCTAGTAGTGTGCCATCGGAGCGGGTGTTTAGTGTGGCAGGGGCCATAGTAACCCCAAGGAAAACTTGTTTGTGCACAAAAAATGTGGAGAGACTGACCTTTGTGAAGATGAAACAGGCATGGATCAGCCAGGATTTCCAACCACCAATTCCTGATGCATCAGAGTAGATTGACCATGGTGCCACACCAACACTTCACAAATGTGGATAGTGCTAAATATATTTAAGGTGCTGCTCCCTAGTTACAGACATTCCAGACCACAAGTAAGTATTAAGGATATGTATTAGCTAAAACTTACCCACATTTTTTTTGAAATCACACAAAAGGAAAGATTTGCAAAAAAACATCATGTGCCCCCTACACCACCAAGTATTTATGTGATGCAAAGACCTCTAAAAGGAGGAAGAGAACAACGTATAGTCTATTGTAACTGGTGGGGGTAAAAACTAGCCCTGTAAGGCCCTACTTTCGTATTATTAATTCCCTTCTTGGCAAGTGTTACTGGCCCCACACAGGAACCTCTCCCTATTTCCCCCTACAAACACTGCAATTTCCCAGGGTTTTTAGGTGGAAATAGAGAGTGTTTCCTGTGTAAGGCCGCCCTTTTTAGGGGGAGTAACACTTGCCAAGAATGGAATTAATAATGTGAGAGTATTGCCTTACAGGGGAAATTTCCCCCCCCCCCCCCCCCACTGGTTACAATGGACCATACGTTGTTCCCTTCCACCTTTTAGAGGTCTTTGCATCACATCAATACTTGGTGGTGTAGGTGGCACCATTTGGGTCCATATATTTTATCCTAAGCATATTATTAAAAGTTAAGTTTTACGTAATGCATATCCTCAATACTTACGTGTGCACACTAACACTTTTACAAAAGACCATTTTCTTCTGCCTACGTGCCTCAGCTACTATTCTTATCCTGCCACCCGCCTGATGCCACTCATCTGATGCCAAGTTCTCCTTTTTTTCAACCACCTTCGTCACCTGGTAGTGGTATTGCCACTCACCTCACCACTCTGTCACCGGGTCACTTTCAGGACTCCTGATGCTGCTGCTGCAACCTCCAGGCTGTCTCATTCTGCCACCATGTGTTCTCCTCATGCTGCTGCCACCTCCACCCTGTGTCATTCAGCCACTATATAATCTCCTCATGCTTCCGTCACCTCCAGGCTGTATCATTCAGCCACTATGTGGTCTCCTCATGCTGCCGCTAACTCCAGGCTGTGTCATTCAGCAACTATATGCAGCCACTATGTGGTCTCCTCATGCTGCCGCCAACTCCAGGCTGTGTCATTCAGCCACTATATGCTGCCGCCAACTCCAGGTTGTGTAATTCAGCCACTATGTGGTCTCCTCATGCTGCCGCCAACATCAGGTTGTGTCATTCAGTCACTATATGTTCTCATCATGCTGCAGCCACCTCCACGCTGTGTCATTCAGCCACTATATGGTCTCCGCATGCTTCTGCCACCTCCAGGCTGTGTCATTCAGCCACTATATGTTCTCCTCATGCTGCCGCAAACTCCAGGCTGTGTCATTCAGCCACTATATTCTGCCACCAAATCCAGGCTGTGTCATTCAGCCACTATATGTTCTCCTCATGCTGCCTCCAATGACACGCTGTGTCATTCAGCCACTATATGCTGCCGCCAACTCCAGGTTGTGTCATTGAGCCACAATATGGTCTCCTCATGCTGCCACCAACTCCAGTCTGTGTCATTCAGCCACTATATGTTCTCTTCATGCTACCACCACCTCCATGCTGTGTCATTTAGCCACTATATATTCTCCTCATGCTGCTGCCACCTCCAGGCTGTGTCATTTAGCCATTATATGGTCTCCTCATGCTGACGACACCTCCAGGCTGCGTCATTCAGCCACTATATGTTCTCATCATGCTGCCGCCAACCCCAGACTGTGTCATTCAGCCACTATATGTTGCCGCCAACTCCAGGCTGTGTCATTTAGCAACTATATGGTCTCCTCATGCTGACGCCACCTCCACGCTATGTCATTCAGCCACTATATGGTCTCCTCATGCTTCCGCCACCTCCGGGCTGTGTCATTTTGCCACTATATGTTCTCCTCATGCTGCCGCCAACGACACGCTGTGTCATTCAACCACTTTATGGTCTCCATATGCTGCTGCCACCTGCAAGCTGTGCCATTAAGCCACTATATTGTCTCCTCATACTATTGCCACCTCCTGGCTATTTCATTGTGCCTCTCTGCGACAGTGGATCTAATAGCGACGCCTCTTATCTGCATGTCATTGAATATCAGTATTATTTAACTAACCCAGCTCACACACAATGCGTGTTACAGCAAGGCAAAGTGTTCTACACCCCTATTGAGGCTCTTTGTAGGCCAGAAATAGCCATTTTTAATAGCGATTTACCGCAAATAAATTCAAACAAAAAAAAAGTCTTGGCAACATTCGGCAAATCGGTCAAATCTAATTTTTCTAAAATTCGCTCATCTCTAATTATATTTTTTTAGTTGTTGATTTTTGTACTTTTTGTTAAGAATGCTTTTTCATTCAAATTTTATTGCTTTTCTTAATGCTTCATCCAGGATATTTCCTCGGGAACCTCATTCTATAAAACAAAGCTTCCTCTCTTCTGCTTTTTTTTTTTTTTACAAAAGTGTCTTTGTTACTATTTATTTTACATATCCTTAAGAACTAGCTATACTTTATTCCCTTCTTTATGTGTTCTGGATGAAAACTGTTGAAATGCAGAATAGCGTTTGATGCGGTGGGTTTTTGGAAGCTGACACAGTGTTCTGTCCATCTAGAACTCCTGATGGATCTGTTCCCAAGGGAGCGTGCTAAAGTGGCATTTGTGGTCAGTTTACTATCTGGAAAAGCTTTAGCCTGGGCTACTCCTCTCTAGGGTCGTAGAGATCTGGTCTCCTTGAACCTGTCGGCCTTCCATGAAGAATTCCGCAATGCATTTGAAGAACTTGCGCGAGCCTCCTCCAAAGGAACTCCTCCGTTGGCGAATATGCGGTTCAGTTCGACACTCTTGCCTCTGAACTTGCTTGAAATGACAAAAAGGAATTTTTCTCTAGAATCAAGGATGCTCTCGCTGCACGAGATTCTCCAACTAACTTGAGCGAACGTATCCATTTAGTCACTCAAATTGATGTGTGTTTAGGCAGGAAGAACTTCCTTTGGAAAATAAACCTGCTTGAAGACGGCGATTATCTCGTCTGGCACCCGTGTTCCAACATCTGTCTACTGTCTTCTTTGCCTCCTACCGCAGAGGCTATGGAAGTGGACCATTTTCGCTTAACGTAGCAGGAAATATGCAGTCGACGCAATGTGAATTTGTGCCTTTATTGTGCCATCCCGGAGCACTTTCTCAAACACTGTTCTATACGTCCTCCAAGTCCGGGAGAACGCTCTCATCTAGGACAAGTAGGAGTGAATAGATGTGAATATTATCTCTCCTCGCTTGACTACCCCTGTTCAAGTTTTTTCCTCTGCGGTTCTGCTGGCAACTTCATTGGTGCCTCCCAAGTCCATAAACACCGTCTTCCAGTGAAGCGTCTTATCAAGCCCTTCTACATTTCTTCTGTTAATGGAAAAAATCTGAACTGTAAGTTGCAATTCTGCACTGAACCCCTCGTCATGCAAGTAGGGGATTTGCATAAGGAAATAATTGAGTTTTATGTGTTACAACATTGTACTTTGGAGCTTCTTCTTTGTCTTCCTTGGCTTCAACGTCATTATCCACAACTTGACTGTAAATCTGGTGAAATCACCTGGGGACAATATTGCCAAGATCACTGTCTTGTACCTCCTCTTAGGCCTGCTAATAAAAGCTTCAGAGCCAACGCTCTTGCCAGATCCTCCGATGTCGCAGGATAGGACTCTACGCTAAGGCATAATGTTCCTCCTGTAATATCTTCTATGCCTGTTAAAGTCAGACGTAAATTCTTGAATTGGGGACATTCTTCTTTGCCAGTTGGTCACCTTAGAAGATGGAAGACTCTATGACAGAAACCTGCAAGTCCCCTACAGCCTTTTCCCATACTGGAAGCCCCTTGGTCTCATGTAGTGGGGAACTTTCTGAGTACCAAAGAAGAGGGGGAGACCAAAAAAGGGGGGGCACTGTAACATCTGCACTCCGGCCAGACACGGTTGCCATGAATGCTCTCTCGTCATGTCCCCGCTGCTGGCGGGGCTGGGATTCGCATCACGGGACGTGCCCACATGCGAATCCCAGCCTGTCACTCAACTCCCTGGTCTTCCTGTTCTTGCAGCCCTTTTGTGCGTGCCACCACCTTCTAGGGCGAGCGCCAGAGCTCTTACGTTTAATCAAGTGTCTACACATTCTCCCTTTGTATGAGCTCCTCCCTTGTTCCGAGCCGGATCTTTGTTTGCCCCAGTGCCTTAGTGAAAGGGTTTAACTGTGTTTCCTTGCTATGTACCAGACCTTGCATTCCGTGACCTGACCGTGTACCTTGCTGCCTGCCTACTGACCTTCTGCTACGTTCCTGTTTACGCTCCTGTGCCGCCTGCCCTGTCCTCCTGCTATCCAGACTACGTCCCATCTCATCCCTTCTGTACCTCGCATCACCTCAGCCACCTGTGTGGTCGAGTCATGCCAGGGGTAAGGACCTGGGTGCCGCGTGCCACAGCAACTCCGCTTCCTGGTACAGCCTGCGTCATCTGCCACACAGGTCCAGCGGATCTACTACCTCTCCTGTTCCAGACTACTGTGGTCCAGCAAATTAACTTCCTCTCGAGTTCCAGTCAACTGCGGTGAGTCTAACAGCAATTGTTTTCTACTTCCACTTATACATCCAGGAATTGTAGCTCATCCATGATGTATTGGCTAGTGAAAAACATGTTGTAGGTATTATCATTCAGATAATCGCCCGTCATTACGCACAGAGCGAACGATAGCGTGGTGCCGCAGCGGGGATCCCGGGGGTCCCCAGCAGCGGGACTGCGGCGATCTGACATCTTATCCCCTATCCTTTGGATAAGGGATAAGATGTCTAGGGGCAGAGTTTTTTCCTGTAGTATGTTTTATTCCAACAAATGTGTGCGCAATTCTCTTTTTGTTTTAAATTATTTGTGTCACTTACCTGTCCGGCAGTGGCGCTGATGTGCACATGCGCCGGTGTTTGTGTACAGGTTGCTATAGTGCCAAGCCCCGCTGATGTATATCAGCTGCCCCCAGCACTGTGTCACAACCAGTGAGCCGGAAGAAGCATGTAATGCAAAACGTTGCTCTTTTGGATTGTGCCTGTTTCCTATTGCACCTGTCCCCGCTAATAAAGAATCAATGGATTATCACAGTGAGTTGCCATCCGTTTCATCTCTTCTACATTATTGTATTCTACCACTCTGTTTGGGAGTGAGCACCGCTGGAAGGCTGTAGGGGAACAGCGGAATTTGGCTATTGGGTGATTAGCAAGAACCTAGATATAGAGAAGTGTGGCAGTGCCAGCTACACTTCTCCTTGAGAAGTATATGTTTGCACATGTACAGTACAGTAACCCCCGACATGCGATGGCCCCGACATATGATCAAATCGACATACGATGGCCTCTCAGAGGCCATCGCATGTCGATGTCGGCATCAACATACAATGCTTTTATATGTCGGGGTCATCGCATTAACTGCTATCCGACAGCGCAAAATCCTTAAGCTGCTGTACGATAGCAGTTTAAGCATCCCAGACAGGTTTACTTACCTATCCCCGCTGCTCCGGGTCCACTTCGTGATCCTCCGGCATTTTCTGCATCTTCTCCGGGGTCCGGGCCTCGCTTTCCGGCGTCGTTATTACGTTGTGCGCACGCCGTCCCGGCGCACCAACGTAATAACGTCACCAGAATGAATTACCATCGTATGTTGAGGGACCACTGTACATGCTACCGCTGTCCCCATCACTGTTCCTGTTTGTTGTTTGAACCATTGTCCATCAAATTCAAATTAGTTGTTTTTTAATATTAGCATTAACGCTTCATAAATGAAGTCCATCATGGGTGGATCAAAATCGAGAGCTGTCAGGAATTTTTTCATGGTTTCAATGCCTTTTTCTTGAGGTATCCTGGTATATAAGCGCTCTACATCTATTGATGCTAGAGAATAATCCTATTGCCATGGGAGAGTGTCGAGGATTGCTAAAAACTCATCAGTATCCTTTAGATATGACGGGATACAGTTCACAGTAGGTCTTAGCTCCCAATCTAGGAATTTATCTAGGAATTTAGACTAGTGCTTTCATAACAACTCAGCTAAATTTACAAATTTTTAGGTGCTTTAGCACTTGTAATGTCTACTGCAGATGTATGTGCAAGTATATATTCTCAGATACTTAAGTTCTCAGTCCAAAATTACTGAAACTGCTGGATGGGGATCTTCATGATTGGCCTGACATGGTACAAAGTGCAAATGTAGACTTTATTTTGCTCACTCTTTTTTGTTTACTCCCTCGTTTTGCCCATTCATCTAAAACAGGGGTCTCAAACTCAAATTATCCGGGGGCCACTGGAGGTAGCAGCTGGGTTAGGCTGGGCCACATGCGCCCATTACATATAATGCCCTCATCATACGCCCCTCATCATCCACCAGCAACACCCTCCACCAGCAGTAGCACCCCCATCATCCACCAGCAACCTCCCCATTCCCCCTACCTCGTGTGGTAATAGCATGAGCTGACGGATGATGGGGATGCTACTTCTGGGG
The DNA here is from genome assembly GCF_029499605.1 of Hyla sarda. NCBI lineage: Eukaryota > Metazoa > Chordata > Amphibia > Anura > Hylidae > Hyla > Hyla sarda. Next base: position 424,420,737 of record NC_079189.1, read on the forward strand.
GTTCCCCACATTAGGTAGGCAGCAGGTTCCCCACATTAGGTAGGTAGCAGGTTCCCCACATTAGGTATCAGCAGTTTCCCCACATTAGGTAGCAGCAGGTTCCCCACATTAGGTAGGCAGCAGGTTCCCCACATTAGATGGGCAGCAGGTTCCCCACATTAGGTAGGCAACAGGTTCCCCACATTAGGTGGGCAGCAAGTTCCCCACATTGGATAGGCCGCAGATTCCCCACATTAGGTAGAAGCAGGTTCCCCACATTAGGTAGAAGCAGGTTCCCCACCTTAGGTAGAAGCAGGTTCCCCACCTTAGGTAGTAGCAGGTTCCCCACCTTAGGTAGTAGCAGGTTCCCCACATTAGGTAGTAGCAGGTTCCCCACATTAGGTAGTAACAGGTTCCCCACATTAGATAGTAGCAGGTTCTCCACATTAGGTAGCCTTTTCGATTACCCCCTCCCCACCCCAACACACACACACACAGACACCCACACATGCACACACACATAGACAGACAGACACACACACATGCACACATACATAGACAGACACACACATAGACAGACACACATGCACACACACAGACAGACAGGCACACATGCACACACACATAGACAGACAGACACACACACATGCACACACACATAGACAGACAGATACACACACATGCACACACACATAGACAGACAGATACACACACATGCACACACACATAGACAGACACACATGCACACACACAGACACACAGACACCCACACATGCACACACATAGACAGACACACACACATGCACACACACACACAGACAGACAGACACCCACACATAGACAGACACACACATACACATGCACACACACATAGACACAAGCAGACAGATGCCCACACATAAACAGACAGACACACACACACACAAGCAGACAGACAGACACCCGCACATGCACACACACACACACACATAGACAGACACACACACATGCACACACACATAGACAGACAGACAGACAGACACCCACACATGCACACACACATAGACAGACAGACACATGCACACACACATAGACACAAGCAGACAGACACCCACACATAGACAGACACCCACACACAAAGACAGACACCCACACATGCACACACACACATAGACAGACAGACACACACACATGCACACACACATAGACAGACATACACACACATGCACACACACACATAGACAGACAGACACACACACATGCACACACACACATAGACAGACAGACACATGCACACACATAGACAGACACCCACACATACACACACATGGACAGACACACACACATGCACACACACACATAGACAGACAGACACATGCACACACATAGACAGACACCCACACATACACACACATGGACAGACACACACACATGCACACACACACACACACAGACAGACAGACAGACAGACAGACAGACACCCAAACATGCACACACAAATAGACAGACACCCACACATGCACACACACATAGACAGACAGACACATACACATGCACATAGACAGACACCCACACACACACATAGACAGACACCCACACATGCACACACACACATAGACAGACACACACATGCACACACACATAGACAGACAGACACATGCACACACACATAGACACAAGCAGACAGACACCCACACATAGACAGACAGACACCCACACACAAAGACAGACACCCACACATGCACACACACACATAGACAGACAGACACACACACATGCGCACACACATAGACAGACATACACACACATGCACACACACACACATAGACAGACAGACACACACACATGCACACACACATAGACAGACAGACACCCAGACATACACACACATGGACAGACACACACACATGCACACACACACACACACACACAGACAGACAGACACCCAAACATGCACACACAAATAGACAGACACCCACACATGCACACACACATAGACAGACTGACACATACACATGCACATACACATAGACAGACACCCACACACACATAGACAGACACCCACACATGCACACACACACACACATAGACAGACACACACATGCACACACACATAGACAGACACATACACATGCACACACACATAGACATAAGCAGACAGAAACCCACACATGCACACACACATAGACAGACAGACACACACAAAAGCAGACAGACACCCACACATGCACACACACATAGACAGACAGACACCCACACATGCACACACACATAGACAGACAGACACACACACATGCACACACACACAGACAGACACATGCACACACAAACATAGACAGACAGAGGCACACACACGCAAACACACATAGACAGACAGACACACACACACATGCACACACACATAGACAGACAGACACATGCACACACATAGACAGACACCCACACATGCACACACACATGGACAGACACCCACACATGCACACACACACACAGACAGACACATACACATGCACACACACATAGACAGACACCCACACATACACACACACATAGACAGACAGACACTTACACACAAGCAGACAGATAGACAGACAGATACCCACACACACACACTCAAGCAGACAGACAGACATCCACACATGCACACGCACATAGACAGACAGACACACACACACAAAGAGAGACAGACACACACACATAGACAGACAGACACACACACATGCACACACGCAGACAGACAGACACCCACACATGCACACACACATAGACAGACACACACATGCACACACGCAGACAGACAGATACACACACACATAGACAACCTTACCTGTCTTGCACTGCACTTCTCCTCTCTGGAGTAGTGAAGAAAACTGTGTCTTGAAGTGTTCTGTGTCCCGAATAGCTGAGGAAAGTGCTGAGTCACTGTGCTGAGTGCTCGGACACTGTGATTGGTTTATGGGGGGAGGGGGTGCAGTCTCTGCTCTTCTCAGGACACAGAACTACTTCAAGACACAGTTTTCATCACTACATACTTGGCGCGGGCCACAAACTTTCGTTCTGCGGTCCGCAAATGGCCCGCCAGCTGGGAGTTTGAGACCTCTGATCTAGAACAACATTTATAAGGTCAGATCCTGATGTTGAATGATAGGGTCTGGCTCACAATCTCCATTCTAGTTCATCCCAAATGTGTTTATTATTGTTAAGGTCAGGGCTCTGTGGGGGAAGTCAAGCTCTTTAACACTAAACTCACCCAGTGATGCCTTTACAGACTTTGTTTTGTGCACTGGCACACAGTCATGCTGGAACAGAAAAACTATTTTTGCAGTGTAGAATGATATATAATGATTGTGACAGTCGAGACTTACCCCTCGTGGCAGAGCTCATACTTTAAGAGTCAGTGCAAAGTACTGCTTGCAGCAGGAGGACCAGCTCCCAGCATGGGAGCAGAGAGGGCAAGTAAAATATTACTTTATGTTGAACATTTTGTGTAAAAATATAATCTACATTTAAACCAGGACCAAAGTGATACCTGTAGAACATTGTCCAGGGCTTCATGCTGCTTTTGCTTCAGCTTAGTCTCTCTAGTGCATCCTAGTGTCGTCACAGTTCCAGCAGCGTGCACCTTGTTGGATATCTGCATAATGTAATTATGATTTACAAGACCGACAGCCATCTTTCATTGCTCCATGGTCCAGCAACTCTGATCAGTCTGAAGATACACAGTGCTCAAAACGTATCTCATTTTTAGAATCACAAACAAAGTAAATAGGTCTGTCTTGCACTACTATAGTACAGTCTACTTCATAGCCCTGTGGGATTCCTATTTTGATGACTGCACTTCCATCCACTACATCAGCAGTGAATACCAACTTTGTAGTCCATTCAAATATTGCAACCAAAAAATGTGAAGGAAAATAGTGGCAACTCCTCACTGGTCACGGCAATTTCTCAATCTTTCTCAATCTGTTTTTTTTTTTTTTTTTTTTTTTTTTTTTTTTGGTGCATTTTTAGACTCATCAGTGAAATGAAGGAGGCATTCAGTTTCAACAAACATTTATATAAATAACATTTGCTGATATTTTTCACATAGTGTATGTTTATTGCTTTTTCCAAGTGAATATAAGAATACAACGTACTATAAGTATTAACCATAAGCAAGACAGGAAAAAATGATACATTGCATAAAAAGGTAAACATGTTTAACCCCTTAAGGACACATGATAGAATTAAAAATGTTTTAAAAATATTTAAAAAAACAGATAATTAAAAAAAAAAAAATTAATCACTCTCCATATTCACTCTCCATATAACAGTAAAAAAAAATTACAATAAAATAAAAAATGAAGCATATATGGTGTTGTTGTGTGTGGATTTGTCCGAACTATTAAAATATAGCATTATTGATCCCATATTGTGAATGGTGTAAACTACAAGTGAATACAAATTCATGAATTGTGCTTTTTTTTCACATCACAGTCCAGAAGAAACGTAACAAAAATCAAGTTAACAGTTGTCTGTGTCTTTAAAGGGGTACTCCACCCCTAAACATCTTATCCCCTATCCAATGGATAGGGGATAAGATGTCTGATCGCAGGTGTCCCGCCGCTGGGGCCCCCCACAATATAGCATGCAGCACCAACCTGTTACTGCTCCGGAAGTGCTGGAGGGTCTGGCTCCCGACCACGGAAACGGAAGATCATGATGTCACGACTCCACCCCTGTGTGATGTCACGCCCCGCCCCCTCAATGCAAGTCTATGGGAGGGGGTGTGACAGTAAAGTAAGTAAAGTAAAAGTTATGTAAAACAACAATGCCTGAAATCTTTTTCTGTGGAGGAGATAGAACATAGTAGGCACATATTCTATCTTGGACACTCAATCAAAAAACCCCTTCCCAGTTGTCTGCCTAGAAAGCCCTCAAAAATGGCATAGATTGTGGCAAGACAAGGAATTAAGGGCAGACCACATAAGTTCCTCTCAACACAGTAGTTCAAAGATTTTCTTCATTAAGGGTATATTGCAATGTGTGATTAATACCCAATGACAAATCCAGTAGTGGGCCCAGTTACAACAGAGCCATTAAATATATAAACCTGCAAACGCCTTGGGCGTACAAATGTATAACCCCAATCCAATAATAATACTGAGAGTAAAGTTTAAAATATGTTATATATTTATTAGATTTATACAGTAAGTATTAAAACATACATAAAGACAGAATAAAAAATACAAAATGCAAAATACATGTTAGTTAAATTGTATATTTAAATGTATAAAAGAAGTGAATACTGGGGCAAGAGATACTGGTATGGACAGGACAGGGCTAGTGCAACAAAATCGGGAATATATACATATATATATATATATATATATATATATATATATGCAGAAGCTCCAAGAGGTAAAAATACATGTCTTAAGAAGATGACCTCTTGTTTCACCAACACTTTCATGACCTTTTTTAGTCAGTATAAATTATAAATCAAATAAAAGAAAGCATGTGTCATATATGGGCAGGGACCAAGTCACTCTAGCTCTCACCCTGTCCCTGCCTAGTGTGTAATTGCCCTTAACAGCGACTTCACAACTAGAATACAGTCCCTACTCTAGAATATGTGCAGGGATGTCTCAGGTCAAAGCAACACAATACAGTAAAGGCCAGAGAGAAACAGTCAGGACACAATGGGTCAACATGCACAGGATATTATTCTCAGAGGGAGACAAACAAACAGAACGGATAGTCAACAAGCCAGATCAGATATTTAGGAGATAAATAGAAGTATCAAAATCATAAGATAAGGGGTTAATCGATGAACAAAGCCAAAATCCGAATACCAGAATAACAGTATAAGATGCAGATGATAGCTAGTTACAGTGAAGACCCTTTCACAAACAAAGACAACTGAGAGCTTAAATAGCCAAGCTGCAGGGTGTGGACTCAAAGAGGACACAGCATTGGCCAGATGTCTACAACTCTTGATTGGCTAGGGTGTAGCCATGGCTACGTATGATGCTGCAGCCAGACACTTAAAAAGTTTAACTCTTCAGGGCAAAGCAGGTAGAGTCATTACAGCATGCACTTATTCCTTATACCCGCACATAATCATTTACATTTGGTGGCACATAGTACTTCAGTCAAACACTTTTCATGGCCCCAATTATTTATATACCTGTCTATTGGCTGATTTTTCCACAAGTTTACATAAAAAAATAGAAAATAATGAAATTCTGAAATAATAACATTTTTACAAAAGACAAAGAGAAAGGCAGACATAGGATTGGGCTCCAGTTACATCATATTTTTCTGATCCCAATTACTGAACAATGTTCAGTTCTAGCCCTAATAGTGAACTCTTATTTATATATCATTATGTGATGCAATAGATGTCGCTGCTATTTACAATACTGTTAGTTGCTCCATAGCTGCTAACAACAAACTATCTTACTGTCATCTATTATTGTCATGCTGAAAAAATGTCAGTCAGCAGTCTCTTGCTGAGGAGCAACTGAAAGTCCATGAAATGTCATGCAGCGAATCTAAGTGAGAGTGAGAACGTGCTGTGAGAAATTGTCACTTTTATTCTGTGATACCGTTGATGTTGTATTGTCTGAGTGTTGTTTATGTATATATGTGTTTTATATTATTTATGTACATTGCCTTTGTTGCTATTTTTTAATGAGTTTACCTGTCACTGTGAGTTGAAACTGGTTTCCAAAAATTACAATAGGATTTAAAGAAGAATAAAAACCTCAGTTCATTATATGAATAACAGTAAAAATCTGGGAAAGAAAAACTGACTTTAGTGAAAACCAGGTGATAGCTAGTTAGCAACAAGTTGATGGCTTGTACAGGAGAATGCCTGAGGATATCAAGGCAGAAGCCACTTCAGAGCCAGGCTACTGAGACAAGTTAGCTGCCAGCATTTGCTGCATTGGGCTTTGGGTTTCCTCTACCTCCTCATTAATCCTGATTTACAGAAAAAAGGCAGCAAGCTGGAGCCCTCTTAACAGGCTGTCCAGGCTGCTGATTTGCCTTTACTGAAGACAATGGTGCCCTGGAGACCAGGCCACACTGAATTATTCAAATGCGTGCAGCAAGGAAAATGCTACATATCTTTTCCCATAGATTTCTGTTATGTGTAGGTATGCATCAGTCTTCTTTTTGTACTTTTTCCCAGAGCAAAGGGTAATGTCGCTTCCCCCTATGTTGGCACTGTAGAGGTCAGACATCACTACAGGATAGGGATGCTATGTTGATAATTTGTAAGCACCTATCAGCTTTTAATAATGCATCCAAAATTACATTCCCAGCTACTTGTCCCTAGAGGGAAACTGTGACAAGTGCTGTATAACTGGGTAATGAATTCTAGAGATGTATGTGGGACACTTACTAATCACAGTACATTGTTATCCAAAGACTTTCCTTATTTCTCTATAACACGGTTGGACTGGTAGATGTGCCATGCTGTAATACATTTTTGTCAAATTTTCAAAATTAATATTTTTTTTTATACCTAGGTATATCTTTTTTTTAAATATGTTTAATAGTTTAACAATAATCAATGACTTACATTTAGTGTATATACATATTCCACCATTCTTTAATTTCATTGAATCAAAATTATACTTTATTTTACTCATTATTATTTGTTCTGTCAATCTTACTTTTTTACAATCTAATAATTTCCTTCTGGACATTCATTTGTTTTACTGGAATGGACTTAAAACAAAAAAGGACAATTGTATAATTAAAAGGGAGGGTAAATTACTAATATTATAAGTGTTATTAGGGTAGGTTTCTTTTACTTAGTAAAAAGCCTATAACAGGTTAGTGGCTTATATTATGTAGTAATTCCCATTATGAAAGCAGTCATCAACGAAGATGCGAACATTGTACCCTACAGAGCTGGCCCCAGCTTTACATAATTTTTTTTTACCTACAGGGATTGGAAAAAGATACCTAAAAACACTCCTATTTTTACAAAGTTAAAGGGGTACTCCGCCCCTAGACATCTTATCCCCTAAGGATAGGGGATAAGATAGGGGATAAGATGTCAGATCACCGGGGTCCCGCTGCTGGGGACCCCCGGGATCGCCGCTGCGGCACCCCGCTATCATTTCTGCACAGAGCGAGTTCGCTCTGTGCGTAATGACAGGCAATACAGGGGCCGGAGCATCGTTACGTCATGGCTTCGCCCCTCGTGCCATCACGGCCCGCCCCCTCAATACAAGTCTATGGGAAGGGGTGTGGCGGTCGTCACCCCCCCTACCATAGACTTGCATTAAGGGGGTGGACCGTGATGTCACGAGGGGCGAAGCCATAACGTCACACTGCTCCGTCCCCTGTATCGCCCGTCATTACGCACAGAGCAAACTCGCTCTGTGCAGTAATGATAGCGCGGTGCCACAGCGGCGATCCTGGGGGTCCCCAGCAGCTGGACCCCGGCAATCTGACATCTTATCCCCTATCATTTGGATAGGGGATAAGATGTCATGGGGCAGAGTACCCCTTTAAGCAGTACTCTTCCTGACGTACCTGCCCTCACTGTTGATAAAGTTTATTATTTGTGCTGTTCTAAAAATCTGTATATTTGTTTTAGAAGAGAGATATGCCTGACCTGAAAGAGGTCCATAGGGGAATGATTATTGGTGCGCACTTGGAAAGGGTGACTGGTTTTTGGTTTAACACAGAAAATACAGGTAAAATACAGGTCAGTTACTGCAAACTGCTTTGCTTAAATGGCTTAGTGATGTAGTGTGATTTATGTGGGTTAATTCTGCAGTCACACTGCTGGGATATGTAGTGCAGCAGAATAACTGAACGCCGAAATGTAGGTCAGCCCACTGCACAACACTTTGCTCAACTTGCTTTGTGTTGTAGTGTGACAGCTTTCTATGGGCTCCTTGTGCAGAAACATTGCTGAGATCTGTAGTGCAGCAGAATCACTGGACACAGTAATGCAGGTCACTGAGGTCAACCCACTTCACAATGCTTTACTCATATTACTTTATCTTGTAGTGTGATCTTGCTGCTAGCTGCAAACTATGCTGGGCTGATCATCTCAGTCTTCATACTTCCTCACCCCATGCTTTTAGGTGCCAAAAAGCTAAGTATTCATCAGCACTTCTCCTATAATAGCACATTTGCCAGGCTCATGCAAAGTGAACCTGGCAAAGTCCTAATGTTTGCTGGATGGTATTTTTGGCAAAGATTTGAGTTCTATGGGTTCAGGTCACTCGTCTCTATGTAAGACCAATATATTTATGATTTATGGTGATATTTGTTTGCTGGAAATTGTTGAAAGTTATTTTTTACTGACCTCTAACAGGTATTCTAAACAATATTTGGCCATTGTTGTGAGGAACCTACTATATTAGGAGCCATGCAGTAAAACAAAACTCCTCTATCCACAGATCGCATAGGGTCTTACCGTTGGGATTCCCCGCAATCTCCCATCGGGCATCCCAGCTTTCCTCATGAATGAAGGTATGTCATCAACGGCACAGACCTGTAAATGACATGCCCTCTTCAAGTATCTCTATGAGAGAGCCAGAGATGCAGTGTTCGGGTATGTCCCAGAAAGATCCATGGAGGTGATGTGTCGGCCACAGCTTTGTGCCATAGTTTACGTACTGCATTCATGCAGAGAGCCGGGACGTTGAGTGGGATATTGGGGGGGGGGGGGGGGGGAGTTCCAGTGGTTTGACTCCCCCACAATCTGACACTTATTCCCTATCCTGTGGATTGGGGATAAGTTTTGTTAAACTGGACTGTTTCTTTAATACTTATGTAATAATGGATCTACATATCACTTTTGTGAAATATATATATATATATATATATATATATATATATATATGTATGTATATATATATATATATATATATATATATAGCAGGCAGCACTCAAGATGTAAATGAAACAAAGCTTGTGATTCATTCCATGATGTGATAGACAACGTTTTAGCAGTCTCTCACCGCCATTGCTTGAAACTGGAGCACCGAGGTTCTATTGTGCCTGTCCCAAACGCAACTTGGTCTAGATGTGCTGCTCCTTATTTGGACTTTATATGTATATATATATATATATATATATATATAATCAATAAAAGGCTAAGGTTTTATTTAACATTGCATATATGTACATATTGGGCCTCATTTACTAAGAGTGTAGGGTTTTTACTAGTGGGAAAAGTTGTTGCAGACATGCAGGATTACTCTCTATTTACTATTGGGAAAAGTTTGGAACATTTTCTGACCAGCTTTTTCTAGGTGGATATTTCCAGCCATTTACCACAGGATTTTCTGTAAATTCAATAGTAACTATGTCAGGTTGTGAGACCACGCCCCTTTTTTTACTTTTCACTGTGCAATGTCGGGTTTGTCGGATTTTCCAGGCGCACACTGGCGCAGACTGGTGCAGACATGTCGCAGCCACTCTTCGCCAAAATAACCAGACAAAAACTGGTCGGTTTCAGATTAGAAAATGAGGCCCATTGTGTATTTACTGGGTCTTGTCATGGTATCATGACCAAGTCTCTCATCATAATGAAAAGGTGATGGACATGTATGACCACTTACTCCCCGTTTCATTAATTTAGGAGATAGCTTAGTATAGTAGTCAGCTATCTCCAGCAGCTTCCAAAGAGAATAGAGTGGCAGTGCGCACTCATGGCACCGCCTCCATTCTATTGTGTCTCCTACAGTCCCTCAAAGCTTGGGATGGATTTCACTCTTCAAGCATAGCTACCGTATTTTCTGGCGTATAAGGCGACTGGCCATATAAGACAACCCCCAACTTTTACAGTTAAAATATATAGTTTGGGATATATTCACCGTATAAGACTACCCCTATACCACGATGTACGGTAGCTTACCAGTGATTGACTGTTTGTTGTATACAAAGCCTGCCTGAATTGGTCAGCTCTCCCTGCTTGCCCAGCCCTCCCTGTCTCCAAGACTATCAGAGCGGTGCATGCCTCTTTCACCCATCTGGCCTGCCCTTGTATCCTATTACTGTACCTGCTTCTCTGCCTCTCAGATCTCGCACATGCGCCACCCTTGTATCCCATTACCGTACTCCGCCTCTCTGACCTCGCAAATGCGTACCAGCGCTGCCTGTCAGATTTCACACATGCACACCTGTGCCGCCGCTCAGATCTCACGGATTCACGCCTGCACCGCCTCAGATCTCGCACATGCGCTGCTTCACTACAGTCCTCATATGCGAGATCTAAGAGGCAGATAAAGAGGTACGGTAATAGGATACATGCAAGGGCGGGCAGATGGGTGAAAGATGCGTGTTTTTTTGGGCACAGCGCTGCTCTCTCTCTCTATGCATACCCCGGGAGTACCGCTCTATCTCTATCCATGCACGGGTGGATCCAGAGTCTAGCCTCGGTAGGGGCACTATCAGAGTATCGTGCATTGTGGTCGACATGCCCCCTCCCATAGACTTGCATTGAGAGGGCGAGGCGTGACATCACAAGGGGTGTGGCTGTGACATCACAACCCCCGCAGCCCGCACCCAGAGTTCAGAACAAAATGTTCCAAATGCTGGGGAAGTGGAGTACCCGTTTAACTTCGCAGCATTCCCCCACACTAGGTAGGCAGCATAGTTCCCCCGACACTGGGTAGGCAGCATAGTTCCCCCACATTAGGTAGGCAGCATAGTTCCCCACACTAGGTTTTCAGCATAGTTCACCCCACATTAGGCTGTAAGCATAGCTCCCCCACATTAGGTTGTCAACATACCGTAGTTCCCCCACATTAGGTTGGCAGTATTGTTCCCCCCACATTAGGCTGTCAGCATAGTTCCTCCACATTAGGTTGTCAGCATAGTTCCCCCACATTAGGTTGTCAGCATAGTTGCCCCACATTAGGTTGTTAGCATAGTTCCCCTAAATTAGGTTGTCAGCATATTTTCCCCCACATTAGGTTGTCAGCATAGTTCCCCCACATTAGGTTGTAGTTTCCCCACATTAAGTTGTCAGTATAGTTCCCCCACATTAGGCTGGTAGTATAGTTCCCCCATTAAGGTTGTAGTTCCCCCCACATTAGGTTGGCAGTATAGTTCCCCCCACATTAGGCTGGCAGTATAATTCCCCCACATTAGGTAGGCAATGGCCCGCACAGACATACAGCCTTGAGCCATGTACAGTGTATGGCTGGAGGCTGTATGTCTGTGCACTGCCCAACTTCAGTGCTCAGACCACCGCTCCTCCGGTCAGAGGTCATGATCTACTCTTATGGCCTTTAGGCCATAGCAGTAGGTCCCTGGACCGGTAGAGCGGTGGTCGAAGCACCGAATATGACTTGCCAGTAGTAACTTACCACGCGTGCGTCCTCCTCCTAGCTGGTCCATTCTGCTCTGCTCTGTTTCTATGGGTGCATGAACGTGATGTCAGTGATGTCTCTGCGTGCGCTACCTCCCGGCAGCCCCTGCATTTTTTTTTAAAGTTAACTCCGGGCAGCAGAAAGGTAACTAGGACATCCTTGGGTCCCGAAAAGATCTTTTGGAACACAGGGATGTCCCAAATGTGACAGGGTAAATTAATCTCGGCTGGGACGCCCGGGTATGGATAATCCATACCTCGGGCATCCCGGCCGACTGCAGCACCTGCCCCATAAGACGACACCATGCATATAAGATGGCCCCCGATTTTGAGAAAATTTTCCTGGGTTAAAAAGTCATCTTACTGTATATGCCGGAAAACACGGTATTATTACACCTTTAGACTCTGTATATAAAGAGATGTAGGCCCACTTTACATCAAGTTATAAATTCACATGGCCTATAAACCAGTCGTAAATGTATTAATTGAACTAGAATTGTTTTACATGTTCTACAATTTGATTTCAGGAGCCTACTTTGTCTGATGTTTTGGAAATGGCATCAAATGACACTAGTTAAATAAAAGTATAGGGACGATTAAATGTTAACTTTGTTGTCCTCTGTAATCATATAAAATTGTAGTGGGGTCAGAAGGGGAATGGTTTGGCAAGGATAAAGCAATCACAGTAATTGACTGATTATCATTACACTGTAAAAGCAATGATTATAATTATGCATTTATAATGTAATCTAGCAAGCATGCTAAGATTAAACCTTTCCAAAGTCCATAAGGTACATTATTTTTCTCTATCCAAAAGATTTAATAAGCAGACATTCTACCACAATCTGTTATTTTCTTATTGCATATACTAAAGGAAATGAGTATTTAAAAGTAGGTTCAGTGCTAAAAATGTACATTAAACTGTGGACTATCGCTCAAGTCTATGGTGCTCTTAGTGTCTGCATAGTAATATACACTTTGAAGGTTAATTTATTTTACCTTTCTAGAATTTTCTATATGTTTTTGAGACATGTAAGAAGAGGTGCAGGTGTGGAAATGAAGCTGCATGTTGCTGTGTACTGTACCAACCACAGTTGTTGCTTTACCTTTTAGCTTTGTGATCTTCAGACTCTCGTAGGTGACACATTCTGACATATCTCAAAGACATGTAAGAAAACCATCTAAAAATTAACCTTAGTATTAAAATCATATTTACATTAGTAAGCAAACAATTAAAGATTTGCCCAACAATAATAGTTTCAGTTATTTGGTATAAGACTTTTATAACTCAATGAGACTTGTCTATCATAGGAATGAAGTAGAGCACTTACAAAACAATGGAATATATAGGGAAAAGTTTTCTGATCAAATAGTAGATGTTTCACTTTAATAATAAACTTGCAATCATATTTCTGAGGTGTCAGTAATAATATACATTTTGTATATCATTTTTGTAACTGGCTTTAGCCATGAAGGAGGGACAAACACGGGCTTGTGATGTGTCAGTATGAATGGATTTCACTCTTGTGTTATTAGAAAACCTGCAAACCTTTCCTACAAAACCATTTCCTATATCACTTATAAAAATAAAAAGAATTAGATCAGTTAACAACAACCCTCTGATTATTATCCTTCGACCTAATTGCAAATATACTACATTATCCAGGGATTGAGCCCCGTTTTTAGTAAGTCATCTAAAAACTGAATATTAGTACTCTCACTGCTGTTATTGAGGCCCAGAGAGTCCCCACCATGGTGCACAGCTATTGTCATGCCCTCTCCATTCCAAGAAGCAGAAATAGAGCTGGGACATTTGTCAGTAGTACTCACACATGGACTTCCTTTCCCTTCTCTGAATGATTACAGGACAATAACTACTCCTCTCTGTTATGCCAAAATGTGGTGCTGGAGAAAATTCACTGAACTTAACAGACGTGAACTTTGCTAGGCGGATATTTACCCAATACATTACTATAGATAACATGTGGAAGGAGAATGGGGGCTATTGATGCACTGGTTTTGCAAGGTGCACTGTGAGCAGAAATGAAGAAACTGTGAATGGTCTAAGCAGTAAACTGTTGCTGCTGATGATGACACACCAAAGAGAGGGGGGAGCATAAGTATTTACACAAGGGACTGCTGTCCAGCATTTTATGTGTAGTAGAAGAAAAGGGGAAATGGTTGATTATACCTTTCAGTAACAGTGTAGACCCTCTGTAAAGGGGACAGACAGGCCTAGATTGCATGCACATATCTCCGGTGCATAATACCAGCTGAGCCCTAAAAAGGCCTCTGAAAGATGAAAGAAGCAATCTAATTGGTTGCTATGGGCAACTCAGCAACTTTTCCTATGGACAGGCTTTGATAAATCTCCCCCATTGTTTTAAGAAACGGTGATCATTTAAGGCCAGAATCACACAGTGCATTTTTTCATAGACACAACAGACACATGATTGTTTTCTTTACCTTTCCTAAAAAGCTGAGTGGAATTATAAATAATGCTCTAACTATAGAACTTAGACAATCAATAAATGAAGAAAAATAAAGAAATAAATTAAAATTAAAAAGGGGAAAAAAATCTATAGTGTGACTTTTTTACTTTGGCCTGTTTTGAAATGAACTCATCAATAAGGTTAAGTGTATAAAAATAAATAAGGTTAAGTGTAAAAATTTAAGAGGGAAAAATCTATAGTATGACTGTTTTACATTGGTTGGTTTTGTAATAAACTCATCAATAAGGTTAAGTGTTGCTGCTCAACTTTTCCCTTGAATCTAATCTATCAGAATATGTTTACACATTATTTCAGGCATTTTGGTGCTATTAAAAATATAATTCTCTTAAAACATTATGTATTTTTAAAACACTTTGTCTATTGCATTTGTTTTTTAATTTATGAAATATCAACTGCTTGAGTTAATAACATAATGTCATGTAGCCAAATGTTCAACTAATCCAGTCTCCAATATACTATATTAGTATATCCAGTATATTAAGTACAAAATACTCAGAAAGGTTCATAACTTTAATGAATTTGGTCATGTATTCATATGGTTTTGTCTTTGGTATAGTTAAGGGTCATAAGTTACATTACATAACACTCACCCCTATGGATTGAACAAGCAAAACTGACTACTTTACCTTTGATTTAAAACCTATGTTGCCCCCCATGATCATCTAAAAAGCCTGAACTGACACGATGTGTACAAGAAAACAGAAGTGTATACAGAATAAAATCAATCAGACAAGCTTGAGCAATTTAAAAGGAGTATCGACCACTTGTGCCCTTTTTGACCTAGCATAGTACCATCTAATAGTAAATGATGAAAATAAAACATCACATATCCTTTTAGCTGAATTCAAAAGTCTGTGACTGCATTCAGCAAAACAGAACATTAAAAAAGGTCATCATTTTAAAGGACTAGATGTATATATATATATATATATATATATATATATATATATATATAACATTTGTAGTTTGCTTATGAGCATTTTTAAAATATAAGATAGTCCTAAATACCTTAAAGAGTACCTCATATATTATATTTATACAAATAGACTTTGTGAGAAATGGGAAAAAGTGAGCACAATACTAAAGGTACTTTATCAAACCTTGTTCAGAAAAACAGTTGCCCATAGCAAACATTAATATTCCAGCTTTGTTTCTTCAGAAGGTTTATTCTTTCTCACTATCTAGGCATAGAGTGGGTTCAAAATAAACAAAGTCATTTTAAACGTGTAAGGCTATGATCACATCTACATCAGAGGCTCCATGTGAAAAACCAAAAAAAAACTGGGGGTATAACCATAATACACTTAAATGTGACTATTAATAATTTTGGGTAAAAAATAAAATTCCACAAACATACAAAACAAATCTTCACTGCTCTTTTGCATTTGACTTCAGAGTATGTGATTACACGATATTTGTGGATAAACACATCCGCATCAATGCACCTGATCCCAACAATCAGTGGTCTCCTTCCCACTAATGTACATAAATAATGGGAACATAGACAGGAGTGACAAATGAGCTTGGGATAGATATGAAGTGGCCCATACCAATCATAACTCTATATACAATGTAGAAGTGTCAGCTGGCACTGCTGCTATCCCGGATACACCCCTCACCTTAATCTTCCTCTGACCAGCGTAGTCGTAGAGGCACAGTCACCTGCTGGTGCTAGAGAAACTGGTGGTGCACAGGCTGTGCAAGGCTCAAGAGACTGTATATCGCAAGACAATAAAGTAGAAAAAAGCCGGCAGCTCACCAGGAAATTCAACGCAAGCTTCTTTATTGACCAGCGTGTGTGGGTTACGAAACTGGAAGTGCAGGTGCTCTACCCCAAAACCGCACGGTTTTGGGGTAGAGCACCTGCACTTCCAGTTTCGTAACCCACACACGCTGGTCAATAAAGAAGCTTGCGTTGAATTTCCTGGTGAGCTGCCGGCTTTTTTCTACTTTATTGTCTTGCCAATCATAACTCTACCTATGCTCACCCTCTTTATGTCATCTATTGTACTTTCCCTGGAAAGGGGTCTCACCCTGGATTTTAGCATACAGCTGGTGCACTTGCCCTAAAAAGTTTGGTGCCTTTGCCTCTAGTACCTACACCCTTGTCTAAGTGCACCTATCAGAAAATATGCAAAAAGGAATAAAGTGCAATAAACAGTGGACCAAAGTGCAAATAGTGCATAATGTGCAAAAGAAAGCATGTCTCCAACATGGTGTTTCACACTTCCTAGACCATCAAGCTTATGACAGTTGCACATTTGTGTGCACATTTCATTATCCACTGCTCAAAAAAAAAAATTAAGGGAACACTTAAACAACACAATGTAACTCCAAGTCAATCACACTTCTTTGAAATCACACTGTCCACTCAGGAAGCAACACTGATTGACAATTAATTTCACATGCTGTTGTGCAAATGGAACAGACAACAGGTGGAAATTATAGGCAATTAGCAAGACACCCCCAATAAAGGAGCATTTCTGCAGGTGGTGGCTGATGTTTTGGTCACTTTTGAATGCTGGTGGGGCTTTCACTCTAGTGGTAGCATGATACAGAGTCTACAACCCACACAAGTGGCTCAGGTAGTACAGCTCATCCAGGATGGCACATCATTGCGAGTTGGTAAGAAGGTTTGCTGTGTCTGTCAACGTAGTGTCCAGAGAATGGAGGTGCTACCAAGAGACTGGTCAGTACATCAGGAGACGTGGAGGAGGCCATAAGAGGGCAACAACCCAGCAGCAGAACCGCTACCTCTCCTTTGTGCAAGGAGGAGCAGGAGGAGCACTGCCAGAGCCCTGCAAAATGACCTCCAGCAGGCCACAAATGTGCATGTGTCCACTCAAACGGTCAGAAACAGACTCCTTGAGGGTGGTTTGAGGGCCCGACATCCACAGTTGGGGGTTGTACTTACAGCCCGACATTGTGCAGGACGTTTGGCATTTGCCAGAGAACACCAAGATTGCCAAATTTGCCCAGTGCTCTTCACAGATGAAAGCAGGTTCAAACTGAGCACATGTGACAGATGTGACAGAGTCTGGAGATGCAGTGGCAAACATTCTGCTGCCTGCAACATCCTCCACCATGACCGGTTTGGCGGTCGGTCAGTAAAGGTGTGGATGGCATTTCTTTGGGGCCGCACACCCCTCATGTGCTTGCCAGAGGTAGCCTGACTGACATTAGGTACCAAGATGAGATCCTCAGACCCCTTGTGAGACCATATGCTGGTGCAGTGTGCCCTGGGTTCCTCCTAATGCAAGACAGCGCTAGACATCATGTGGTTGGAGTGTGTCAGCAGTTCCTGCAAGAGGAAGACATTGATGCTATGGACTGGCCCGCCCGTTCCCCAGACCTGAATCTGATTGAGCACATCTGGGAAATCATGTCTCGCTCCATCCAGGTCCAGGTCTGGGAGAACATCCCTCAAGAGACCATCCTCCACTATATCAATAGCATGTCCAGGTGATGTAGAGAGGCCACACACACTACTGAACCTCATTTTGACTTGTTTTAAGGACATTACATCAAAGTTGGATCAGCCTGTATTGTGGTTTTCCACTTTGATTTTGAGTGTGACTCCATATCCAGACCTCCATGGAATGATAAATTTCATTTCCATTGATCATTTTTGTGTGATTTTGTTGTCAGCACATTCAACTATGTATAGACAAAGGATTTCATATGATTAGTTCATTCATTCAGATCTAGGATGTGTTATCTTAGTGATCCCTTTATTTTTTTGAGCAGTGTAGTTGGTTTGCTCTTGTTGTCTCCTTGGGTCTCCATGATGTCAGTGTTACTGATCTCGAGCTCTTGGAAAATGTTATCCCTTAAAAAGTGGACTATTTTGCTGATTGTAGCCTTGCGTGCATGCTGCTCTATATACTATAGTCTTTAATTTATCAATTTATCAAAGGAGGGAAACACTGAATATATACATTTTTGGCATAATCTATAGACCCCTCCAACATTCCTGAAGGTTAGCTGCATACACAAATAGAGAGGGCTGCCCGGGTGGGTAAAGTGGAAATAATAGGAGATGTTAACTATACAGATATAGATTGGAGTCAGGGCTTGGCTAAAACTGCAAAGGGGAAACAATTCCTACATTTATTGCAGGATAATTTTTTGGCTCAGTTTGTGGAGGACCCAACAGGATGTGATGCTCTGTTGCATCTGGTCATTTCTAACAATCCAGAGCTGGTTGGTAATGTAACTGAATTTGACACCTTGGTAATAAGGTGGGCTAAGAACTGCACTACAGGACATAGACTGGGAGAAACTGTTGTCAAATACTGATACAGATCAAATCAACACTAAATAACTATACCGCTAAACTTATCACCATGGGGAACACGTATAAAATATTAATACTAAATCCTACATGGCTGACAACTTATTTTAATAGAGCAATAAACAACAAAAAAATTGCATTAAAACAATAAAAATCTGAGGGGTCAGCTTTTAGCTTCCAAAAATTACAAAGAGCTGAGTAAGGTCCAAGGTAAATTAAATAAAGTAAATGTAAGCAAATCTCCAGGACCAGATGGATTACAACATCCGGCATAGGGGAACTCGACACAACTGATGCCATAACTGATGACAATGTGCCTCAGTTTTCATCAGTTGTATGGCACTCATCGTCCATTGTTTCTGGATGCTCGAGAGCAAGCTGAGTTCCCCTGTCTGGTGCTGTCCGGCGTGTACAACCATCCAGTGTCAAAAGTGAGACGCTGGATTGTTAACTGTCCCATTAAAATGAATAGAATCAGTTCTAGCATCAGTTTCCCTCCGGTGCACACCTGAAGAAAATTATGCCTGACACCTGATATATGTGAACCCAGCCTTAGAGAACTAAGTTCAGTCATTTCTGAACCCTTCTTTATTATATTTAGAGATTCTCTGGTGTCTGGTATTGTGCCGAGGGACTGGTGCAAGGCAAATGGGGTGCCAATCTTCAAAAAGGGCTCTAGGTCTTCCCCCATGTAATTGTATACCAATAAGCTAAATGTGCACTGTGGGAAATTAGTTTGAAGGGCTCAAAAGGGACAAGGGACTACACACACACACACACACACACAAACACATATATATATACATATCTATCTATCTATCTATATATATATAATATATACATATATATATATATATATATATATATATATATCTATATATATATATAATTGGGGGACATTTATTATTGCTTGCTTTGGTAACAAAGTTCTGAAGGCATTTTTATTTTATTTTTTGCTTTAGTTTTGTTTATGTGCTAGATATTTCTCATACTATCACAGAGGGTTGATACATTTGGAGCACATAAGCAAAACTAAAAAGTTGCAGCTGAGACTTTTGTGAGACTCCTTTGCGATTTTTAAAATGTATGAAAGTTTTGTACTCCGGGTTAGACCAGGAGCAGACTTGCAACTTTTTGAAAGGGCTTTGAGACTTTTTTTTACCTTATGCACATCATAAATTTGTGACCTCTGCAAAGTGAAAACTGAAATTTTCTTAGGTAAGGCTGTTTTTAACTTTTGGCTTACCCACAAAAGTCGTTCAAAAAAGTGCTTAGGTGCACATGTGACTTTTTGTGTGACCGGAGTAAGCAAAAAAAAAAAAAAGTCTCTAAATGCCTTGATAGATGTGTGTATGTTCCAACATAATTTCCAAATGGCTAAAGATATTTCCATGAAACTTGCTACACATGTTACTGTCAACTAAAAATATAGGATAGTTAAATTGACCCATACCCACCCCAATTTGGGAGGGTCAGGGTTTTTGTTTAAAGTCCTATACAAGTCGATGGAAAATATATGTTACTGCATAACTTACATGATATACTTGATGTACGTATGTATTTTTTTCAACCGAACTATGTAATTTTAACACGTTAACCCCTTAAGGACCCAGCCCAAATACACATTTTTTGAACATCTGACCACTGTCACTTCAAGCATTAATAACTCTGGGATGCTTTTACCTTTCATTCTGATTCCGAGATTGTTTTTTGTGATATATTCTACTTTATGTTAGTGGTAAAATTTTGTCGATAATTGTATCATTTCTTGAAAATTGAAAATTTTGTATTTTTTTTTTTTTACTTTGAAGCTCTCTGCTTATAAGGAAAATGGATATTCCAAATAAATTATACATTGATTCACATATACAATATGTCTACTTTATGACTGCATCATAAAGTTTACATGTTTTTACTTTTGGAAGACATCAGAGGGCTTCAAAGTTCAGAAGCAATTTTCCAATTTTTCACAACATTTTCTAAATCTGAATTTTTCAGGGACCAGTTCAGATTTGAAGTGGATTTGAAGGGCCTTCATATTAGAAATACCCCACAAACGACCCAATTATAAAAACTGCACCCCTCAAAGTATCCAAAATGACATTCAGTAAGTGTGTTAACCCTTTAGGTGTTTCACAGGAATAGCAGCAAAGTGAAGGAGAAAATTCAAATTCTTCAATAATTTTTTACACTCGCATGTTCTTATAGACCCAGTTTTTGAATTTTTACAAGTGGTAATAGGAGAAAAAGCCCCCAAAATTTGTACCCCAATTTCTCTAAAGTAAGGAAATACCTCATATGTGTATGTCAAGTGTTCGGCGGGCGCAGTAGATGGCTCAAAAGGGAAGGAGCAACAATGGGATTTTGGAGAGTGAATTTTTCAGAAATGGTTTTTGGGGGGCATGTCACATTTAGAAAGCCCCTATGGTGCCAGAACAGCAGAAAACCCCACATGCCATACCATTTTGGAAACTACACCCTTCAAGGCACGTAACAAGGGTCCAGTTAGCCTTAACACCCCACAGGTGTTTGACAACTTTTCGTTAAAATCGGATGTGTAAATGGAAAATATTTTTTTTTCACTAAAGTGCAGTTTTTTCCCCAAATTTACCATTTTTACAAAGGGTAATGGGAGAAATTGCCCCCCCAAATTTGTAACCCCATCTCTTCTGAGTATGGAAATACCCCATGTTAGGACGTAAAATACTCTGCTGGCAAACTACAATGCTCAGAAGAGAAGGAGTCACATTTGGCTTTTTGAAAGCAACTTTTGCTGAAATGGTTTTTTGGGGGCATGTTGCTTTTAGGAAGCCCCTGTGGTGCCAGAAAAGGAAAAAAATACCCACATGGCATACTATTTTGGAAACTACACCCCTTAAGGAATGTAACAAGGCGTACAGTGAGCCTTAACTACCCACAAGTGTTTGACGACTTTTTGTTAAAGTTGGATGTGTAAATGATATTTTTTTTTTACTAAAATGCAGTTTTTTCCCTAAATTTTCCATTTTTACAAGGGATAATAGGAGAAAATGACCCCCCAAAATTTGTAACCCCATTTCGTCTGAGTATGAAAAGACCCCATGTGTGGACGCCAAGTGCTCTGCTGGCGAACTACAATGCTCAGAAGAGGAAGTGCGTCATTGAGCTTTTGAAAAGAGAATTCGTTTGGAATGGTAGTCAGGGGCCATGTGCGTTTACAAAGCCTCTCATGGTGCCAGAACAGTGGACCCCCCCACATGTGACCCCATTTTGGAAACTACACCCCTGACAGAATTTAATAAGCGGTGCAGTGAGTATTTACACCCCACTGGTGTTTGACAGATCTTTGGAACAGTGGGCTGTGCAAATGAAAAATTAAATTTTTCATTTTCACTGACCACTGTTCCAAAAATCAGTCAGACACCTGTGGGGCATAAATTATCACTGTACCATTTATTACATTACATGAGGGGTGTAGTTTCCAAAATGGGGTCACATGTGTCGGGGGTCCATTGTTTTGGCACTATGGGGGCTTTGTAAACACACATGGCCTTCAATTACGGAAAAATTTTCTCTTCAATATCCCAATGGCGCTCCTTCTCTTCTGAGCATTGTAGTTCGCCAGCAGAGCAATTTACATTCTCATATGGGTTATGTTCTGACTCAGAAGAGATGGGGGTTACAAATTTTGGGGGTATTTTTTCCTATTTTCCTTGTGAAAATGAAAAATTTAGGGTAACACCAGCATTTTAGTGAAAATTTTTTTTTTTTCATTTTCCCATCCAACTTTAATGAAAATTCGTCAAACACCTGTGGGGTGTTAAGGCTCACTATACCCCTTGTCACGTTCTGTGAGGGGTGCAGTTTCCAAAATGGTGTCACATGTGGGTATTTATTTTTTTGCATTTATGTCAGAACCGCTGTAAAATCAGCCCCCCCTGTGCAAATCACCAATTTAGGCCTCAAATGTACAGGGTGCACTCTCACTCCTGAGCCTTGTTGTGCGTCCGCAGAGCATTTTACGCTTACATATGGGGTATTTCCATACTCAGGAGAAATTGAGTTACAAATTTTGGGGGTCTTTTTTCCTTTTACCGCTTGTGAAAATAAAAAGTATGGGGCAACACAGGACGTTAGTGTAATTTTTTTTTATTTATTTTACACTAACAGGCTGGTGTAGCCCCCAACTTTTCCTTTTCATAAGGGGTAAAAGGAGAAAAAGCCCCCTAAAATTTGTAGTGCAATTTCTCCCGAGTATGGAAACACCCCATATGTGTCCCTAAACTGTTTCCTTGAAATACGACAGGGCTCCGAAGTGAGAGAGCGCCATGCACATTTGAGGACTCAAACAAAAAGAAGAGATGATCCAGCGTGGGTCAGTAGAAATCCAGACTTTATTAGAATGACGAAGGGCGCATGCGCCTGAAACGCATCTGATCTGCTGGTTGCTTTTTACTGCTTTTACTGTGATTTCTAATAAAGTCTGGATTTCTACTGACCCACGCTGGATCATCTCTTCTTCTTGTTTGAATCTGTGTGCACCGGGCTGGGTGCGGATCCGTGTCGGGGGCGCATTGGTGGAGCGAGCTGGATTTTCGCGAACTACACTTGCCACATTTGAGGACTACATTAGGGATTGCATAGGGGTGGGCATAGGGGTATTCTACGCAAGTGATTCCCAAACAGGGTGCCTCCAGCTGTTGCTGAACTCCCAGCATGCCTGGACAGTCAGTGGCTGTCCAGAAATGCAGGGAGTTGTTGTTTTGCAACAGCAGGAGGCTCTGTTTTGGAAACACTGCCGTACAAGACATTTTTAATTTTTATTGGGGGGGGGGGCAGTGTAAGGGGTGTATATGTTGTGCTTTACCCTTTATTATGTGTTAGTGTAGTGTAGTGTTTTAGGGTACTTTCGCACTGTTGGGTTAAGGTGAGTTTCCCGCTAGAAGTTTGTGCTGCCTCAAACTTGAAGCAGGGAATTTACTGTAAACCTGTCCGTGTGAATGTACCCTGTACAATCACAT
Organism: Hyla sarda; assembly: GCF_029499605.1. Classification (NCBI taxonomy): domain Eukaryota; kingdom Metazoa; phylum Chordata; class Amphibia; order Anura; family Hylidae; genus Hyla; species Hyla sarda. The sequence continues at coordinate 424,444,836 of NC_079189.1, forward strand.
GGGGGGCAAACCTCCAGCTGTTTCAACACTACAACTCCCAGCATGTATGGGGGGGGGGTTTGGGGGGGTTTGGGGGAATCACCCTGGGCATTTGCGCAAGGTACCTGCTGATTGATATCAGCAGTCACCCTGGTCCGGTCCCCGCCCGGCTAGCGGCGGGGACCAAAATTCCCACGGGTGTATGGATACGCCCTGGGTCCTTAAGTACCAGGACGTCAAGGCGTATCCATACACCCTAGATCCTTAAGTGGTTAAGGACCCAGCCCATTTTCACCTTAAGGACCCGGCCATTTTATGCACATCTGACCACTGTCACTTTAAGCATTAACTCCTTAACGACGAAGGACGTATATTTACATCCTGCGCCGGCTCCCGCGATATGCTGCGGAATAACGCAGCGACCCCGTGTCATATCCCGGCGGTCCCGGCGGCCATCAACGTCTGGGACCCGCGGCTAATACAGGACATCACCGATCGCGGTGATGCCCTGTATTAACCTTTCAGACATGGCGATCAAACCTGACCGCCGCGTCTGAAGCGAAAGTGAAACTATGCCGGTTGCTCAGTCGGGCTGTTCGGGACTGCAGCGGTGAAATCGCAGCGTCCCGAACAGCTTACAGGACACCGGGAGGGACCCTACCTGCCTCATCGGTGTCCGATCGGCGAATGACTGCTCCATGCCTGAGATCCAGGCAGGAGCAGTCAAGCGCCGATAACACTGATCACAGGCATGTTAATACACGCCAGTAATCTGTGTAAAAGATAAGTGTATGTAATGTTATAGGCCCTATAATAAAGATCATTTAACCCCTGAATCACCCCCCTTTTCCCATAAAAAAAAATAAAACAGTGTAAATAAAAATAAACATATGTGGTATTACCGCGTGCGTAAATGTCCGAAATATAAAAATATATAATTCATTAAACCGCACGGTCAATGGCGTACACGTAAAAAAAATTTCAAAGTCCAAAAAAGCGTATTTTTGGTCACTTTTTATACCATTAAAAAATGAATAAAAAGTGATCAAAAAGGCCAAATCAAAACGAAAATGGTACCAATAAAAACATCAGATCACGGCACAAAAAATGAGCCCTCATACCGCCTTGTAGGATGTAAAATTTAAAAAGTTATAGGGGTCAGAAGAGGACATTTTTAAACATGTACATTTTCCTGCATGTAGTTATGATTTTTTTCAGAAGTACGACAAAATTAAACCTATATAAATAGGGTATCATTTTAACCATATGGACCTACAGAATAATGATAAGGTGTCATTTTACCGAAATATGCACTGCTTAGAAACGGAAGCCCCCAAAAATGTTTATTCTATTTTGTCGCACAATGATTTTTTTTTCCGTTTTGCCTTGGATTTTTGGGTAAAATGACTAATGTCACTGCAAAGTAGAATTGGTGACGCAAAAAATGAGCCATAATATGGATTAATAGGTGTAAAATTGAAAGGGTTATGATTTTTAAAAGGTTAGGAGGAAAAAACGAAAATGTAAAAACTGAAAAAACCCTGCGTAAGTGGATAATAACTCTAGGATGCTTTAACCTTTCATTCTGATTCTGAGAATGTTTTTTGTGACATATTCTACATTATGTTAGTGGAAAATTTTATTGATACTTGCATAATTTCTTGGTGAAAAATTCCCAAATTTTATGAAAAAATAGAAAATGTTAAATTTTTTTTCAATTTGAAGCTCTCTGCTTATGAGGAAATGGATGTTCCAATTAAATTATATATGGATTCACATATAAAATATGTCTACTTTATGTATGCATCATAAAATTTACTTGTTTTTACTTTTGGAAGACATCGGAGGGCTTCAAAGTTCCGCAGCAATTTTCCATTTTTTTACAAAATTTTCAAAATCAAAATTTTGCAGGGACCAGTTCAGTTTTGAAGTCTATTTGAAGGGCCTTCATATTAGAAATACCCCATAAATGACCCCATAATAAAAACTACACTCCTCAAAGTATTCAAAATGACATTCTAAAAGTTTGTTAACCCTTTAGGTGTTTCACAGGAATAGCAGCAAATTGAAGGAGAAAATTCAAAATCTTCATTTTTTACACTTGCATTTTGTTATAGACCCAGTTTTTGAATTTTTTCAAGGGGTAAAAGGAGAGGAATCTTCTGAAAATTTGCAACCCAATTTCTCTTGAGTAAGGAAATACCTCATATGTGTATGTCAATTGTTCGGCGGGCACAGTAGAGGGCTCAGAAGGGAAGGAGCGACAATGGGATTTTGGAAAGTAAGTTTTCCTGAACTGGCTTTTGGGGGGCATGTCATATTTAAGAAGCCCCTATGGTGCCAGAACAGCAAAAAAAACAAAAAAAATACAAAACACATGGCATACTATTTAGGAAACTACATGCCTCAAGGAACGTAACAAGGGGTCCAGTGAGCCTTAACACCCCACAGATGTTTCACGACTTTTTGTTAAATTTGGATGTGTAGATGATTTTTTTTCACTAAAATGCTAGTTTTCCCCCAAATTAAAACATTTTTCAAGGAGTAATAGGAGAAAATGCCCCTCAAAATTTGTAACCCCATCTCTTCTGAGTATGGAAATACCCCATGTGTGGTTGTCAAGTGCACTGCGGGCGCACTACAATGCTCAGAAGAGAATGAGTCCCATTTGGCTTTTGGAAAGCAAATTTTGCTGAAATGGTTTTTGGGGGGCATGTCCCATATAGGAAGCCCCTATGGTGCCAGGACAGCAAAAAAAAAAACACACGGCATACTATTTTGAAAACTATACCCCTCAAGAAATGTAACATGGGGTACAGTGAGCTTTAACACCCCACAGGTGTTTGACGACTTTTTGTAAATGTTGGATGTGTAAATGATTTTTTCTTTCACTAAAATGCTGGTTTTCCCCCAAATGTTACATTTTTAAAGGGGTAATAGAAGAAAATGCCCCCAAAATTTGTTACTCCATCTCTTCTGAGTATGGAAATACCCCATGTGTGGACGCCAAGTGTTCTGCTGGCGCACTACAATGCTCAGAAGAGAAGGAGTCACATTTGACTTTTGGAAAGCAAATTTTGCTGAAATGGTTTTTGGGGGGCATGTCCCATTTAGAAAGCCCCTATGGTGCCAGGACAGCAAAAGAAAACACATGGCATACTATTTTGCAAAATACACTCCTCAAGTATCGTAACAAGGTGTACAGTGAGCCTTAACACCCCACAGGTGTATGATGACTTTTCGTTAAAGTTGGATGTGTAATTTTTTTTTTTTCACTAAAATGCTGGTTTTTACCCAAATTTTACATTTTTACAAGGGGTAATAGGAGAAAATGCCCCCAAAATGTGTAACCCCATCTTTTCTGAGTATGGAAATACCCCATTTGTGGACGTCAAGTGCACTGTGGGTGCATTACAATGCTCAGATGAGAAGGAGTCACATTTGCAAATTTAGCCGAAATGGAGGGGCATGTCGCCTTTAGGAAGCCTCTATGGTCCCAGAACAGCAAAAAAAAAAAAAAAAAAAAAAAACACATGGCATACTGTTTTGGAAACTACACCCCTCCAGGCATGTAACAAAGGGTACAGTGAGCCTTAACACCCCACAGGTGTTTGATATAGTGGGATGTGAAAAGGAAAAATTTGATTTTTTTACACTAAAATGCTGGGGTTACCCCAAATTTTTCAATTTCACAAGTAGTAATAGGAGCAAATGTCCCCATAAATTTGTAAATACATTTCTTTGGAGTAAGAACATACCTCATATCTGGACGTTAGGAGCTCTGCGGGTGCTCACCGTTTTCTAAGGAGCAGGAGTGCAATCAGGGCCTTGAGCTTTTGCATTGCTGCCTATGAAGCCAGAACAGTGGGACCCCCCCTCAAGGAGCATTACATGGGGTAAGTAACTGGGGTACTGTGCGACATAAAATTATAAAACAGGTTATGTTCCCAGAATGATGACCCAGAGCATAGACAAAAATAAAAAAAATCCCAATCCCAATCCCAAGCGAGCTTCCCGCTAACACCCAGAGTGGGGGGACATTCTGGGGGTTCAATACCGGAATCTTGTCCCTCATATATTCTAAACTGGTAAATGTACCCGGAGGTACTCTCACAAAGTTTATAGAGCTTCACGCCATACCGTGCCTGCTTCGAGGGAATATACTGGCGGAAGATGAGTCTCCCTTTAAAACTGATAAGAGACTCATCTACCGAGAGCTCCCTGAGTGGTACGTAGGCCTCCAAAAATTTGGCCCCAAAGTGATCGATGACCGTCCTCACTTTGTAAAGCCGGTCATAGGCGGGATCACCTAGGGGGTGGATGTGCCTCATTATCAGAGTAATGGAGGCATTTCTGCATGGCCTCGAACTGCTTCCGTGTCATGGCCATAGTGTAAAGTGGGGTCTGGTAGAAGAAGTCCCCACTCAAGTATTGCCTGACACTTGGCTTTTTGACCAGGCCCATATGCAGCACGATGCCCCAAAATGTCCTCATTTCTGCTGCATCAATGGCGTACCATTTATTGGACCTGGTCAAAAAAGAATCAGGGTGGTGGGCAATGAACTGCTGGGTGTACAGATTTGTCTGCTCCACCATCAGATTGACAAAGCTATCACTGAAAAAATAACTGAAATAGTCAATTTCAGTGAATCTAGCCGTGTCAATCCGGATTCCGGAGTCACGAACAAACTCCAGAACCCGTGGCTGATAAGCCTCTGGGGGTCTCCAGACAGGTTCACCGTTAGGGGGCTCCGGTAAACATGTCTGGGGGGGCGGACTCCTATTACGAGCGGCATTGTCGCTCGTACTAGTGCCGGCCACTGGGCCATTTTCATGGGGGTGCGTGGCCTCATCTGGCGGCATCTCCACCGCCTTCTGGGGGGCTCATCATCAGTAATAGATGATGAGGAGGACAAGGAAGAACACAGGAATGTAGGATCTTCCTCTGCCTCACTGACAGATTTGGAGTCAGAGGCTGTGGCCGGCCCCCCAAAAAATGGGGCGCAAAATTCAGTGCCCTGAACCCCTAATAGGTCCCGAGTCATGCTGATAAAACTGCGGTGGACCCTTGGGGACCTATAAGGGAATCGGGGGGGGGGGGGGGAATTCTTTTTTTAAACTTTTTTTAAACTTTTCACACCTACCTGTCCCTGTGCTGTAGTCTGTCCCTGCTCTAATGTGGCTTCCTCTTCCCTGAGGGGGCTATGATCACAGCAGAGGGGGGGGGGGGTCCCCGGTTCCTTCTTGCAGCTCTGATCGCTGACTGAACTCAGTTAGCCGGCAGAGCTGCGAGAAGAGGTGGTTAACCCCTCCCCTGCCGGCTGCTATTCGTCCAGCCAATAGCAATGCTCCTGGGGGGTGACTAAATCGCCACCTCCCCATAAATACAGCGGGTGATAGTGGGTGTATTGTACAACCCCGATCACCCTGTATCTACAGGTCATCGGGTCACACGTGACCCGTATGACCCGAATCGCAGCAGATCGCCGTTGTGAATTCACCGGACTGAAATTTGCACAGGCGTATGGATAAGCCCTGGGTCCTTAACAATCTAAAACCCAGGATGCATCCATATGCCCTGGGTCCTTAAGGGGTTAATCGTATCCCATAAAACATAAAGCATAACTAGCACATTGCAATTTGCTTTTTTTTTCATAGACTGATTTTCCATGCAGTACTATTGGCTCCAACTGACACTGCATTTACCGTTTACCGATACTCGCAGGCTGCACACAGACTTGACGCTACGTCCGTGCAGCCACAAGCACTGCTTGGAAGAGCAGTCTTAAAAACTTCAAACATAATATGGATATACACAACCCTTTTTGTTGGTACTTGAACTTCAATAAATGAACTACGTGTTGTTTATATCCAATTTGTAGTAATGAAAAAAAACATGTCTATATTGTAGTTATGTTTTTGATATATTAGTGGCTGAATGACACAGTCTGGAGTTGGCGGCAGCATGAGGAGAACACATAGTGGCTGAATGACACAGCGTAGAGATGGTGGCAGCATGAGGAGACCATATAGTGTCTGAATGACACAGCCTGGAGTTGTCAGCGGCATATAGTGCCTAAATGACACAGCCTGAAGTTTGCGGAAGAATGGGGAGACCATATAGTGGCTGAATGACACAGCTTGGAGGTGACGGCAACATGAGAAGACTACATAGTGGCTGATTTACACAGACTCCAGTTGGTGGCAGCATATAGTGCCTAAATGACACAGCCTGGAGTTTGCGGAAGAATGAAGAGACCATATAGTGGCTGAATGACACAGCCTGGAGGTGACAGAAGCATAAGGAGACCATATAGCCTCAATAGGTGTGAAGAACACTTTGCCTTGTCCTAACAAGCATAAGGAGTGTGCTTTGTTAGTGAAATAATACTGTTATTTAGTATGACATTCAGATTACAGGCATCGCTATTAGAATCACTGCTGCAGTGTCTGTATGTGGCAGCAAGGAGACCATATGGCATCAAAATTGAAGAGAATAAAGATATTTTTATGTAGTTTTTATTTTATTTAATTTGAATGTATTCATATTTTTTGAGTACCCATTATGATGAGCATCGAGCTGGAGGTCCTCCACCAGGCGAGTTACCACCTTTTCCAGGCCCTGTCTCTCAGCGCCCCCCTGACTGTGAAAGTCCAAATGTTTCATGTAATCAATTATGGTTTATTGTTATCGCTCCAAGCTGTTTCATTGGATTCTTGTGGTAATTCCACAGGTAATATATGACATCTATGACCATAAGGCCTCAGTCTTGAAAAGATTACATCTTTTTTTCAATTTAAGATTTGTATTAGATTTCCAAGTTTAATGTCCCGGTGTTTACATTGAACTAATACTGTATGACCACAAAACCCAATCTAACAAGGAGTCACATGGCGGCCCAATGACAGGGCCTAGAGGTGGCAACAGCCCTACGAGAAAATAGGGCCTCACAAAAGAAAAGATTAAAGATATTTAGTAAAATTTAACTTGAAGATTTTAGATATATAAACATTTTAAAAGTTTAATCTAAGGTGCAAGCAGAATAAGGAGACCATATGGTGGCACAATGACACAACCTGAAGGTGGCAGCAGCATGAGGGGACCATAGGGCCTCACAATTCCAAAGTTTAAAAGATACATTTCCAAATTTTAATTGATCATTTTTGCTAGCTAGTTAGACCATATAGTGCCTGAATTACACAGCGTGGAGTTGGCAGCAGCATATAGTGACTGAATGACACATCCTGGAGTTTGAGGCAGCATGAGGAGAAGATGTAGTGGCTGAATGACACAGCCTGGAGATGGCATAAGCATGAGGAGACCATATAGTGGCTGAAAACACAACCTGGAGTTGGTGGCAGCATGAGGTGAACATAGTTGACTATTCTATGAGATAGCAGCAAGCTTTTTCTCAGCCCAGCAGTCAAGACTAATAGTAGGGCAGAGCTTTCATGGTTGTCATTATGCCACTGATGTAAGGTTGCTAGTTCTTACATCAGTGGCATAATGCCAGGCCTGCTTACTTTACAAACTCACTGCTACCCCAACAGCAGCATAGAGGATGCAAGCAGGGTTAACTGCCAATGAACTTTAAACTTGGGTTTCATTTTAAACAGTACCCAAATCAATCTATATTATCTCATTTATACATATAAAATAATATTATTGCCTGCACATTTTTTTCATTGTTTCATTTCTTTAAATAAAAATCTAAATCTAGAGCATACTGTGAAAAATGTCAGATCTAAAATAGCATAAAAACTCATAAACAAAAAAATTATTGTATGTTTTGCAAACATTGTATTTTCCTATTGGCACTAGCAATATCTGAACATACTTTTCGTCTTAAAGGCTACATTCACATCACAATTTTGCCATATGGTTTTGTTTCAGTTTTTTTTTCCAAAAATAATATTTAAAAAAACTGACAAAATTGTATGAATTTCATGCTCAATGTTTTTTGCATTGACTTCAATGTTCTAAAAATCGTATACTGGTGATATACGTTTTTTATATCACGGTAGATGAGAAAAACAGTACAGGAACGAGTAAAAACGCAAAAGTACATGCAAATGTAAGTTTTTGTATGGAAAGTTAATGGGTACGGCTAGCAATATAGTTGTATACAGTTTTCAAAAACAAAACCGTGTACAAAACAGTATTGCAAACTTGTGATGTGAATGCACCCTAACATCAGTAAAATCTATGTCCCTATAATAAGGCTGGAATTGCATTGTAAATTTTGACAACTTTTGTGGTAATGTCAGAGGTAGTATTTTGAGCCAAACACAGTAAACATGAAAGAGAAGGAATGGATTAGAATTTGATTCTTATTGGATCCACTACTGCCTTTGGCTCAAAAACTGCATTATTGTTCTTTAGATTTCCACTAGCGACTACAGGTTGCATTTTCCACTACACATACTCCTCCGCAGCAATCCCGATCTGATGAAGGTCGATAGAGACAGAAACGTTATGCCAATATAAGGATTGTGGATAAATAAAATCAACTGATTCTCAACTTAACAGTGCCAAGTTTTTCTTGATGCTAATACAAAAGGATCAGGATCCTACTTGTGCAACGTTTCTCTTAGAGAGTGCTGTTTTTTTCTATACAGAGGTTTATTGTAGTCTGACAATAGAAAGCCAAACAATAATTAATAATTGTATGGTCCGGTAAATGCTAATAAATCAGTGTCATTGATAAATCATGAAAAATACTGTCTAGATATTTAGTGTTTTGTATACTATGTAAATAGGATAATTTTCTTATCACCAATCTCTCCCTTTGAATATTATAACCCATTACACTGCAATACTTTGCTTGCGATTGTAAAGCTGTAGAACAAGATAACTTTATGTGTCCTTCACCAAAAAGTCAGATAAGGAGAAACTGTGTATTTCCTGACTTTTCTGCAGTCATAGATCCCAGATGAGCAATCATCAAACAAACGTTCCATGTTTAGAATTTCTTCATTCTTTGACAAATAGCGTTAAAGCCATTAAATATTGAGCAATGTTTTTAACCTCAGCTAGTGTATTATACAGTGTTATTTTATACATCACATTTTATTTTAGTGATTTGCTTTTTTCTTATCTCACATATGAATTTCAATTTAGATTTCAATTACAACACAATTTTGGTTAATTATACTTGATTTCTATATATATTTAGTTGGATGATAACCACTGGCCCAGATTTTCCAAGGCTGTTGCAAAATGTGTCTTTAACTTCACAAGAATTGGGGTGCACAGCATTTATGACACATTTAAATAGAGGTCATATCAAATCAGTGTGACTTTCTGGAACCAGTTGAAAATAAAAAGTAAAAGTTCTCTATAATATCCCTTTTTTTCTAGCAAAAAATAATGAATATCTTAGACATAGGATATGTGATCAATAGCTGACACCTGTCCACCCCCGATTAGCTGTCCTGTTAAAGTTTACTTTTGGACATCGCACTTGGGAAGAAGAAAATGTGGATAGGCCATTGCACAAGAATGAACAAAAACTGCATGTCATCCGAGAAAGTAAGTAAAAAAATTATATAAAGTTGTATCACAAGTATAAAGTTCAAATAAAGTTTGAACAAACATTATTTATTTAACAATTAAATCTGGTGTATTTGAAGACTATCTATCTAAGTTCTAATTTTCTTCCTTAACTTTTTTCCACAAAATCATGCACATCGCCTTATCTGTCTCTTTCTCTCTTTTCTTCTCTCATATTACAGTTTTTGTCTTTTTTTAATGGTGTATTGTTGTACTGCCAACAAGGGCAATATATTGATGCATGTTCCAATTTTTTTAATAGGGGAAGGGAAAAGAAGATTACAAGATGGTGTTTACCCCTTTAATTGTCTAAAAACAAGTTTCAGTTTTCAATAGAATGTGTACTCCTTTATATGATTGTTATATAAAGGTTGAAGGTTGCAGCACCCCAGTTAAAATCAGTCCCCGGAGCATGTTTGCTCCGGGTCTGATTAACGGTGACCACGGGGCAGGAGGCGTGTCACATCACGCCTCTGCCCCGTGGGATGTCACACTCCGCCCCTCAATGCAAGCCTATGGGAGGGGGCGTGACAGCTGTCACCTGCCCTGTGGTCGCCGGTAATCAGACTCAAAGCGAACATGCTCCGGGCACTGATTTTAACTGGGGTGCTGCGTGCAAGATCACGGGGGTCCCCAGCGGGGGGACCCCCACGATCAGGCATCTTATCCCCTGCGTCGGAGTACCCCTTTAATTCTAATATCTGTTGTATTAATAGCAGATTACAACCTTTATTATTATTCTCTCTTTGGGTCAATTTTAAGGTCTTTTAACTCAGCAGATGCTCTGAGATATATATATATATATATATATATATATATATATATATATATGCATTTTTTAATATTTAAGTTATACAGCTTTTGTGCATCTGCTTGCCCTCACTTGTTCCTTATTGGTTTTAAAGTGTTAATGATCATATAAATATATTGGATACACTCTCTATAGACATTAAACATACTTTGATTTTCCATTTTGTTGTGTTTGTTATTTTCCCATAACAACTCAAGGAAACAACTCATTGCAAATGTTCTTTATGGTTTAGAAATAAAGAATCTGAACTCCTAAGCCCATTGACTCTAAATCACTTGTACTGAGATGCTGTGGAACCTATTAGTGATTATAATTCATATAAGTAGAGATAGCCTTAGGTGAAGCCAGAGGCTGAAGACATCTAATTTAGCCAAATACGTTCTAGCTGTAGCCTTGCACAATTAGTATTAGAAGATGGAATTCCAGATGTCTTTATACATTTAAGGCAATGTTTTAATTATTGTATTATAATGTATTTCACATTATCAACACTGTTACATTTTCTAAGTAATCTTTAAATCTACCAAAACATTTTCGACATTTTTTCCTTATCACAGAAGGATAGTGGCCAACTAGAATTTCTATTTTTATTTTGTAACATTAAGTAACAGTGCTATATTTCAGTGGTACTAACTGCTTTAAAAGAAACAGGTTATCCTTTGAATCCCATCTCTGCGTAGCTTTGGGGTTAGCCTCAGGCCAGAAACAGGTATGGACAACTAAAATTAGATACAGAACGTCTCTCAGAGAAGTGGAAAATAACGAATGCTAAATTACTGTATATTGGAATTGTTATGTTAGGGAGGAAGAACTACAGCAAGTGTTATTTTGTATGGCACTTTAATATAAAAAAAAATCTGAGTTTTTAAAATATTACGGTATATATTTGTTTTTGAACTTTATGGTTGTTAAGGAAAGTATAGATATTTACCCTTATTTTGTCTATAAACAGTGCAGGTAAATATTTTTATTACAGTATGCCTGACACTACTATTATTCCATCACATTAGGAATGGGTAGTTTTGGTACTTTTTTGTATTTTGTGTATTTTTTTGTACTTTATACATATATATTTTATACATATGTGACAATACTATACAGAATCCCCCTACCTAAGACACACATACTTAGCCAAAAGTTATAGTATCAGTTTTGCAATCCGTTGGTATAATAAATAATAAATAGCCTACAGACATTTTTAGTTCTACATTGATCCACATCTAGATTATTTATTTTATTGTTTTAATTTGTGCTCCTCTTTTGTCATATTTTTTTTGCTATGGAGACATACTATTAATTACACATAATAGACAAATCATTATATGTTTGTGGTATAATATTGCTTACATTAGCCTTTTATCAAATTACAGATATCTATTTAACATTACAGGACATTGGGATACATTTTCTTGCCTTTTCTTTTTCATGATTATCATATTGTAGTTGAGTCTGACATGTGACTCCCAAAATAAGTATGTTAGAAGCAGTTTTTTTTATTTTATTTGTACGATTGAGGATGTGTATCACCATAATGGTGTTATATTTTTATTGCTGCTGATCTGATGTCTGATTTTAACAAATAAACTATCAGAAACTATCCGTGCCACGCTGGACACTAATAGTTTTCTTTGCCTTGCTGTAGGTGCTGCCCAGCACCATTTGGAACATATATTGTTGTTGATATAGATGAGTGTAGATTATCAAAGAAAGTGCCACCTCACAATAAGTGTCAGTTAGCTTTTTCTTCAGTATGATACAATGTGATTTCTGTGATCTTGATTTATATATCATGCCAGTGTATTTATAACTGGTTTGTAAATCTTGTTCTTCTGTTTGAGATTACTAATTTAATGGTTTTACTAACATTGTAGACCTCCATTGATATCTGACTGATAAGAAAAAAACTTTTTTTTTTTATCAACTGGTGCCAGAATGTTAAACAGATTTGTAAATTACTTCTATTAAAAAATGTTAATCCTTCCAGTACTTCTCAGCTGCTGAATACTACAGAGGAAATTATTTTATTTTTGGAACACAGAGCTCTCTGCTGACATCACGAGCACAGTGCTCTCTGCTGACATCTCTTAAAATGCTGACATTTTAAGAACTGTCCAGAGTAGGAGAAAATCCCCATAGCAAACAAATGCTGCTCTGAACATTTCCGAAAATGGACAGAGATGTCAGCCGAGAGCACTGTGCTCGTGGTGTCAGCAGAAAGTGTCAGTAGAATTGTGTTCCAAAAAGAAAACAATTTCCTCTGTAGTATTCAGTAGCTAATAAGTACTGGAAGGATTAAGATTCTTTAATAGAAGTAATATACAAATCTGTTTAACATTCTGGCACCAGTTGATAAAAAAAAAAATATCAGTCAGATATCAATGGAGATCTACAACGTTAGTAACACCATTAAATTAGTAATCTCAAACAGAAGAACAAGATTTACAAACCAGTTATAAATACACTGACATGATATATAAATCAAGATCACAGAAACAAAACAAAAAAAATATTCAAGTCTATAAAATATATATAATTAGGGCTCAGGGTTTAGGACAAACGGACAAAAAGTTAGATTAAAATAATTTATTGATATATTATGACAATGTATAAAATAATTGAAATAAAATAGTGGCGTCTGCGTTTCACAGGGCCCTTGTGAAGGTGCAGCACCAGCTACGGTATAAATACTACACGATGTGTATAATAATATATTTATAAAAGATATGTTAAGACCACCATACAGTTAAAAATTCATATAGAAGAATAGACTGTACGGGGAGAAATCTGAGTAGGAGAGTATCCATCCACAATAATCAATTCTCTCCTCTCTCCAAGGGTAGCCCGGGTTTATTTGGCAGTTAGTTAGACAAGAACCTCTCCAACTCTTTTTATATTACAATTTACAAATCTGTTTAACTTTCTGGCACCAGTTGATAAAAAAATAAAAAAATAAAAAAAAAGTTTTCCACCGGAGTACCGCTTTAAGAAGGTGTTGAATATTTTGGTACAATGTCCCTATGTTTTCTGTCTGTCCTTTTTCTAAAGCATTACAGAGCCACATTAATAAAAAAAAAGGTTTAAGAAAAAATTTTGCAATGCAAATTGCGTCTCTTGAAGACAACTCTCCACTTCTGCTGTATACTGATTTTCCTTTTTGGTCTCCAGGCGTAAATGAAATTTGTGCCAATGTAATACATAACCTTTACTTAGGCAGTTTTGGATCTAGGTTTCTGGGGACTGTAGGCAAATTATTATCCAGGAGCACCCTCTTCTTTTGGATAGAGGAATAGAAAAAAAAAAAAATCAAACTGCTGTCCAGAGTTGCAAATTATTACAACTTGAAGTACCAACACATCATTGCTCTATATATTCTATTAAAGGGGTACTCCAGTGGAAATTTTTTTTTTAAATCAACTGGTGCCGGAAAGTTAAACAGATTTGTAAATTACTTCTATTTAACCCCTTAACAGCCAAGTACGTAAATGTATGTCCTGGTGCGGCGTTACTTAGCGTACCAGGACGTACATATACATGCTGTACATGACCGCGAGCATCGGAGTGATGCTCGGGTCATGCGTGGCTGGTCCTGGCCGCTGATCGCAGCCAGGGACCCGCCGGTAATAACCGACATCCGTGATCACACGGATGTCTGCCATTAACCCCTCCGATGCCGTGATGAATGCAGATCACAACATCTGCAGGAGTGCAGTCAGACATATGGATGATCGGATCGACTGCAGAGCTGCCGCGGAGATCCGATCATCTAGAACGGCGCACAGAGGTCCCCTCACCTGCCTCCGCCGCCTTCCATGGGTATTCTGCTCTGGTCTGAGATTGAGCAGACCAGAGCAGAAGATGACCTATAACATTGATCAGTGCTATGCCCTATGCATAGCGCTGAACAGTATTAGCAATCAAAGGATTGCTATAAATAGTACCCTATGGGGACTATTAAAGTTTTTAAAAAAGTAAAAAAAAAGTGAAAAATCCCCTCCCCCCCCAATAAAAAGGTAAAATGTCCTTTTTTTCTCATTTCACCCTCATAAAGTGAAAAAAAAATATTAATAAACATATTCTGCATTGCCACGTGCATAAATGTCCGAACTATTAAACTATAATGTTATTGATCCCGTACGGTGAACGGTGTGAACGTAAAAAAATAAAAAAATCCAAAATTGCTGCTTTTTTGTCACATTTTAATAAAAAAAACTATTTAAAAAAATGAATAAAAGTTTTATATGAACAAATGTGGTATCAATACAAAGTACAGATCATGGCACAAAAAATTTGTCCTCATACCACCACTTATACGGAAAAATTAAAAAGTTATAGGTCGTCAAATTAGATTTTTAACATACAAATTTGGTTAAAAAGTTTGCAATTGTTTTTTAAGCACAACAATAATAGAAAAGTATGTAATCATGGGTATCATTTTAATCGTATTGACCCACAGAATAAAGAACACATGTCATTTTTACCGTAAATTTTACAGCGTGAAAACAAAACCTTCCAAAATTTGCTAAATTGTGGTTATCTTTTTAATTTCCCCACACAATTTGTTTTTTTTTTTTGTTGCGCCATACATTTTATGGCAAAATGAGTGATGAAGGACAACTGGTCGCGCTAAAAATAAGCCCCATACTAATCTGTGGATGAAAATATAAAAGAGTTACAATTTTTAGAAGATGAGGAGGAAAAAACTAAAATGCAAAAATAAAATTGGCCTGGTCCTTAAGGTCAAAATGGGCTTGGCCCTTAACCCCTTAATGACAATGGATGTAAATGTACGTCATGGTGACCCGCCAGGGACCTGCCGGTAATGGCAGACATCCGCGATTGCACAGATGTCCGCCAATAACCCCTCAGATGCCGTGATCAAAACAGAACACGGCATCTGCGGCAGTGTGGTACTTTGAATGGATGATCGGATCGGCCGCAGCGCTGACGCGGGGATCCGATCATTCAGCATGGTGGCCGGAGGTCCCCTCACCTGGCTCCGGCCATCTCCCGGGGTCTTCAACTGTGGTCTGAGATCGAGCAGAACAGAGCAGAAGATCACCGATGATACTGAGCAGTGCTATGTCCTATACATAGAACTGAACAGTATTAGCCATCAAATTATTGCTATGAATAGTCCCCTATGGGGACATAAAAAGTGTATAAAAAAATGTAAAATATAAAAGTAAAAAAAATTTGAAAAATCCCCTCCCCCAATAAAAAGTAAAACATCCGTTTTTCTCATTTTATTCCCAAAAAAGCGTAAAATAAATAATTAATACACACATTTGGTATTGCCACATGTATAAAAGCCTGAACTATTACAATATATTGTTAATTATCCCGTACAGTGAACGGCGTAAGCGTAAAAAAAAATTAAAAAATTTCAAAAATTGCAGTTTTTTTGGCAAATTTGATTAAAAAAAAATGCATAAAAAATGTATAAAAAGTAAAACCTAAGCAAAAGTTGTACTGATAAAAACTACAGATCATGGCACAAAAAAATGAGCCTTTATATCGCCCATATACGGAAAAATGAGAAAGTTATAGGTGGTCAAAATAGGGCAATTTCAAACATACTAATTTTGTTAAAATGGTTTGAGATTTTTTTAAGCAGTACAATTATAGAAAAGCATATAACATGGCTATAATTTTAATCGTATTGACCCACAGAATAAAGGAAACATTTCATTTTTACCGGAAAGGGTACAGCGTGAAAACAAAACCTTCCAAAAGTTGCTAAATTGCTTTTTTCTTTTCAATTTTCCCACATAAATAATATTTTTTTGGTTGTGCCGTACATTTTGTGGTAAAATAAGTGATGTCATTACAAAGTACAATTGGTGATGCAAAAAACAAGCCCTCATATGGGTCTGTGGATGGAAAAATAAAAGAGTCATGATTTTTAGAAGGCGAGGAGGAAAAAACGAAAATGCAAAAATAAAATTGGTCTGGTCCTTAAGGCCAAAATGGGCCTGGTCCTTAAGGGGTTAAAGGGATAAAAATCTTTATCCTTCCAGTACTTATCAGATGCTGTATACTACAGAGAAATAAGTTATTTTCTGTCTGACCACAGTGCTCTCTACTGACATCTCTGTTCATGTCAAGAACTGGCCAGTGCAGGAGCAAATCCCTATAGCAAACCTATCCTGCTCTAGACAGTTCCTGACATGGACAGAGGTGTCAGCAGAGAGCACTGTGGTCAGACAGAAAATACAGCAGCTGATAAGTACTGGAAGGATTCATATTTTTAAATAGAAGTAATTTACAAATCTGCCACCAGTTGGAAAAAAAAAAAAAAACTTTCACGTGAGTACCCATTTAAACTCAATTGTCACACAGTAGATAGAGGTCTTCCCAAAATTGGTATTTATGATCTATTCACAGGATAGGCGATGCATGTTTGACCAAAGGGTGCATTAAAGCGCAACTGTCATGGATATTGTACCCCACAGACTAATAACATGATACTATAGATGATGATACGTGCAATGCAGCTGTACTTTTGGCTGCTGTTTATCACTCTTTATCAGCAGGAAAATAGTTTTATCGTGCGGTCCCCCCCCCCCCCCCCCGATGTCCATGATGTGCGGGCCGGCGTGACTCCACTGAGCCTATACATATAATGTCCTATATGAATTACAGTGCCCGTACTCCTCTTCTTTCTTCTAATGGTGCCGTAGACGCGCTGCTTCTGTTTTCACTATAGGCAGAGAGCTCGCTCCCTGCCTCTAGCACTGCGCAGGTGCACTGAGCTGGTGGCAGACAACGGGAGCAAGCTCTCTGCCTCTAGTAAAAGCAGAAGCAGCGCATCTCTGGCACCATGAGAAGAAAGAAGAAGAGTACGGGGACTGTATTTCATATAGCACATTATACGTATAGGCTCAGTGGAGTCACGCCGGCCCGCAAATCATGGACATCGGGGGGTGGGGACCTGTGTGTCAATCACACAGTGGCCCAGCGCTCACTTACAGGGGATAGGTGTGGCAGAGGTGGGGCATTACGATCCCCAGCCACGCCTATCCGACTGTTGCTGACCGCACAATAAAACTATTTTCCTGCTGATAAAGAGTGATAAACAGCAGCCAAAAGTTTAGCTGCATTACAAGTGTCATCATCTATACTGTCATGTTATTAGTCTGGGGGGTATAATTTCCATGACAGTTGCGCTTTCAAGAGGTATTCCGGGCAAAAACATCTTATCCCCAATTGAAAGGATAGGGGAAAAGATGTCTGATCGTGAGTGGCCCGCCGCTGGGACCCCCCGCACTCTCCCTTCAGCAGCCCGTATTCTATGTGTAGCTGTGTCTGAAGTTTCAGAAACCTCCGGGCTTCCAAGACGGGGACGTGATGTCACGCCACGCCCCCTCCATTAATTTTTATGGGAGGGGGTGTAACGTTCTATGGGAGGTTTCCGAAACTTCAGATGCAGCTACGCATAGAATGCCGGCTGCTGCAGGGAGATTGCGGGGGGTCCCACTGGCGGGCCCCCCCACGATCAGACATCTTATCCCCTATCCTTTCGATAGGGGATAAGAGGTTTTTGCCTGGAATATCCCTTTAACTGCTGGGATCTCCTTATGTTCACTAGACTTGCGATTCCAAATGCGCAATTTTTCCTCACCCCATGGTATTAGTGAGGAGGAGTTTGAGTAGAGTGGTGGTCAATAGAAAAAACCTTCCGTCAAGGTACAGTCAGGGCATTATGACACATGAAATAGTTGTAAGACAAAAAACAAAAGAAACTGGGGGGCAGCACCTTGTGTATCACCTCATAGATGAGGTGGCCCCCAAATGGGCATGTAGGCATTTCTATAAATTGGCCCCTCACCTAGAGCACACATTTATTCACAAATCGCCCTGATATATTGGGTGAAATAGTTAATCGATCACACTGCAATCCGTTGGTTTAGCAGACATATGTGTGTGGCTATCTATACTGTTCTCAGGTTTTGTCACAATTCCATCCTCCCTGAAAATGAACTCTCTGAGATTCACAATTAAAGCTGTTTGTATTTGAGCAGTGAAATAAGTTTGTTCCTTAAACTTAGGCTTCTAGATCTTTAACTTCATTTTCTCTCTGTAACATTTCAGCACATTATACTGGCAATTAAAGTCATTTAAGAATCTATATTTAAATCCATGGTAGCACAACTGCTGGCTAGCACTGACTGATGAATGATTAGAGGGCTTACAGCTAGGAACGCTTGCTGGGTTTTGTCCTTAGCTTTTACCTTTGACACAGTTGGCTACAGATGTTCACCCACTGCATGAAAAGCATTTTATTAGTTTTGTTGTGTTGATTACACAATATCTTATGTTCAGAAGTCAGTATTTGTATTGTGCTGCAAAACTATTATTGTAGAGGCCTGTGATCTAGTAGAGAAATACTCGGAGTATTTCACATTATGGATAAACCGGCATATTTGTAAATAATTAGAAAACAAAATGAAATAACAGTCAAAATATAGTAACTTAAAGAGGTACTGTCATTTAAAAAAAAATTTTGATATATTGATCAAACATGTCAAAAATTGTTGATCATGCTGGCTTTCACTCCTGGGACCCGCTGCGATTATGAGCTATTAGCGGGGAAAGCAGGCGACATTGTGATTTGCTCCCCTGCTGGACGAGAGATCCATACATCGCTTTGCATAGACTTTAATGTAGAGAAATAGACAGATCTCTCGGTCAACCGGGGAGCGGAGCACAATTCCGCTTGCTTTGAGCTAGACCCAGTACTATTAAAGGACATCTGCATCAAAAGACAACTTATCCCCTATCCACAGGATAAGGGATAAGTGTCTGATCATGGGGGGTCTGACCGCTGGGACCCCCCACGATCTCCCAAACAGGGCAACGCATTGCCGCTCTATGTGAGCGGCTAATGCGCATAGCGTCAACCTCTCTGAGGACGATGGTACGCTCCATTCCCATGGAGGAGGCATGTCAGCCACAACATCACACTGCGGCCGGCACGCCTCCTGCACGGGAGAGCCACTGCGGAGCTGTCTGATCAACATGTCAGAAGTTGTTTTTAATGAGATTATATAACGCTTTGAAAGGCCTCTTAGGTGAAGCAGATATTCTCACATACCCACTGTTGATAGCTAGTGAACTCAGACAGCTACAGGTTAAAAAAATTACTACCTTGATCTGTGACTGGTGTCTGATCTGGGAGCTGATTATTTGTTAATGGGGTACTCATTTGTTTGGCTATAATTATTTTTTTTTCCCTCTAATCTCTTTCTATGGCTGGCCACTAGTTTAGCCTACACTGTAAGGCAGTAGAAGTGGGAATAGCCCCTATAAAAGGAAGCTCAAGAGGAATTTATGAGCTGAGCATGGAGATGTTTATAAAAAGCAGACCCTGCAGAGAGCATGAGATGGAGAAAAGCACAGACTATATTTAACCCCTTAAGGATGCAGCTCATTTTCACCTTAAGGACGCAGCCCTTTTTTGCAAATATGACCACTGTCAATTTATATATTAATAACTATGGGATGCTGTTACCTTTCATTCTGATTCTGAGATAGTTTTTTCATTACATATTCTACTTTAACATAGTGGTAAATTTTCGTCCTTACTTGCATCCTTTCTTGGTGAAAAAGCCCACATTTTCATGAACATTTTGAACATTTTGCATTTTTTGTAACTTTGAAACTCTGCTTATAAGGAGAATGAATATTCTAAATAAATGATATATTGATTCACATATACAATATGTCTACTTTATGTTGGCATCATAAAGTTGACATGTTTTTACTTTTGGAAGACATCAGAGGGCTTCAAAGTTCAGCAGCAATTTTACAATTTTTCACGAAAATTTCAAAATTTGAATTTTTCAGGGACCAGTTCAGTTTGAAGTGGATTTTAGGATCTTTTATGTTAGGAATACCCCATAAATTACTTCATTATAAAAACTGTACCCCTCAAAGTAATCAAAATTTACATTCAGAAAGTTTGTTATCCCTTTAGGTGTTTCACAGGAATACCAGCAAATTGAATGAGAACATTCAAAGTTTTCATTTTTTACACTCGCATTTTCTTGTAGAGCCATTTTTTTTTTACAAGGGGTAAAAGGAGAGAAATCCCCCAAAATTTGAAACCCCATTTCTTTCGAGTAAGGAAATACCTCGAGAGAAATATTTTGTAAACTACACCCCTCAAGGAAAGTAACAAGGGTTACAGTGAGCCTTAACACCCAACAGGTGTTTGACGACTTTTCGTTAAAGTCGGACGTGTAAATGAATTTTTTTCCGTAAAATGCAGGTTTTCCCCAAATTTCACATTTTTACAAGGGGTAATAGGGGAAAATGCCCCCCAAAATTTGTAACCCCATCTCTTCTGAGAATGGAAATACTCCATGTGTGTTACGCCGAGCGCTCCGGGTCCCCGCTCCTCCCCGGAGCGCTCGCAACATCCTCGCTACTGCAGCGCCCCGGTCAGATCCACTGACCGGGTGCGCTGCGATACCGCCTCCAGCCGGGATGCGATTCGCGATGCGGGTGGCGCCCGCTCGCGATGCGCACCCCGGCTCCCGTACCTGACTCGCTCTCCGTCGGTCCTGTCCCGGCGCGCGCGGCCCCGCTCCCTAGGGCGCGCGCGCGCCGGGTCTCTGCGATTTAAAGGGCCACTGCGCCACTGATTGGCGCAGTTGTTCTAATTAGTGTGTTCACCTGTGCACTTCCTATGTATACCTCACTTCCCCTGCACTCCCTCGCCGGATCTTGTTGCCATTGTGCCAGTGAAAGCGTTTCCTTGTGTGTTCCTAGCCTGTGTTCCAGACCTCCTGCCGTTGCCCCTGACTACGATCCTTGCTGCCTGCCCCGACCTTCTGCTACGTCCGACCTTGCTCTTGTCTACTCCCTTGTACCGCGCCTATCTTCAGCAGTCAGAGAGGTTGAGCCGTTGCTAGTGGATACGACCTGGTTACTACCGCCGCTGCAAGACCATCCCGCTTTGCGGCGGGCTCTGGTGAATACCAGTAGTAACTTAGAACCGGTCCACTAGCACGGTCCACGCCAATCCCTCTCTGGCACAGAGGATCCACCTCCTGCCAGCCGAATCGTGACAATGTGTGGACGTCAAGTGTTCTGCTGGCGCACTACAATGCTCAGAAGAGAAGGAGAGCAATTGGGCTTTTGGAGAGAGAATTTGTTTGGGATGGTGCCAGAACAGTTGACCCCCCAATGCGACCCCATTTTGGAAACTACACCCCTCACAGAATTTAATAAGGGGTGCAGTGAGCATTTACACCCCACTGGCATTTTTCATTTTCATAGACCACTCTTCCACTCTTCCAAAAAATCTTTCAGACACCTGTGGGGAGTAAATCCTAACTGTACCCCTTATTACATTACGTGAGGGGTGTAGTTTCCAAAATGGGGTCACATGTGGGGAGTTCCATTGTTCTTGCACCATGGGGGATTTGTAAACACACGAGGCTTTCAATTACAGGCACATTTTCTCTCCACAAGCCCAAAGGTGCTCCTTCTCTTCTGAGCATTGTAGTTTGCCAGCAAAGCACTTTACATCCACATATGGGGTATGTTTTAAATTTTAAATGTTAAAATTTAGGGTAACACCAGCATTTTAGTGAAAAAAAAAAGTATTTTAAATTTTCCCATCCAACTTTAACAAAAAATTTGTCAAACACCTGTGGGGTGTTAAGGCTCCCTATAACCCTTGTCACATTCCGTGAGCTATGTAGTTTCCAAAATGGGGTCACACACGGGTATTTTTTTTTTGTGTTTATGTCAGAACCGCTGTAAAATTAGCCACCCCTGTGCAAATCCCCAATTTACAGAGCATTTTACATCCAGATATGGGGTATTTACGTACTCAGGAGAAATTGTGTTACAAACTTTTATTCCTTTTACCTCTTGTTAAAATGAAAATATGGGGCAACACCAACATGTTAGTGAAAAGTTTTTTTCTTTTTTTTTTACACTAACAGGCTGGTGTAGACCCCAACTTTTCATTTTCATATGGGGTAAGAAGAGAAAGAGCCCCCCAAAATTTGGAAAGCAATTGCTCCCGAGTACAGAAATACCCGTTATGTGGCATTAAACTGTTTTCTTGAAATACGACAGGGCCCTAATGTTAGAGAGCACCATGCACATTTGAGGCCTAAATTAGGGGTGAACTCGGGTTCAAGCATTACAATTGTCTCCGCTATCAAAAATATTCTATGCCAGTGATTCCCAAACATAGTGTCTCCATTTAGCTGTTGCTAAACTCCCAGCATGCCTGGACAGTTGTTTTGCAATAGCTGGAGGCTCTGTTTTGGAAACACTGCCGTACAATAAGTTTTTCATTTTTATTGGGGTAGGGGGGGGGGACAGTGTAAGGGGGTGTATATGTAGTGTTTTACTTTTTATTTTGTGTTTGTGTAGTGTAGTGTTTTTAGGGTACATTCATTTCGGAAAAATTTGCCGCTCAATCTTGAAGAAGGAAACTCACTGTAAACCCGCCCGTGGGAATGTACCCTGTACATTCACATGTGGGGCAAACCTCCAGCTGCTGCAAAACTACAACTCCCAGCATGCACTGACAGACCGTACATGCTGGGAGTTGTACTTTTGCAACAGCGGGAGGCACACTGGTTGGAAAACCTTCAGTTAGGTTCTGTTACCTAACTCAGTATTTTCCAACCATCATGCCTCGAGCTGTTGCAAAATTACAACTCCCAGCATGTACTGATCATCGAATGGCATGCTGGGAGATGTAGTTATATGTAAGCAACTACAACTCTCAGCATGCCGAGACAGTCATTTGCTGTTCGTGCATGCTGGAGTTGTAGTACTGCAAGATTTAGAGGGCCACGGTTTAGAGACCACCGCACAGTGATCTCCAAACTGTGGCCCTCCAGATGTTGCAAAACTACAAATCCCAGTATGCCCAGACAGCAAACTTCTGTGTGGGCATGCTGGGAGTTGTAGCTTTGAAAGATCTAGAGGGCCACAGTTTTGAGACCACTGCACCATGATCTCTAAACTGTACACCTCTAAATATTGCAATACTACAAATCCCAGCATGCCCAAACAGGTGTCTGGGCATTCTGGGGAGTTGTAGTTTTGCAACATCTGGAGGGCTACAGTTTAGAGACCACTGCATAATGGTCTCAAAACTGTCGCCCTGCAGATGTTGCTAGGCAACTACTCACCTTCTGCAGCAGGATTGCCGCACGCTGCACAAGCTGGAGGATCGCCGCCGCTGGGTAAGGGTGGGCAGAGTGGGACAACCAAACTTTAACCCCCCACCCCCGATCTGCTATTGGTCGGTCGCTTCTGACCGACCAAAACAGAGATAGGAGGGGTGGCACCCCTGCCAACACACTCCTATCCAGGTCACGGGTCACCGGAGACCCGTATGACCCGGAATCGCTGACATGGTTGGGTCTCAGGATCCCCCTTGGCAATGTGCTGGGATGCCTGCTGAATGATTTCAGCAGGCATCCAGGTCCGCTCCCCCTCCGGCTAGCGGCGGGGACTGAAATTCCCATGGGCATACTCATACGCCCTGCGTCCTGAAGAGGTTATGAAAAGCTTACTGTGACCAACAGTGAAACGGAGAATGCAGAGAGTCTATAACTGTGTTCAGGGGGAAAGAGAGAATGGTGAAAAGACTGCAGCTTTGTGATACAAGAGACAACCAGTTCAAAACTGTCCAAGCTCCGGCAAACTATGATGAATGCCTAAAAGACTAAAGTCTACAAGTTTTAGGGGGCATTCTAACACAGCGGAACACAGTAGGATTGCTGAAAACTGACAAGCAGGAGGAACCACTATGGGCTCTATTTCACAGGTTGATTATCAGCTGAATAGAACAATAGAACCCTGTGTAATAGAACCAGCAAACAGCCGACAAACAACGTAATGCTCATTTTTTGGCTTATTGTGTTTTTGAAAGGTAAAAAAATCATTGTTTGTCGGCCGCACATCAACATATATAATAGGGCGGCAGTACGGATGGTCTTTTTCTGCCGACAATCTTCTATGTTTCTGTGTTCATATATAGGACTCCAGAAAAGCTTACTGGATTTCATTTTAGTGCAACCTGCCTTGTTCTATGCCCTATGCTATATGATTGCAGAACCTACTGTTCTGTACTTCATGGGCTGTATCCCACAACTTTGAAACTACTGCAGAGCCTGCTGTATAGATTATCTCTCAATGGAAGAACCTCCACAAGGGGTCAAGTATACACAACAAAGTTCTGTGGAGGACCTGGCATATCTTCACTCTGACCAGAATCCTTGCTCGAAGGGAAGGCTGAGGAACTCTTTTAGTTCTGTCAGATACAAAATGGCTGGAGCACAACATCTAATCCTGAAGGAAATGGGGCCTTGAACATCTTAACTGCACATTGCTGCAATTGTTACAGACCCTAGAAGAAGGGGTGGCAAAAATTACATAGACAAGTTAGTGTAAAACATTCTGCACAGTTTACCGCCCCTACTTGCTTATCTTCAGAAGAAATGACTGGTGTTTTTTGATGATGCCAACATGCATTGAGGATGAGTTGTTGATACCCCAGGCAGACATTGAAGGCAAAGATATTTGGCAGCATCAAACGGCAGTGACTGTCTGCTGAACACTTCTTCACTGTTTAGCGATTATTACAATGCCTGCTATGAGCTGCTACAGAGTCTGATATATAGACTGTGGTTATACAGCCTGCTGTGTGCAACTACCTAGCCTGATGTTGAGAGACTGTTACATCCCTTGCTGTTAAAATGTAAGGAAGATTTATTAAAATATGTCCAGAGGAAAAGTTGCTGAGTTACCCATAGTAACCAATCAGATCACTTCTCAAATTTTTCACAGGTCTTATCAAAAATAAAAGAAACAATCTGATTGGTTGCTATGGGCAACTCAGCAACTTTTCCTCTGAACAGGTTTTGATAAATCTGCCCCTATGATGGAGTCTACTGTTAAAACTGTTGTAAAAATCTCTGTTAATAGACAGGAAATGGTGTTGGGAACTAATTAACCCTTTAAGGACGCAGGATTTTTCAGTTTTTTCACTTTCGTTTTTTTCCTCCTTACCTTTTAAAAATCATAACTCTTTCAATTTTCCCCCTGAAAATCCATATTATGGCTTATTTTTTGCACCACCAATTCTACTTTGCAGTGACATTAGTCATTTTACCCAAAAATTCATGGCGAAACGGGAAAAAAATCATTGTGCGACAAAATCAAAGAAAAAACGCCATTTTGTAATTTTGGGGGCTTCCGTTTGTACGCAGTGCATATTTATGTAAAAATGACACTTTATCATTATTCTGTAGGGCCATAAGGTTAAAATGGTACCCTACTTATATAGTTTGGATATTGTCGTACTTCGGAAAAAAATCATAACTACATGCAGGAAAATTGATACGTTTAAAAATGTCCTCTTTTGACCCCTATAACTTTTCCACGTACAGGGCGGTATGAGGACTAATTTTTTGCGCCGTGATCTGAAGTTTTTATCGGTACCATTGTTGTTTTGATCGGACTTTTTGATCAATTTTTAATGGTATAAAAAGTGACCAAAAATACGCTTTTTTGGACTTCGGAATTTTTTTTCACGTGTACGCCATTGACCGTGTGGTTTAATTAATGATATATTTTAATAGTTGGGACATTTACGCACGTTGCGATACCACATATGTTTATTTTTATTTACACTGTTTTATTTTTTTTATGGGAAAAGGGGGGTGATTCAAACTTTTATTAGGGAAGGGGTTAAATGACCTTTATTAACACTTAAAAAAAATATATTTTTGCAGTGTTAACACTGCACACACTGATCTCTCATGCTGATCACTGGCGTGTATTAACACGCCTGTGATCAGTGTTATTGGCGCTTGATTGCTCCTGCCTGGATCTCAGGCACGGAGCAGTCATTCGTCGATCGGACACCGAGGAGGCAGGTAAGGGCCCTCCCGGTGTCCTGTAAGCTGTTCGGAATGCCGCGATTTCCCCGCGACGGTCCCGAACAGCGGACTGAGCAGCCGGGTTACTTTCACTTTCACTTCAGACGCGGCGGTCAGCTTTGATCGCTGCGTCTGAAGGGTTAATACAGGGCATCACCGTGATCGGTGATGTCCTGTATTAGCTGCGGGTCTCGGCCGTTGCTAGCCGCCGGGACCGACCCGATATGACACATATCGCGGGAGCCGGCGGAGGACGTAAATATACATCCTTCATCATTAAGGGGTTAAAGGTATATTGTAGCTAGCACAAGGACCTGTATTGTATGGTCCAATTTGGAATGGACTTAGCATTGGGTGCAACAACAGCCTGTAACCTTAGGCCCTATTACATGGATCGATTCTTGGCTGTACAGGTTCATAATTTCCTAGCAATCAGCTGACTAACACGCAAATGATTATTCTTTGTCTGATCACATGCTTTTATCCTTGTTTGTCAGCCACACATTGCACTGTCTAATAGATAGTGTGCGGCTGATGAATGATAAAAGTGAATGGCCACATAAATGGGCTAGCCATTGCACATGTGGCCTTGCCAACCCAATAACAGAGCAGTGTAATAATTAACCCTTAAGGACCAAGACCTTTTTGGCATTAACTCCTTAAGGACGTAGGGCGTGCCTGTACGCCCTACGTCCGATCCCGGTGTTTAAAACGGGGTCATGCTGTGACCCCCGCATCACACCGGGTCGGCCCCGGCTGCTAATCATAGCTGGGACCCTGGGCTAACAGCGCGCGGCATCAATCATTGTGCCGTGCACTGTTAACCCTTCAGATGCGGCGATCAAAGTTGATTGCCGTGTCTGAAAGTGAAAGTAAACGCTTCCTGGGAGCTCAGTCGGGCTGATCGGGACATCGCGATAAAATCGCGATGTTCCGATCAGCTGGGACACAGGCGGAGGTCTTCTTACCTGTCTCCGCATCGTTCGATCGTCGATTGATTGCTCCAAGCCTGAGCAACAGGCTTGAGCAATCAAGTACCTATCTCACTGATCCGTACAAAGCTATGGCTTTGCAGGTATCAGCATAGGAGATCAGTGTGTGCAGTGTTATAGGTCCCTATATAGCACTGCAAAAAAAAAGTTAAAAAAAAGCTAACAAAGGTCATGTAACCCCTTCCCTAGTAAAAGTTTGAATCACCCCCCTTTTCCCATAAAAAAAATAAACATATGTGGTATTGCCGCGTGTGGAAATGTCCGAACTATAAAAATATATTGTTAATTCAACCACATGGTCAATGGCGTGCGCGCAAAAATATTCCAAAGTCCAAAATAGTGTATTTTTGGTCCCTTTTTTGATATCATGAAAAAATGAATAAAAAGTGATCAAAAAGTCCAATCAATACAAAGATGGTACTGATAAAAACATCAGAACACGGTGCAAAAAATGAATCCCCATACCGGCCTGTACACAGAAAAATAAAAAAATTTATAGGGGTTAGAATATGAGAATTTGGGGGGGGGGCGTGGCTTGCCGCACTAGCGATGAGACACACGCTGTGAGAGCTCCCACCGGGCCGACAGCACTACAGGCATCTTACCCTGCCATGAGAGGTTGGACCAGGAGGAAAAGTAAAGCTAAAGCTGACCAGATACCCGGAGACCACCCAGGCACCATCGCCGCTTACTTTACAGCCTCACGGAAGCTGGATCTAGCGACGCGGCCTGTCAGCTCTGAGACACGGGCGCCATCACCTGACCCTTCACTTCCGGTCCCGATGGTGACTCCGGAGCCGCACGCAGTAATGGCTACACAGCAATTCAAGCACCCAGACCGCGCAGGGACACCGCAACCCCGCCCTGCCCTCAGTGAAGCCGGTGCTCCGCAGCGTATGGACTGTCACCACTCACCGCAACCTGGGTCCTCTCGGCACCTGGAGGAGGGAGCGTGAGGCCGCTCTGCCGCACTGGAGGAGGCCTCCTCACAATACACTGAACAGCGCCAGGTGAGTGGAGGCTCCCTGGGTCCTCAGACACAAGGTAGGATCTCCCCTCCTGCCCATGCTTCTCCAGCAGCAATGTCAGTGACTCTCCCCTCATCAGCCACCCAGAGGGACAAGCTGCCTCCCACCACCGGAGATAAAGATTCCCTGCTTACACTAACCCACAGTCCTCTGCCTCCTGATCCTCCTATGGCTGCTCCCCCCTTATCACCACGCCAGACTGCAATGTACTCCCCAGCAGCTCCATCCCATGCGGCAGCAGTAGCAGCACATACTGAGAAGAGAAGGAGAGATCCCACTGTACACAGCCCGAGGGTTGCTCCAGCTGTTGATTCCCCCCTGCACACCACTGACCATGTTCCTGCTTCTGCTCTCCTGCTGAAGTTCCCCGGCCCCCCAGAAAGGAATGTTAGCAATTGGGCTGAGGCTATGGACTCTGATGTTATAGAGGACTCACAGGGATCAGCTTCAGACAGCGACACACCTGAATACTGGGGTGCTAGTCTCCCCGCTAAAAAGACACTATTTAAAACACCGGTCCAAAAATCACATCCAGGCCCTGATGTTTCAGGTAACTCTTCCTTCGATGACACCATCATAGACCGTAGAAGGCCTCTCAGATACCATCATACGCCTGAACATGCTAATGTACAATATTCCTCACCTATAGAGAGCTCACTCCCTACCCCTGAGGCAGCCGCCAACACATTGAAGCAGTTCCCTGAACTCCAAGCGCTTCTGGCGCTGCTGCCAACCAAAGCCGATATGCATACTCTGGCCTCGGATCTTAAAACAGCGTGAAAGCGTGATCTCAAACCAGTAAAAGAAGAAGTGGCAAAACTAGATAGTAGAGTCCAAGCATTGGAAGAATTCCGTTCTACAATTTCCTCCCAGGTCCACTCATTCAATGACGCAACTAAATCTCTCACCTTGCGACAATCCGCATTAACAGACCAATTGGACGACCTGGATAATCGAAACAGAAGGAACAATGTGCTCATAAAAGGTCTTCCTGAATCGGTTTCCCGCAGGACTTGGACAAGACCATACAGAAAATCTTCAACAAAATTCTACAAAGACCAATAGATACGCCGTTGGAGCTGGACAGGGCCCACCGGGCACTAAAGGCAAAGAGCCTTGACCCATTGAGACCAAGAGATGTCATCTGAAGGGTGCATCACTACTCTATTAAGGAGAAAATAATGTATAAAGCATTGAAACAGCTATTCTACAATGGATCAAAGATCTCCTTGTACCCGGACTTGTCTCTACGCACTCTCAAACAGAGAGCGACTCTAAAACCACTACTTCAGATGTTGATCAACGCCCAAATTACCTATAAGTGGAGCTTTCCTTTCTCGATGTCACCACGACATGGTCGCACCTCCGCCACCTTGCGCAAGCCTGAGGATTTGCCTGCCTTCCTGGCCACCTTCAAACTACCACATATCGCTTTACCTGAGTGGGAGGCCATATTCCAACAAGCCCAGTGGCCCAGAGCTTACAGCAAGAACCGACACCCTGACTCTCCTCCTTACCAGTTCTGGCTTACACCCCAGGGTACTTGTTAACTTTCGGACATGCTTCCATATACGGTTGTGCTTACCTCTAGATGTTCATCTGTCCCCCAGGTTGACAACTGTTCGCACTTTGTTATATTTCAGGAAAATTATGCTTCCCGCTTATACTACCTGGACTTTGACACTCTGGGTTAAAACTCACAATATCCTCCTCCTTCTCTCCTACTTTGTAGTGATTTCTCACTTGTAATTCAGTTATATTATGATACCCTATATATATATATAGAGAGAGAGAGCTCACTGTGCCTTTTGTCTAGTATGTTGTATCTCCCTGTTAGAGCTCTATCAGTATACCGAGTTATATTAGGCCTAGCTCTGTTGTAGTTAACGTTCGATATGTTTTCCATTTCACATATGTGGTGCCTACGTCCTGGTGTACATTCCACAATTACCCTCACTAGTATGCTGATAGGGCTGGTACCTATCCTAGTCTTAGCCCGGCTATTTCCTCTAGACCCCTTGCATCCTCTCCCTTGAGGTTGCCTATTTCTTCCTTCTTCATACTCACGACCTCTCTTCTTGTCTCCCCTTGCCTCTCTCCCTTTTCTAGGATCATGACCTCCATCTCCCCATCGCCTCGGGGATCGGGCGGCCCAACCCCTCACGACAAGACCGGTAAGTGGACCTCTGCACTATCTCCTCCCCATGGCAGCTAGCATTACCATGACCTCCCGGACTGTACAGGGATTCAACACGCCTGAAAAACATGCCCAACTATTATATACCTTCCATAGGCAAAGGTCGGATATTCTGGCATTGCAAGAGACTCACTTTAGGACAAACCACCTACCAACCCTGTCTACAAAGTATTACACTAACTGGCAACATAGTACCAACCCTGATTCTAGATCTAAGGGGGTCTCCATTGCTTTCCACAAATCACTGCCGGTCAAGCTTATTCCATCCCTCCCTGACCCGTATGCCCGATATCTATTCATCAACTGTGAAATTGCCAATCAGCCGCTCACCATAGCTTCGATCTAAGCCCCTAATAGAGACCAGGTTAAATTTCTCATGAAATTACTCACAACCCTGATGACCATTGCCATAGGCTTGATTCTCCTTGGTGGAGACTTTAATCTTCCCCTACTCCCACAAGTGGACACCACTACTGGAGCGTCCGTTGTGTCTCATTGCAAATTCAGAGCCCTTAGAAAGAAATTACACTTCATGCAATTGAGTGATGTATGGCGGACGTTTCATCCACAAGACAGGGACTACACTTTCTATTCCGCACCCAGGAACTCATATGGTCGCATTGACTACATCTTCTGTCCACACTTTCTCCTCCCCAATGTCACTAAAACCACCATAGGTCTGAGACTTCTTTCAGACCACGCCCCGGTGCACTGCTCGCTGACGCTCCCCTCTCTGGTTAAACCCCAGTTCTCGTGGAGGCTGAATGAATCACTGCTACGGGACACTGTGTGTTTGGAGGATTTAAAAGTCTCCACATCTAATTTTCTCTCTGACCATACCTCGGACGACACTTCCCCCATGACTAAATGGGAAACTTTGAAGTGCGTCCTCAGGGGTGTTCTGATCAAACATGGTGCGCGACTGAAGAGGGAAGCGGCAGCAAAACTGTGTAACCTTCACCAAACGCTACACTCTCTGGAAACACAACATAAGCGATCCCAACTAGACACTATAATGCGTGAGCTTATCCGAGTGAGGAGCGAACTGCTCGAGTCACTTACATCCAAACACACTGGTCGCTTATATTACGAGTGGGGTAATAAGTCTGGTAGGATGCTAGCTAACGCTCTCAAAAAGAAAAAATCGTCTCTATTTATCCCCACCATTAAAAATGCCAATGGCTCCCCTTGCTCCCTAACACCAGATATCCTTGAGGTGTTCTGCCAATACTATACTGCTCTCTATAACCTGTCGCCTACACTCCAACCAACCCACCCGGAAGTTACAACTCCTTCCCTGTCGCAATACATCTCTGACACGGCTCTCCTGACCCTTGAGCCATCGGTTGTGGGGGAATTGGAGACACCTTTCACACCTATGGAATTGGAAGCTGCCATCAAATCGTTGCCGTCTGGGAAGAGTCCTGGCCCAGATGGCTATACGGCTAAATTCTACAAACTGCTACATCCCAACCTTATGGCAATCATGTTGGAAGCTTTCAATTACATATCTGCAAACTCACCCCCCCCCTTCCTTTTTACGCTCATTTATCGCAGTACTGCCCAAAGACTGTAAGGACACCCTGCTATGTCAAAGCTACAGGCCTATCTCACTTATCAATACTGACGCCAAACTATTTGCTAAATTGATAGCCAACCGATTAACCGCACACATGGTATCTCTGATACACCCGGATCAGGTGGGCTTTGTCAAGGGTCGAGAGGCAAGGGACAACACCCTCCGTACCTTCTCGGCAGTACATCTTGCCAATCAGAACAAAATTAATGCTTTCCTCCTCTCCCTCGACGCCGAGAAGGCTTTTGATTGAGTGAATTGGAACTTCATGTCTGCAACGCTATCACAAATCGGTCTTGGCTCCAAGATGCTTTCTCGTATAATGGCCCTTTATACCAATCCCCAGGCTCAAATTAGAGTTAATGGCCGCCTGTCCCAACCCTTTAATATAAAAAATGGCACACGACAGGGATGCCCCCTCTCTCCCCACTTGTACAGTATGTACATGGAACACCTACTGGTGGACATTAGACAAAATCCCAATATCACTGGACTCACACTAGCCTCTCACCACTATAAGTGTTCTGCATATGCGGATGATTTATTACTTTATCTTTCATCCCCCCTTACCTCGCTTCCCTCGCTGCTGACCACCAAAAAGAGGTTCTCCTTATACAGTAACTATAAACGTAATACCTCAAAATGCGAAGCCCTGAACTTAACACTCCCCCTTTCACTGCTCCATCACTTACAATCTGTGTATCCATTAAAATGGCAATCCACATCCCTCTCCTATTTGGGCATTCAAATCCCTAAAGACCTGACCAACACTTATAAACTCAATATCCCGCCCTTATTGAGTTCCTTAAGCCTGGCCTTGACGAGATGGAATAAGAAAGACTTCTCCTGGTTGGGTAGAGTGAACGTTATGAAAATGAACGTACTCCCTAAACTTCTCTATCTATTCTCATGCATACCTATTCATCTTCCTCGAGCCTTCTTCAAGGAAATCTCCTTGTGTCAAGCATCTTTTGTATGGGCCAACAAATACCCCAGATTGGCCAGAAGGGTCCTGATCTGTAGGAAGGAGGATGGAGGCCTCACAATGCCGGACTATCTGTGTTATTATCTTGCAGCTGTATTGACTAGGGTATTGGATTGTTGTCACCATCACCAGGATAAACTATGGGTGGCAATGGAGGGCACAATGGTGGGATGTGACTTAAAGGCATTTCTTTGGAGACCGCGCTCTGCGAGTCCTCAAATGCAAGTCTCCTCTCTTCCCCCATTCTCTACTCAATTCACAGGGCACGTAGACTGTATCTACCCAAACTGAACCTATTCCCGTATGGAGGCCCCTTGACACACATATTTGGCAACCCCGACTTTACTCTTGCCCAACATGTGAATCAGTACCTAATCTATCACCGCACTCAGGGAGTCACGTTCCTTAATATACTTGACCGATCCACCATTAAGCCCCTAACGGTCCTACTCCCAGACGTGAGCCCCTCAATCACTTTAACTCTCCAAAATGCACAACTTAGGCACTACTATCTACAATCGAAAGATGCACTCCAACTACATCGCCCCCTCACCAAATTTGAACAGCTATGTGCGGTGTCCACTCCGACAAGCCACTCAGTTAGCCTCCTATACTCTATCCTTTTGGACACTATGACCACTCTGCCTCTTCCTTATAAAGCAGGGTGGGAAAGGGACCTGGGCCACACAATTCCGTAGGAGGACTGGAGGGCAGCCATTGTGAACTGTCATAAAACATCAATCTTTTGTAGGGCACAGGAGACCAACTTCAAAGTCCTGACTCGTTGGTACAGGGTCCCCACTCTGTTGGCGTCCTTTTATCAGGGAGTTTCAGATGTCTGTTGGCGTTGTTCCTTGGGAAGGGGAGACATGATTCACGTTTGGCTGACCTGCCCGTCACTCTCCAGATTCTGGAGTGATGTATCTGATATAATCTTTTGTATCACTTCTGTACGTCTGCCCCTCACCCCTGAAACCATGCTGCAATCCATCCTCCCACCCAATACTCATCCAGACGTTGCTCATCCAGACTTTTTTTTAATACTTCCATTTTTTATTTCAGTTTTTCATTTATACATTAATTCTACAAAGGCATATTACATTTCTTGAAGATTTAAACAACAATATTCTCCCCAGATTTTCTAATTTCCCAATGGAAGAAGGGTTCCGTGAGGGGGAACAAAAACAAAATAAACCTAAACAGACCAAAACACCCAAAAAAAAAAAAAAAAAAAAAGGGAAGAATTATATAATTTTGCCTCTCTTTTCTTTTCACTTTTTGTTTTCCTCTCTCCTTAAAAATATTTTTTATAGTTCTCTCTCTCCCCCTCCTCGCCCCATCCCATCTCTCTCAATCCATCTCCGCCATATCAACCAAAATTTATCTTCGTTCCCTCTTTTAGTATATATGGCTTTTTGCTCATCCAGACATCTCACATACCTCCTGTTAGCTGCACGTACAGTCATACCGAGACTGTGGAAGTCCACTGCAGCCCCCACAGTCACATCATGGCTACAGGAGGTATCTCACATTCATAGAATGGAGGAACTCACTGCTGACTCATGTAATCAACTGTCACGCTACACTGCTGTCTGGCACCCCTGGTCGGTGTTTATGTCATCACTTCCCTGCCCTTCACCTCACCAATTAATCATACTACCCTTTACATGTATACAGATTGGGTCTCCTGCCCATTATGCCTATGGTGTTTTACCTGATTCCCTAGTCCTGGTACTCATTGCTGACTGCCATTGATTTACGGTTGTCGTAGGGGTTGTAGTCGTCCTGGTCCTGGAGGTAAGTGCCTTCTCTCTTATCCCAGATCCTACTCCCACTCACCATCTTTCCCACCTCTCTCTCTCACCCCTCTTTCTCCTCTCCTCTCCTTCTCCTTTCCTATCTTCATTACCCCTTATTTCTCTTCCCGGTTTCCCGGCTCTTCCCGGCTCCATTGAGCTTCTTGTATCTTCCACTTTCACTTTAGATGCCATGATCAGCATTGATCAAGCCGTCTAAAAAGTTAAATGCAAGGCAGTGGCGAGATCCCCACTGCCCAGCATAAGCAGTGATTGTGAGGCTACAGATAGATGCTGACACTCACTGCTCTGTAGCGAGTGAGCCCCTTCAAAGCCACTTAAGGATTCACCCCTTCTTCCTTAACAGGTTAAACATGTAAAGATTGAGGGAATCATTCTTTGCATAGGGCAGGGGTCAGGTTGTGTAATATAGCCCTTAGTATTCAGCTTTGGTTGAAGGTTGCCCCTCAGAAACTAACTCGGTCACAATAGGAAAGTGTCTAAGTGGGATCCCCCAGGATGGGCAAGGCCCCTTAGGCTGTAAATTAGGTCTTTTTCACTACAAGAGGTTAACATGTAATAAAATAGTTGAAGTTCAGAATTTGTGTCCACATCAAAATAGGCACCAATATGGCCAACTTAAGGTAAATTAAATGTTTAGATATAAATACTATTTTGTTGAAAATTCTGTGCAGAGCTTCAAAGAAAACAAATATTTAAAGTTAATGACATCTGCTGGATATTTTCTGTGTATTTGCACAGTGGCAATATGGTCCATATGTGATACGTGCTTGCTGTGTTATACAGCTGACACCTTTCTGCAGTGGCTGGATTCATGGATAACTCAGATTCAAGCCAGCAAAACTTTTTGATGCTGCAGTTAGTAGCAATCACAGCATCTGAGGGGTTAGTCGGAGGATATCCATCAACAAACCCACACATTAGCACATATTTATTACTGCAATGTGAACACCTTAAAAAAGAAACCCAAAATATAATCACAGAAATATTTAATTTCCCATTCCATTCCAAATGTTTTTTTTTTTTTAAATTATCCATCACGTGACTATGTTGACAGGAACATTTTGAATGATGGCTCTTGGAAGGTGAGAAAGGAAGAAAGAACAAAAGAAAACAAAAATTGGCACTGGTGCTATGGGGTTAAAACATAATAAGCTGACTGCCTGCAGACATAACAAAGGAAAGCTTTGGAGTTGACTTTATGTTATTATTCAATGAATTCTATAAATGGAAAATATGCAATGTGTACAGCCCTGTATACAGAAAAATAAGAAAAGTTATGTTATTGGAATAGGGCAATTTTAAACATAGTTATCTTGTTAAAAAACTTTTCTTTTATTTGTTTTTTAATCAGTACAATAATAGACAAGCATGTAAAAATGGGTATCATGTTACTGCCTAAAAACAAAACCCCTCAAAAGTTGCAAAATTGTGGCTTTCTTTTTAATTTCCCTGCACAAATTAAAAAAAAAATTGGTTGCATGATACATTTATTGGAAAATGAAAGGTGTCATTACATTGTACAATTGGTTGCTTAAAAAAACAAACTCTTTTATGAGTCTGCAGATGGAAAAAAATAAGTAATGACTCTTAGAAGACGAGGAGGAAAAAAAAATGATAAAATTTTAAACTGTGTCCTTAAGGCCAAAATGGTCTGTGTTCTTAAAGAGGTTTAATTAAGTTAACATTTGTTGTCTTGAACTTTTCTAGTAAATGGAGAAGTGTTATAATTAATTGAAAAGTCTAATTAGAAATTGACATTCTACTGCACTGAAACAATAGCCCTGGTTTATTAAAACATGTTGGAGAAAAACAGGACAGATTTTTTTCTATAACAACCAATCACAGCTCAGTATTTACTTTAGTGTAAGATATGACATCTGAGCTGTGATTGGATGTCATGTGCAAAATCTGTCCCATTTTTCTCCCACATGTTTTGATAAAACACAAGCAGAATATGATCCTTATCATGATGCCACAATATTCGAGGGAGAATTTCTACAGAAATTCAGCTTGAATCTACCTCAAATTCCAAGCAAATTCCTAAACAGATAATGTTATATGCTCCTAACAAAAGATAAGCGAGCTGAGACTGGCAAACAAGGTCTCACTTTGCAGTGACAGTGGCTTGTCGAGCTTAAAAATTTTGCTAGGCTTTGCTCGCGTCAACCTGGCAACTATGGTAATAGTAGCCGAAGAGATAATGAACACATGGTATTTTGGCGGTTGAATGAATGGAGGAAGTACTAGGAACATTGCAATGATGTCAGGGCACCCCAGCATACCTTTCAGTTAGCAGCAAGATCAATTTACCCCAGGTTATTCAATCAGTGCTTGCATTTAAGTGACATGCAACTCACCTGGAGACAGCATAGAGCTGGGTTTAAGAGGCTGATAAAGCCATATGCAATGCATTGTAGTTGCCATCTTGGAGAGTGAAAGTTGAGAGAGCAGCAACTACTGATCTCAGAAAGCCTTCACAAATCCAATAGAATTTGAAAGCAAGCAGTGTGAATGTGGAACATGCATTTTAGGCCAAATGGTATGTATTTTCTGACTTTAATATATAGTTTTTCTACCTGGGTTTAACATAACTACACAGTGAAAGTCCTGAGAGTAAATGCTAAATAGTTATCTATGGCCAAGGTATGTGTAGTTTCTGGGTTGGATCAAACATATAGTATTTCTACCTGGATTCAACATAAATGTGCATTGAAAGCCTTAAGAGTGAAAGTTGAATAGTAGGTGAGTGACAAATTAACCCAAAAACATAAAAATTTATTAAAAAAAATATGTCTGGCAAGGGAATTGTTGGACTGGGTAGAGGACAGATAACCCCTGCCATGTCCTCTGTAAGTAAGAATGTTGGTGGCAGTACCAGGCCAGTACAGGTAGCAGCAGCCATGTGCCTGGTGGTAGTAGCAGCAGCCACATCAGCAAGCAAAATTTCTCACTGTTTTGCAGAGGTTGTGGGGTCTTAGAAGTACGGACCATGTGGACTGATTGACTCATTTGAGGTCTTCTCAGGAGGAGGAAGATGAAAAGTCTGACAATATGATGTTGAGCCAGGTGTCAGTGGATTCCTTATCATGTACAGTTACATGGTGTGGTCGAAATGTCCCTTTTAGA
This sequence comes from Hyla sarda, assembly GCF_029499605.1. Classification (NCBI taxonomy): domain Eukaryota; kingdom Metazoa; phylum Chordata; class Amphibia; order Anura; family Hylidae; genus Hyla; species Hyla sarda. The sequence goes on from NC_079189.1 coordinate 424,482,826, forward strand.
CAGTCTATTCCATTATCACCGTCTTTGCTTTCCCAAGTGCTAAGAAGAAGGATAGCATTAGCCACAAGGTGGAGTTGGGTGAGGACAGTCAGCTTTGGAATGTGTTGCAAAGGTGTGGAGGTGGAAGAAGTCACTGAGCATAGCACTAGTGGGACTAGTGGTGATAAGCATGGTGGCAAGATTGTATGGCATCATGGTGGATAGTCTGAGGGGGAGCAAGGAGTCTATGGTCAGACATTACAAGTTTATGCTGGGAAGAGTGGTGGAAACGATGAAGAGGAGTTTTATGATAATCATGTCAGCAGGCTTGTTGGTCTGATCAGCTCTGGAGCAGGTGACGGCTACACTGCTGCATTTAAAGGTCTAAAGAAAAAGCTTTCCAAATGAGAGATACAATCAGTTGCTGGTGTACTTATCTATTTACAGTATTCTGTTGTGTGGAAACTCTTTCCTATCTTACCAGATGTGGAAAACTAGGCACAGTGCTGTCTCTGCAAAAAGAAAGGCATAGCCAGAATCTGAGTTTAGAAACTAAGAACACAGTGGCATCACAAGGCCTTGCTAGAAGTATCACTAGTCCACCACTGCCTACTGCCTAATGTCTGCTGGCTTCTACTAGCACTAGTCCACTGGCTACTATAACTATTACCAGTCCACTGCCCTTGCTGCTGCCAGTTAGACCTACACATAGACAACCTATGGTCCAAAGAAAAGGGATAATTTTAACCTCTTAAGGACCAAGCCCATTTTCACCTTACGGACCAGGCCAATTTTATTTTTGCATTTTCCTTTTTTTCCTCCTCGCCTTCTAAAATCCGTAACTTATTCATATTTCCTTCTACAGACCCATATGAGGGCTTGGTTTTTGCGTGACCAATTGTACTTTGTAATGAAACCTCAAATTTTACCATAAAATGTATGGCGAACCCAGAAAAATATCTTTTTAGGGAGGAAATTTAAATGAAAACCACAATTTTGCACATTTTGGAGGATTTCGTTTTCACACTGTACAATCTACGGTAAAAATGACATGTGTTCTTTATTCTGTGGGTCAATATGATTAAAATTATACCCATAGCTAGATACTTTTATATTTTTGTACCGCTTAAAAAAAATCTAAAACTTTTTGTACAAAATCAGTAATCTATTTTGACAATCTATCACTTTTTCATTTTTCCGTATATATATATAGGGTGGAATGAGGGCTAATTTTTTTGCGCCGTCATCTGAACTTTTTAGTGATACCACATTTGCATATATGAAACTTTTATATAATTTTTTATAATTTTTTTAATAAAATGTAACAAAAAAGCTGTATTTTTGGACTTTTTAAAATGTTTTATGTTCATGCCGTTCACCGTACGGGATCATTAAAATAATATTTTGATAGTTCGGACATTTAGGCATGCGGAAATACCAAATATGTTTATGAAAAAATACATTTTATGCTTTTTGGGGGTAAAATGGGAAAAACTGACAATTTTAATTTTTATTGGGGATGGGGATTTTTCACTTTTTATTTTTAAATTTTTCAACTTTTTTTTTACACTTTTTATGTCCCCATAGGGGACTATCTATAGCAATCGTTTAATTGCTAATACTGTTCAGTGCTATGCATAGGACATAGCACTGATCAGTATTATTGGCTATCTCCTGCTCTGGTCTGCTCGATCTCAGACTAGAGCAGGAGATGCCGGGAGATGGCCGAGGTGAGGGGACCTCCGGCCGCCATTACAGATGATCGGATCACCGCGGCAGCGCTGCGGGCGATCCGATAATCTATTTTATTATTCTCATTGCCACAGATCTGTACAGATCACGGCATCTGAGGGGTTAATGGCGGACACCCGCGCGATCGCGGATGTCGGCCATTACCGGCGGGTCCCTGGCTGCTGATAGCAGCCGGAACCTGCCGTGTATGAGGCAAGCATCGCTCCGATGCTCGCAGTCATACACAGGACGTAAATGTACGTCCTGGTGCGGGAAGTACTGCCAAACCAGGACGTATATTTACATCCGTGGTCGTTAAGGGGTTAATACAAAAGCTATTTCTTTGTCATCATTTTTTTATACCAATCCTCCAATAAAGGGAGAAATGTTGGACAACCTATGTTTTTGTCACCATTTCGGGATATTCTTTACTTGACAGCTACAAAACCTTTTGCAACTTCCAAAAAGGGAGAATCTTTTTTATATTTTTTTTAACTGCGTAGATGCTGAAGTCTTCCTTTTATTCCTAAGCAGTGGTTAGAATGGGTTTACAATGGAAACATTTATCCTAGTAAAATCTACATGAAGTAGGATTGAACTAGTTTATAGTAAACTTAAATAATTAACCCTCAACAGAACATGTATTATGGTGGCCACTGAGAAACCTTAGTCTACAGTGCCATGTTTTTATGGTTCCACAGAATAAGGCCTGTAATTGTTTTCCATGTCATCTTTGAATAGGGGCTTGGTTTACAAATAACAGCTGAGCTACTGTTTTAAAGGCTGGGTTTAGAGAAACGGCCTTTTGTTTGTCAAACATTTTGCTATGGTCAAGACAAACCACATTACGATGAAAGGAGTCTCCTCAAGTCAAACACATTGCTAGGTTTTTCTGTGAAATAGTCAGAGACTATAGGACCCAGCTACTGAAACCTAAAAAAGGTCCCCATGTCTTCTTTACACCAAGATGCTGTATTTTGCACATACATTACATGCAAATAAAAAAACTTAAACATATTGGATGTGCACTATCATTACATGATATATACATTACACCTTATTTTATATCTTCCCCAAAATAGAGCTGAACAGAACAAATAAAAATGTGTATCTGGTCTTAAAGGCCTTGTCATTATGGAATTGTGAGAAAGGCTAGATGTTCTTATAGGCACACAGTGCCTATAAGAACATCATCAACCAGTGGGCAGAAAATTTTTCCTTATGGTCAGATTTTGGTTCATGCATTGGAAATACTTGGAGTTTCATCAGGATAGAAATACTTGAAAGGGGTACTCAGCTCTTATACGTCTTATCCCCCATCCAAAGGATAGGGGATAAGATGTCTGATGGCAGGGGTTCCGGCTGCTGGGACCTTCCACAATCTCCATCACCTTTGTAATCTGCTGCAATCTGTGCCGGATTACGAGTGACCACAGCCATCAAGCCCCATCCCATAGACATTAATAAAGGGGGGTGTATAATGACCACGGCCACCTGAAGCCTAGCACAGCCCGGGCAAAAGATTGCGTGAGAGGAGGGGGAAGTCCCAGCAGCCGGACCTCCCCACAATCAGATGTCTAGGGGCAGAGCACTCCTTTAATCAAAACTTTTGTTTAAAGTTTTTTTTTTTTTTTTTTTTTAAGTAGGAACAGTGTTTAAAAAGACAAATGGATATGAATGTAACCTTAACTATAAGTAAGAGTACAGCAGCAAAGGGCAGTTGAAAAAGATTTAATTCCAGATGAAAAGGAAGTTGAAAACTTCTATCAGATATGGAATGACACCTGGTGTGAAGAAATCAACAATACTTAAGGCCAAAGAAAATTACATTGTTACATAACCACTTTTCTGGACCTGCAAAAGACAAATAATTCTTGTTTCAGTAAATTAAAAGCCTAAATGAAATGTCCTCTTCTTTACTACTATTACATGTAGCATGTTTAGCATACAGTGCTCTTCAAAATTGATTTTGTACTTTCCTTTAAGACACTTAGTACATAATTATGCTGTATAGAAGTCTGGAGACCAATCAGTTTGATTGATTGTTATTTTAACCCTAATGACATTCTCAATAGCAATTGCAGCTAATGGCAAGGTGCAATACAAACTATTATTCATTTTATGATCCTGTGATTTAATTGCTATATGGAAATACTCTATTGCATTTACCTGCAACAACATAAAGTAATAATGTCCCTTTAAAACAGTTTCCCACACTAAGGCAATCTAATGTGAACTGTAATGAATAAATATAATAGCCACCAAACACATAAGTATGTAGCCTTTGAGACATGATTATTTGCCTGAATCATACAGTGCATTCAGAAAATCTTCATACCTTTCACTTTTTTCACATTTTGTAATGTTGCTGCTGAGTGCTAAAATGACAAAACGTCCCTGATTCCAGTCCGCTTCCAATTCCTGCCAGGTACTTCCTATATAACACTGCACTGCCAATATCCAGATTCCTGAGCAACATTGTAGCTCACTACAGCAAAGGTGTTTGCCTGCACTGTTCCTGTGTTTCTACGTTTATGATGTTCATGCTTGTTTTCAGGGTATTTTTTTTTCCTGATTCTCTTGTACCTCGCTGCTCTCTCGTGTATCGCCTGGACTGTTGACCATGCATCTGTATTCTGAGCTAGCTAACACCACATTGCTGCTTCTGAGCTACTTAGCTCTGCCAAAACACCTACTCAACTACATTGAACTCCGTTTGCTGCGCTATTATGATCTTCAGCACCAGCTAACCCCTATTACAGGTATTTGTATAACCAGTGCTTGGCACTGAATCGTTCTGGCCTACCGGAACCAGGTATCTCCCCTGCGGCTGAAGTCCGGCTACTGCATCCTGGAGCAGGAGAGAGGGTGAAAACCAGGGAAATATTTAGACTTACCTCCTAGTGAGGAGGAGGAAGGCATGTCAAAAACCCAAATCCACACCCCCCTGCCGTGGCTACTATTGTCAAATACATCACAAAGCAATCTAATAAAATGTCATAATAAAACGAAAAATAAAACTACAAAAAAGTTCTTTCATCTCAAACCCCAAAATATAAAATTGCATATAAGGGGATACTGTCGATGCACAAGGCCAAACCAAACATACAAATTACACTTAGAAATTAAGATAAGATTTTAGCACAACGTCTAAAAACATTCTGAATGCATTGTATATACATTTTATTAGTTCATGTCATTACTCATCACAAAAACATTTTTAATACATATTTCAGCTGCAGTTAGTAACTATTCAGTCAAATCTATTAAACCCAAATATACCGACTAGGAGGATAATATAATATTACAGAGGGATCTGGGAAAGTTAAAGGCACAGACATGGCACAGACATGAAATTAAGTTTATGTGAATAAATATAAGGTTATGCATTTGGGCCATAAAAACAAAATGTACAATAATGTGCTAAATAATAAAACATTAGGAAAAACTTCTACCAAAAAGGATTTGGGGGTATTGGTTGACACTAAGCTAAACTTTAGTGACCAGTTCCAGGCAGAGGCTGCCATGGCAAATAATGTCAGGGAATGTATCAAGAGAGGCATAGAGACACGTGACACAGACATAGTTTGCCACTGTAGAAATCACTAGTCAGACCGCACATGGAGTATTGTTTCAAATTCTGGGAACCTGTATATAAGAAGGACATGGCTGAACTGGACAGGGTGCAGAGGAGGGCGACAAAAATATTTAATGGTATGGAAAGATTACAGTACCAAGACAGGTTATCAATCTTGGGATTATTTAGTTTGGAGAAATGATGTCTTAGAAGCAATCTGATAACAATGTACAAATATATGACAGCACAGAGATCTTTCTACTGATCTTTTTATACCTAGGCCAGTAACCTCTACATCTAGAGAAAAGACTGTTTTACCATTATCACAGATGGGGATTCTTTACTGTTAGAGCAGTGAGACTATGGAACTTTCCTCCACATGATATTGTGATGTCTGACTCAATAAACAAGCTCAAGGCGGGGCTGGATTTTTTTTGTTAAGATACGATACTAGATTTATGGAAAGTTTGGAAGGAATTCTTCATGTGACAATTTGCATCAGCCCCATATTTTTTCTTTTTTTTTTTGCCTTCTTCTGAATCAGCACAGTAGAGTTTTAGGTCAAACTCGATGGACTCTTTTTCCACCCTTGCAAACTATATGTAACTATATATCCGGAGTCTGTCTGTCTCATCCTTGGCTGTAGTGTTGGCAACAATATCATCTTTATATCATTCATTAATTCCTTTTTTTTAAATAATGAAGAATTGTTTTTCAATTTTATTATATTGTACAAACTTTATTCAAAAACTGCCTCACTTTCATTGTATAATGGTTAAGATCACTGTCTTACTTTTAACATATGCCTAACAATACAATTAGAGGAGAGCATATTTTTGAATTACACCATAAATGGAGAAAAAATGTCACATCTATCTATCTATAGCTATCTATCTATATCTATCAATCAATCAATCAATCAATCGATCATTTTTAACCTATCTATTTCTGACAAAGAGTTAAATAATGTACTGTATGCATTACTGTTACTGTTTATGTTTAAATGTTTTCTTTTTAAGACTCAGTCAATGGATAAAGCTATGTTTAGATTAAAATGTATGTGCTTGTGTTTGCCTATCAATCATTTAATTATGAATTAGGATAGTGAAGCCAGCATAAATCTAATCAGACTAAAGGCGATTAACAAAGTAATGTAAGAAATCATTTTGTTAAAATAGTCTGCCAAAGTCAGCACTGATCTATTGCAAATTTGGTCAGCTAATGAAGACTTAATTAGCATCTAAGGTCAAAACAATTTATGACACAAGTTTGGAAGAATAGGGAATTTAAACTTCTCCACTTTTAGAGTAATTATAAAGTCAATATTTATTAGGGTGTATTTATTTTATAAGAATATAGCTTAATCGTAGCCTTGGTAGTATGTCTTATTTCATGTGTCAATACTGATTACTTTTTAACAAATATGTTAAATATAATTGATTTAATAAGGGATACGACTTGCAGAATCATTCGCTTTGAAGAAATTCTACCAAAGTTAGGTAGGATTAAGTAAATGTCTAACCACACAGAAGTGATACTAAGGACCACTGATCTCTTAGATTACATTACATGGCTTGGTAATCGTGCAGCACTTTTCTTCAATCAGCTCACAGTTGTGCTAGCTGATCATTCTTTGATGAGTCAAAACAATCCGATCAGCAGATGAATGAATGAACATTTGCTCCTTCAGCTAGCTATGTTCGACCGGTAGTCGACCCATGTATTAGGACCATGTAATAGGAATTGAAAAACTTTCAGGATACTGGTCAAAAGGAATCTGAGGTTCTTCCCTTTAGGTGTTCAGTACATGACCAGTATGTTCTTTCTTTAATAGGATCATGTTAGTGATACTGCACAACATCTGATGTTGACTAGACTGAGTTTAAATGTTTCCCCCTTATCTCTGCAAGGAAATATGTGCTTTGCTGAAGGAAGATTTTCCGGTCGCAGTTCCCCAAATAGTCACATACTAGCAGTATTGACATAGATACAGTAGTGCTTTGGCCAGGAGTAGACTTCAGTAACCCTTTTTAGGGGATCAATCAGAATGTGACATGTCATGACATGATAAACCAGGAATGTAGTCAGGAGCCAATAATCATAAATAAGAGGCATATAACATGTATAGATGTTACCGCTGAGAGAAAGAACACAGAGGCTCAACATTTCCATTTTTCTCACTACAGTACTGAATGCATTGCCACTTACTGCATGTGATTGTGTGAGTGCTCTATACCACCCAATGAAGGTTTACAGTGGCCTGGAGATGAACAGTGATGCTGTAGGCACTGGGCCAGCAATGAGTACAGTGGCCTAATGATGACCGGGGATACTGTGTGCATTGCTGTTCACTCACTACATTCAATGGGCAAAATGTATATGGCTTTAAAAATGCATTTTGCTAGGTCAGGTGGTCTTGCATAGGAACATGGTAAAGAACAAGGCCAAGGGGGCGTGGCTTGGATGGCTGCCTGAGCAGACGTGTGTGAGGGGAGCTCCTGTTATCCTGTAACTCATCCTGCAGATATCTCACCCATCCTGCTTCAATCTGTGTGCTGCCTTTCCCTGTAGGACCCCTGCTGCTGGGGGATCCTTGTGGAGGAGCTATTTGGAGGAGAGGGGGCATAGAGAGGGAGCCCAGCTGAGGGGAGCGATCTAGGCCCTGAAGCCTGCGGCCTCTGCTGTCCCTCTTGGCCGTCATCTGAGCAACGCTGTGCTCCCTGGGGAGCTGGAGAGGCCTCTTACCGGGTCTGGTGGCTCCTTGCGGACGAGACCGGGGACCGGAGCACGGGAGCAGCGGGTGACCTGCGGTGGACACTGGCGGAGATCCTCTCCTGGGCCGCGGCGGGATCCTGGGCGCCATCTTGTGAGACTCCTTCCGGCCCTTTGTCTCCGGCTGCTGGTTCCTGAGCGGAGGTGAGCGCTGGTGCCTTCAGACGCCTGCGCTGTCTGTTGGGCCCCCCGACATCCTTGAGGGCTGTGGAGAGCGGCGAGGACCTTGAAGGAGCGGAGGGACGCTCTCGTGGTGCAGGAGGGAGAGCGGCCTCGAGCAGTGCTTTCAAGCCTGCAGGGCCTCTTGCCGGGGTCCCTGCTTTTCCTCAGTGAGTACCTGGCCCTTCTGTGGGTAGTCAGTGGACAGTGTCCTGTGTGTGAGGAGCGCCCAATTCACTTGGAGTTTCAACAGCTGGAGGTCCCCTGGGCTGCTAAGTGTGGAGCTGTGGGAGCATTGCTGAGGGGGGACAGCTGTGACTTGGGGGACCCCTCCTGCCTTTTGCACCATACCTGGGACTGTGTGATAGCCTGCTGGCTGGATTGAGTGCTGATGGCTGCTGCAACTTAAAGGGGAACCCTGCTTCATATTTTTGTTGGCTGGACTGTGTGCTGCAAATATCTACAGTTTAGGGGGGCACTCTGTCTCCTGCTGCTGACTGGACTGGGTGCTGACAGCTGCTGCAACTTAAAGAGGTGCCCTGACTCCTACTACTGCTAGCTGGACTGAGTGCTGACAGCTGCTGCAATTTAAAGGGGTGCCCTGACTCCTACTACTGCTGGCTGAACTGAGTGCTGACAGCTGCTGCGACTTAAAGAGGTGCCCTGACTCCTACTGCTGCTGGCTGGACTGGGTGCTGACAGTTGCTGCAACTTAAAGGGGTGCCCTGACTCCTACTACTTCTGGCTGGACTGAGTGCTGACAGCTGCTGCAACTTAAAGGGGTGCCCTGACTCCTACTACTGCTGGCTGGACTGAGTGCTGCATACGGCTGCAACTTAAAGTGGTACCCTGTCTGTTCCTGCTGCTGGATGGCCTGCGAGCTGTACGCTAATATAACATATAGGGGTACTCTGACTCTTGCTCTTGCTGCTGCTGGCTGAACTGAGTGCTGAAAGATACTATACCTTTAGGGGGTGCCCTGATAGCTGTAGCTGGTGGCGAGACGGAGTGTTTACAGTTGTTGCAGCTTCTACTGTGTTGCCTGAGCGTTCTCCCTACTACATTACTTGCACTTTGCTATGGTGCGCAGGAACAAAGAGGGGGCCGGTACCTCTCAACAGCGAACAAGTGTGTCGACCGCTGGTAGAAATGCATTGACACTACAACAGGAGGTGGCGGCCAAATTGGAGAGGTTTGCCTTGAGGCACTCACCCCCTGACTCGCCTGACCAAGTGGTGGCCCCTCTCCCGATGGCTGACATGGCCCCCCCATGGGCCCCTTGGGGGACTGTGAGGACATTTTTGAGGCTTCTAATGAGGATCCACGTATCTCCCTACCTAGTACTCCTCCTGAGCTTGCTGCAGCGGCTGCTGTTGTTACTTCTAAACCCCAGGTGGAACCTACCTTGGCTGCTGTTTTCACGGAAATACAAAGATGCAATGTGACTCTGACTCAGCTGACCATGCAGGTGGGCACTGTACAATCTGATATCTCACTTATACGTCACGACCTACAGAAGGTGACTGACCGTACCTCTGCAGTGGAGGGCCGGATCAGCGACATTGAGGATACAGTTGTTCCATTGGTTCGGGACTTTACTAGACACAGCCATGATATTGCCCTACTTAAAGCTAAAGCAGATGACCTGGAAAATTGTCTGTGCCGTAATAATGTGCGCATAGTGGGACTGCCTGAAAAATGTGAGGGACGCTCTCCGACGGAATATATGGAAACATGGCTTAAGGATGTATTTGTGGCAGATAAACTGACTCCTCTTGCGGTGGAAAGAGCTCACCGTGTTCCTACTAGGTCGCTTCCCCCTGGTGGCCCACCCCGCTCTATGCTGGTGAAACTTCTTCATTACCGGGACAGGGATCTGATACTTCGGCTGGCAAGGGAGCAACAACCAGTGACTGTGGACAATCACGTCATCTCTTTCTTCCCTGATTTCTCGGCGGAGGTGCAAAAGAAGCGTGCCTCCTTCTTGGATGTCAAAAAGAGACTGCGGGCCTTGGATATACAATATTCCATGCTGTATCCTGCCAGGTTGAGGGTGGCTGCCTTGGGTACCACCCACTTTTTTGAAGGAGTGGATGCTGCAGTGAGATGGTTGGATTCTCATGAGTCCCAGCTGCGCCGGAGGGCCCGTGGAGGCTCCCTGGGACCGGACCCGGACTGAACTCTTCCTCTCTGTTCCCATGCTGATATTGTCATGTTGATATTTGCTATTTCCTGAAGTTGTTGACTCCTGTAATTCTTTGCATATTGTGGCTTAGGTTACCATGTGAGACATGTTGGGCATTACTGTTAGCGGCCCCTTTTGATTATTTTCTCTATTCTGTTCTTAGTTCCATGTGTGGGGCCTCAGTGTTGCCTTCATGTCTGACTGGTCTCCTCTCCTATTTTTCCTTTGAAGGGGGGGGGGTTGGATTCTGGAGGGGATGGCGCACTTATGCTTACTATATGAGATATCTATACCTTGTTTTAGTTTCTGGAGCTGTACGAATGCATACTCGCCTGTGTTTGGTTGGCCGATTGTATGCCTGCTGTATGCTCTCACTATACTGACTTTCTCCTGAAGTGTTTCCTTGGTACGACTGACTGTGAGTGGTGTGGGTATACTAGCGCCCCTGAGTGCCAAGTGACGCGGCGACTTGTGTGGTTGTATTTGTACATTGTTTTGGGGTGTTTGTTTGTTATGTTTTCCGTCTCTTCTTGGGTTGCTATGTGTACTATTTGTAGGTTTCCTGGGAATATACGGATGGGCTCCCCTGATTTCAGTGTTGTTATAATAGCCATTTTCTGCTCCGTTGTCCCTGATGGCGGTCTTTAATTTTATAGGATGGAATGTTAGGGGATTGGGAGATGTGGCGAAACGCTCGGTGAGACAGTTTCACCCTGCCATACTCTGCCTCACTGAAACTCATCTGACGGCTGAAACCCCCTCGGCCCTTCATAGGGCATGGGTCCGTCACTCTTACCATTCTACCTTTTCTTCCCATGCTAGAGGGGTTAGTCTGCTGGTCCACAAATCTATTCCGTTTAAGGCTGTCTCCTCTAGCATTGACCCGGATGGTAGATTTGTGTGTGTATTGTGTGAGGTGTCTCATCGACTGCTTATTATAGTTGGTGTATATATCCCTCCTCCTTATAGGGGTTATGTAGTACGGCGTATCCTAACAATAGTATCTGGATTCCGGTGGCCCCTGTTCTTATGTGTGGTGATTTTAATCAGGTCTTGGATGCTTCTAAAGATAAGTTTTGGGGCACTCAGGCCCCTCCCCCTTCTAGATCTACTGGTCTTGCCAAGCTGTTGACCGAAATAGACCTATTCGATCTGTGGCGCCTCCGTAATCCCAGTGTTAGACAGTTCTTCTGTTACTCGGCCACGCATGGCACTTTATCTAGGATAGACATGGCGGTTGGGGATGGGGCCATGGCTGGATTAGTTGGTGAAATTACATATCTGGCCAGGGGGTTATCGGATCACTCCCCGATCCGTTTACGACTTGATTTATCCGGGGGGAGCTCTGTGGAGACTGAACCCGTTCTGGTTACATTTGCTGACTACTACTGAACTAGTTGGTGCGGAACTCAGGGACTTCCTTCCCTTAATGACGGTTCGGCTTCGGTCTCCGTGGTTTGGGACTCTCTAAAGGCATTCCTCCGCGGTCTGTTTATTCGGGACATAAGTGTCCACAAGTTCTTCAACAGAGAGAGGGGGGAAAAGTTGACACTATTGGTGACAGAAGCTGAAGCTAGATATGTTTTGCACCCTACCCCTGGATCGAGGGAGGAGTGGTTGAGGGTGCAGGATGATTATACTAAATACTTAGAGGAGACGGCCGAACATAAGAGGTTTTTTAGTAAGCAGCGCTACTTTGAGTGTGGTGAGGGAACGGGCAAACTGTTGGCTTCTATTGCTCGGGCTCAGCAGGGGGTTGCATATATTGGCTGTTTGAGGGATGATCGGGGGAGTGAGGTCACGGAGGAGGAGGAGATCCTAGGTGTGATGGTAGACTTTTATAAGGAGGCTTACTCTACTAAGACTTCTTGTACTGGGGAGGCCTTGGGGGCGTATGTGAGCAGGGCATCACTTCCTTCCCTTTCTCCGGAGCAGAGGGACTCGCTGGACTCGCCCATCTCTCTGGAGGAATTGGAACTGGCTCTAAAAGATGCTGCTAATGAAAAGGCCCTGGGCCCAGATGGGCTTCTGAGTGAGGTATACAAAAAATTCTCAGGGATCCTCCTGCCCCAGCTGTTGCGAGTGGTCGAGTCGGCGGCTTTGGAGGGCGCTTTGCCTCGATCCATGATGGAGGCCATCGTAGTACTTATACCTAAACCGGGCAAGGACCCTTTATGTGCTGGTTCTTACAGACCGATCTCATTACTGTGTGCTGATGTTAAGTTGCTGGCCCGGGTACTCGCTAACAGACTGGTTAATGTTGTATTATCTCTAGTTCATGGGGACCAGATTGGCTTTATGCCAGGTAAATCTACGGTGGATAACATTAGGAGAGTGTATCTTAATTTACAGATGACACAAGAGGGTGCGGGGGCTAGATCGATTTTTTCACTGGACGCTGCCAAGGCATTTGATAGCGTCGAATGGAACTATCTGTGGGGAGTGTTGGGGGCCATGGGGTTCGGGCCCAGGTTTCTTTCTTGTGTCAAACTCCTTTATCACTGCCCGACTGCCCGTATTCAGGTGAATGGACAGCTTTCCCCAGCATTTGAGTTGAGGAGAGGTACGCGGCAGGGGTGCCCCCTGTCACCTTTACTCTTTGCATTGGCTATAGAACCACTGGCTTGCCTCCTGAGGTCCTCACCTGATATCATTGGATTCCGTTATGGCTCCCTTGATGAGAGAGTGGCGCTTTACGCAGATGATATGTTGCTATTTTTGGGTGACACCACTAGGTCTCTGACCCCTGCCATGTCTATCATTACCGAGTTTGGTACCTACTCCGGCCTGCTTATTAATTGGGATAAGTCGGTATTGATGCCCCTGGATCCCTTGCCCCGTATCCCTCAGATAGCCCTCTCCAATATTCAGGTGGTTAAGGAATTTAAATACTTAGGTATTATCATCACGCCCCTGCTGGACAAGAGTTCTCAGAAGGTAGCTGTCTGGTGTAAATTACCGATCTCAGTGATTGGCCGGACTAATCTAACAAAAATGGTGCTCATGCCGCAGTTATTATATGTGCTGCAGAACTCGCCAGTGTGGATAGCCATAGCCATGACTTACTTTTATAGGATACATAGGCTTTTCAGACAGTTGGTGTGTGTGGGGGGGGCGACTGCCAGGATCAAACTTGAGACACTACAAAGGGGAAAAACTTCAGGTGGGCTAGCGTTACCTAATCCCTGGTTGTATTTTTTTGCCTCACAGATACATCAGATTAGAGGGTGGGCGAAGATATCTCTCCTGGGTCCTACGGGTCGGTTGTTTATGGCCAGACACGGAGGGAGGGTGCCATTGCATATTCTGGAGATTGGAGCCTTGACCAGACCTCCGGATTCCTCTCCCACTACCCAACTCCTTTGCCAGGATCAAACTTGAGACACTACAAAGGGGAAAAACTTCAGGTGGGCTAGCGTTACCTAATCCCTGGTTGTATTTTTTTGCCTCACAGATACATCAGATTAGAGGGTGGGCGAAGATATCTCTCCTGGGTCCTACGGGTCGGTTGTTTATGGCCAGACACGGAGGGAGGGTGCCATTGCATATTCTGGAGATTGGAGCCTTGTCCAGACCTCCGGATTCCTCTCCCACTACCCAACTCCTTTGCCAGGATCAAACTTGAGACACTACAAAGGGGAAAAACTTCAGGTGGGCTAGCGTTACCTAATCCCTGGTTGTATTTTTTTGCCTCACAGATACATCAGATTAGAGGGTGGGCGAAGATATCTCTACTGGGTCCTACGGGTCGGTTGTTTATGGCCAGACACGGAGGGAGGGTGCCATTGCATATTCTGGAGATTGGAGCCTTGACCAGACCTCCGGATTCCTCTCCCACTACCCAACTCCTTTGCAAGCTTTGGGGCCACGCGCGTAAATTACTGGGTCTTACAAGTTTCATATCGTGTACACCGCTGTGGCGTAACCCGGGCTTGCCAGTTTTCTACTCTTTTGTGGATGCTGGTTATTGGGAAAGGAAGGGACTGTGTGAAGTGGGGCAGTTGACTGTAGAGGGGGTAGTCCGATCTTTTGAGGACTTGCAGGAGGAGTTTGCTTTAACGCGCTCCTCATTTTATCGGTACCTGCAACTCCGTCACGTGTACGAAACTCAAAATCGCCTCCGGCTGATGGAGGTGCAAACTAACAGGGTCCTAGAATCGGTTATTGTGAAACAGGAATCTGCTGGAGTTATTTCTTGGCTGTACGGTGAGCTATTGAGTTTTTACCATGAACGGTTCCCTTTGACGGTCCGACATAAGTGGGAGAGAGACCTTGGTGGGCTGAGTGACGAGGAATGGTGTATAGTCTTGTCGCTTACCCCGTCGCTGTCTCTGTCGGAGGCTAACAGGCTGTCACAGCTGTTCTTTCTACATAGGGTGTATAAGACGTCTCTGTTTCTTATATAAGGTTGGTGTTCGGTCCGACTATGCCTGTCTTAGGTGTGGGGAGCTGGAGGCTCACTTGCTTCACATGATGTGGGAGTGCCCCGTTTTAGATGATTATTGGGCTGATGGGATGTTTATGGGGTTACTCTGCTTAGAGAACCTAAGGCATGCTTACTTGGTCTTATTGGATGTGATAGGGAACCTTCCATGAGAGAGGTGGGGATCTTACGTGTGCTGTGCCAAGCCAGGAAACTCATTGCGCAGTACTGGATTAGACCGGCTCCTCCGGGTGTAGCTGATCTTATTAACAGAATGTGGCAGATAGTATGCTTGGAGAAAGGGATATATATTAAACGTAACGTTGAACGGAAATTTGATAATATTTGGGGACCCTGGGTACACCATTTTGACCCCCTGAGGACTGGTTCGTGATTGCTTGTGACCCCTCGGCCTGTGTTTATCTTGGGATTGGCTTATGGTCTGGGGACTCTCTGTATGTGACTTCATTCTCTTCCTTGTCTGCCCTTTTCTTTCTCTCCTCTTCTGGTGGCTGTGTTGGATTGCCTGGGGGTGTTGCATGCTGGAGTCGTGTGCGCTGGGATTGGGGGAGTCTCCCTATTGGAATATGAGTATATTGAAACCTATAGTTTACTGCTTGTGTATATTCCTGCTCCTGTAGAGGGAAGTGACGGATTGTTTGTATGTACGGTGGGTGGGGGGTTTATTGTTGGGGAAATATTGTTGTATGTTTAAAAATGGTTAAACAAGGCCAAGGTCATGACTTAGACATCATAGACTGTCAGTAGTAAAGAACAGCAGCAAGATTTTGAGAAGGAATAACCCTCATTGACCAGGCAAAGCATGGGGGAATAATTTTTCCTTTAATGCATATTTGCTTAATGCGTTGAAATATTACTCATTATATCATGCTTATTCTTCACATGTATTTTTATGTGTCTAGCTTCTGTAATTGTCTAACAAATCCCTTTGTACTGCTGCTCCTTCATTCTTACATCCACTGCTCAGCAAGGAAGAAGCACATTCACTTTCTCCCCGAGTCTACAGTGCTGGTCTCTTCACCCAGTCACTGCAGGCTGCTGTTACCCCCTCCTCTCTTTTTTCATACAGGAGTCTGATAGACAGGACAGGAGTGAGCACAGAGGAGTGCTAGTTCCGTTCTCAATTCAATTCCTGGACTTTTTCCCAGCCTGTACTTCAGCTAGGACAAAGATGATACTGCAGCTGGGCAGGATTATGTTCTGGATGGTATGGGGACCCCTAGTGATCTTTATATTAAGCCATAATTTTGATAAAAAGGAGATACTTTTTATGAAATTTTTTATAAAGGTTAATGTTTTTTTTATTCTGACAGTGCCTATTTAAACAAGCCACAAAGCCTGGTGTGATTTTTTTAAATGGTGACTGCTTTGGCAACCTGGATCTGCTGTATAAACAAAGCAAGAGGGCATAGGCTACTATAGAAGATATCATCTTATGAATCGGATATGATCCAATGAAGGGACAAGTGCATAAACCAATGGTGGAGCTGTGACTGCTCATGGGCTTCTCTCACAGTTGATCTGGTAATGTAAAGCTTTCCTCTACCTCACATCTGCTTCTGATGCTCAATTGAGAAAGGAAGCTCCACATCTGACAAGCAGACTAGTCGTAAACGATTCAACTTTGTTGCACATTAGATCCATCAATGTGCGGTGGTTATTGTTATAGACCCTGATGCAAATAGGATTATAGCCTTAGATTGCACCTATTCATAAACACAGCAAAGTAATTTGTTTATTTATTTATTTAACAGTTATTGTTTATTGCAATTTTTGGGCCTGATAATTTTGATTATTTTGTTTATATCCTGTCCTGTATATCCTGTATTTTCCAAAGAAAACTTTTTGTTTATGTTTGTATATTAATAAAAATAAAAAAATAAAACACGTGAGCAAACAGAAAGGATATTACTGAGAAAAATGTTAAGTGGAAATATTTATAAGATGGAAATATGAAATTAAAATTCTGTTGCTTTAATTTGAATTCTACTGTATGGGGAATTATTGTGAATCTATCCTGCGAAATATAATGTCTTCCTTTGAATTATGATTCTTTAATACTATCCACATATTTCTAAGATAAATCAGAAGTTCGTCTCCATCTGTTGAGAATACAGACAGTACCAGTGGCACCTAATTCATAAGAATTCCACTTGTAAGCTCCCAGATGTATCAAGCACACACTAAACATCACTGGAAAACCTTCTGAGTCTTGTCAGAATCTTTCTTTGTGCGTGAAATACTATAATTTGTATTAAATTATTCTGGTTTAAAAAACTCAAGCTATCTGAGCAAAGAAATCTATTGCTTTAATGTTTTAAATTACAGCAGTTGCCTGTCAGATGCATTTCTGTGATAAATGAAACAATGTAGACAATGTACTATAATAACAGACTTTAAGATAGGATATTATTAATTATTGGTCACTATTATACATACTCTTTTGATATTGTTTTACAGTTTGCCTCAAGTTCATATTGATTTGTAGAAAATAAGTAAGAAATTGAGAGCTATAAATAAGCATAATGGTAGCAATTATTTTCTTTTTTACTGTAATGTATATGGCTACATTTACATTCTGTGCAGCCAGTATAATACATAGAAACAAGTGGGATACAAAAAAGGAAAAAAAAAAGTTATTCTTTCCTTTTTCTTCAATGTGTCTGAAAACACACACAAAATCGGTATAGTCCCCACTATTCCCGCCGGAACGGAAGTTCCCCTGCACTCCAGGCTGACACTCAGGATGTGTGCGCACGTGCTTTAGATAACCCCAATGCCCATAACTCGGAGCGGAAGTGCGGGTTTGCCGGGCACGCTGCAGCGCAATACACAGCATAAAAGGGAGAGGACCGACGCCACCAGTCTACCACACCAACGGGTCATAAGCAACAGGATTAACTATGCTAAAAGTAAGTCTTCCTTCTCCCCCTTGCAAAAAGTAACCTTATATTGTCTACCTATATTGTACTATCACTGGGTCCTATGTCTACACAGGCCCACCTCCATCATGCTGCCATATCGACACCACCCCTGGAGGTCCTACTTATTGTAGCATCGTTCCCTAGGTAGGCCGCCTTTCCTCCCCCCCCCCCCTCTTCTCCCCGCTCGTGCTCACTTGAGTGTTAATGGTTATAGAACCTGAATAATCAGTCTGTCTGTCCTTAGACCTTAGGACTGGCAAGCCAATAACCATACCAAGGCGTGTGAATGGGAACAACATCCTCTTTTTAGGTATGTTATCCTCCATACCTTCCTTATGTCAGTGTGTTTCCTTTGGGTGACAATATACACTTTTTATACTACCTCTATTTCCAATAGGTACCTTGCATGAACTCCTTTATGCATAAATGCTAAGTATATGTCACCTCACCTAACACCTAATAATATCCTGGTATGTATATATCTTCAGGGGTCTTATCTAATATCTTTATCTCTTCATCCCTCTACCTTTATACCTACATCTTACATCATCATTCTACAGATTTATCTGTACCTCTATGGACTACTCATTCAAAGTGATGGATATATACATATGATTCCTCCTCATGATAGGAGAACATTGAAACACATCATATACCTCCGTGCTGTACATCTAGCCTTACACTAACGTGGGAGTGAGAGAGAGGCACATATCTACTGCGTGCCCCTACTTCTCTAACCAAAATTCCCTGAGGAGTTGTGCCGCAGAGTAACGGACACAACGAAACGCGTTGGTGCTAATTATAACATTTTTATACCAATCGGTCTATGTGACATATGTATCATAACTGTTTTGTATATACCTAACTCACACAGGTGATATCTGGAGGTAATTTCTGACAGATATTTACCATAGTGTATCAGTCCCCCACAACTACCTCCATCTCATCCTTTAGATATAGGGTGAGATAGGAGGATCCGGATGCAGGCTGGCTCTCTTTAGGAAAGCCTCCCTGCATTAATGGGTAGGGGGTCTGTTGACCAGCAGGGTCAGTATTCTAGATAAGCAGAAATATCGAGGCCTACTAGTTACATAGTTACATAGTTAGTATGGTTGAAAAAAGACATACGTCCATCAAGTCCAACCAGGGGATTGAAGGGAAGGATGTAGTTTTATAATTCTGCATAAGCATTAATGTTATTTTGTTCCAGGAATGTATCTAACCCTGCTTTAAAGCTGTTAATTGTTCCTGCTGTGACCAGTTCCTGAGGTAGACCGTTCCATAAATTCACAGTCCTCACGGTAAAGAAGGCCCCTTTAGACTAAACCTTTTCTTCTCCAGACGGAGGGAGTGCCCCCTCGTCCTTTGGGGGGGTTTAACCTGGAACAGTTTTTCTCCATATTTTTTGTATGGGCCATTTATATACTTATATACGTTTATCATATCCCCCCTTAAACGTCTCTTCTCAAGACTAAACAATTGTAACTCCTTTAATCGCTCCTCATAGCTAAGATGTTCCATGCCCCATATTAGTTTAGTCGCGCGTCTCTGCACCCTTTCCAACTCCGCAGTGTCCCTTTTATGAACAGGCGGCCAAAACTGAACAGCATATTCCAGGTGAGGCCGTACCAATGCTTTATAAAGGGGGAGTATTATGTCCCTGCCCCTCGAGTCCATGCCTCTTTTTATACATGACAATATCCTGCCGGCTTTGGAAGCAGCAGCCTGACATTGCATGCTATTTTGTAGTCTGTGATCTACAAGTACACCCAGATCCTTCTCTACCAGTGACTCTGCCAGTTTAATCCCCCCTAAGACATACGACGCATGCAGGTTATTAGTACCCAGATGCATAACTTTACATTTATCCACATTGAACCTCATTTGCCAAATGGATGCCCAGACACTTAGTCTATCCAAGCCATCTTGCAACCTATACACATCCTCTATAGACTGTACCGTGCTACAAAGCTTGGTGTCATCTGCAAAGATAGAAACAGAGCTGTTAATACCATCCTCTATATCATTGATAAATAAATTAAACAGCAGCGGGCCCAGTACTGAACCTTGGGGTACACCACTAATAACCGGGGACCAATCAGAGTACGAATCATTTACCACCACTCTCTGGGTACGATCCATGAGCCAGTGTTCAATCCAGTTACAAACTAAAGTTTCCAAGCCCAAGGACCTTAACTTACCTGTCAGACGTCTGTGAGGGACAGTATCAAACGCTTTGGCAAAATCCAGAAACACTATATCCACAGCCATTCCTCTGTCAAGGCTTCTACTCACCTCTTCATAAAAGCAAATTAGATTGGTTTGACAACTTCTATCCTTAGTAAACCCATGCTGGCTATCACTTATAATACTATTATCCCCTATGTATTCCTGTATGTAATCCCTTATAAGTCCTTCAAACAATTTACCCACAATGCACGTTAGACTTACCGGTCTATAATTGCCTGGCGAAGACCTAGAGCCCTTCTTGAAGATTGGTACCACATTAGCCTTGCGCCAGTCCCTTGGCACAATACCAGACACCAGAGAATCTCTAAATATCATGAACAAGGGTACAGATATTACTGAACTTACCTCTCTAAGAACTCTTGGGTGTAGTCCATCCGGCCCTGGAGATTTGCTTACATTTACTTTACTTAACTTACCTTGTACCATCTCTACATTAAGCCAGTTCAATACATTATATGATGTGTTACCAGCACTGACCTGGCCAATGTCAGCTCCTTCTTCCATAGTATATACAGAACTAAAGAACCCATTCAGTAGCTCCGCCTTCTCTTGATCGCCCGTCACAACCTCCCCATTATCATTATTAAGGGGTCCTACATGCTCGGTCCTTGGTTTTTTTGTATTTATATATCTAAAAAAATATTTAGGATTAGTTTTGCTTTCTTCGGCCACCTGTCTTTCATTTTGAATTTTTGCTGTTTTTATTACATTTTTACAGATTTTATTAAGCTCCTTGTACTGTTTAAATGTTATAGCTGACCCATCAGATTTGTATTTTTTGAAGGCTATTTTTTTGTTGTTTATTGCTCTTTTGTAACCTCATTTGTAACCTCATTTGTCAGCCATGTAGGATTTAGTTTTAATCGTTTATATTTGTTCCCCTTTGGTATATATTTACCTGTATAGTTATTTAGAGTTGATTTAAAGATGTCCCATTTACCTTCTGTATCAGCATTTGAAAACACCTCCCCCCAGTCTATGTCCTGTAGTGCAGCCCTCAACCCAGGGAAGTTTGCCTTTTTAAAGTTATATGTTTTTGCTTTCCCCGTCTGTCTTTGTTTTCTACATTTTAAGTCAAAAGTAACTATATTGTGGTCGCTATTACCAAGGTTTTCCCTCACAGTTACATTACCAACCAGCTCTGTGTTGTTGGAAATGATCAGATCCAACAAGGCATCACTTCTTGTTGGGTCCTCCACAAACTGGCCCATAAAATTATCCTGCAATAAATTTAGGAATTTTCTCCCCTTTGTAGTTTTAGCCAACCCCCGGCCCCAATCTATATCTGGATAGTTAAAATCTCCCATTATTACCACTGTACCTGCCCGGGCGGCCCTCTCTATTTGTTTATACAGCCGACCTTCTATCTCTTCAGTGATATTAGGGGGTCTGTAGATTACACCAAATATTATTTTTTCAGTATTTCCCTCCTTTTGTAATTCTACCCACAGTGATTCCACCTCCTCAGAATCATCACACACTATGGCATCGTTCACATTGACTTTCATACCACTTCTTACATACAGACAGACTCCACCACCTTTTCTGTTCATTCTATCCTTGTGAAACAATGTAAACCCCTGCAGATTAACAGCCCAGTCATGCGAGGAGTCCAGCCATGTCTCAGTGACCCCAACTATATCAATATGTTCCTCCAGTATCAAGGCCTCAAGCTCCCCCATTTTATTTGCTAGGCTTCTGGCATTTGTGAACATACACTTTACATTTCCATTAAGTTTTACACATATAGTCTCACTAATGGGATTTTCAGAATTATTGGGGTTAATGTCATTTTTTTAGTTATAAGGGCTAATTGTACTATTTAAGTTATTGGGGCTAATGGGATTTTTTGAGTTATTGGGTCTAACATTATTATTTAAGTTATTGGGGCTAATGGGATTTTTTGCGTTATTGCGTCTAACGTTGTTATTTAAGTTATTGGGGCTAACGGTATTTTTTGAGTTAATGGGGCTTATTGTAGTTATCGAGTTATTGGGGCTAATGGAATTTTTTGAATTATTGGGATTACAATTTTTCGGGCTACATTTATTTTTACAGTTGGTTTGTAACGCATGAATCTCCTTATCCACTGCTCTTAACCTCCCCCCACAGGACTCCTCTCCACCCGCCATTATGTCCTGACCCCTCTCTAACCTATCCATCCCACTGTCTGCTTTCTTTGCTTTATTATCCTCCCCCCACTCACCTAGTTTAAATACTCAGCCACCCCTTCCAGGATTCTCTCCCCCAGCACAGCAGACCCCCTTCCATTCAGGTGCAAATTATCCGTAGAATAGAGTTTGTACCCCAATGAAAAGTCAGCCCAGTGCTCTAAAAACCCAAACCCTTCCCCCTCACACCACGACTTAAGCCATGCATTTAACTCCCTAAGCTCCCGCTGTCTTTCCTGCGATGCGCATGGCACAGGAAGTATTCCAGAGAACACAACCTTAGAGGTCCTTCCCTTCAGCTTGGCACCTAGTTCCTTGTAATTATTCTTCAAGGACCTCCACCTACCATGTATTCTGTCGTTGGTTCCCACATGGACCACGACAGCTGGGTCATCCCCAGCCCCCCCTAGTAATTTGTCCACCCTTTCCACCACATGCCGATCCCTGGCACCAGGGAGACAGCAAACCATTCGGTTGAGGTGGTCTTGGCGACAAATTATTCTATCCGTCTTCCTGATTATAGAGTCCCCTACCACAACTAACTGTCTTGGCCTACCTGCATTACCATCCCCCACACTACTAGTTGAGCTGTTCCCCCGGCTGTTAGGGAGAACAGTATCCACTAGGGTTGCCATCTCTGATACTGAGGCCCTCGCATCATCGCCCAACTTGGCAATTTTACTTGGGAGATCAGAAGCAGAAGTGACCTTCCTTTTCCTTGCCCCCTTTCCAGTCCCTCCAACTACATTAACCCAGCTCCCTACTTGGGCCTCCTGGCTAGTTTCTCCAACCTCCATTTCTACCCCACTAACTGCTTGCTCTGTAAGATTGTCAATCGCCCTCAATGTTGCATTTTGCTCCTCTAGATCTCTAATACGAGCTTCCAGGTGGGCAACATGCTCACATTTGTCACAGCGGTATTCACCCTGAAGCTGCTGCTCCAGAGATGTATACATGTGGCACAATGTGCACTGAAGAAAACCTCCAATCCTGCTGTCCATATCCTTGGTGACAAATTATTTTCTATCTAATTGCTAATTGTTTATGTTCATTTTACTGTATCTTTAATAAAAGCTATGTTTTATGAAATCTGTGGACTCCCTATTATACTATAAATTAGTTACACAGATCCCACATATAACAAATACTCACCTATACCACATGTATCAAATAAGGGCAGCACATTTTAAGTCCCTTCAAAGGTAAAAAGGACAAATGGCACAAAATGACACAACATTTTCTAAAGGAGTGCTGCACCTATCCATGGGCTATGTTTGCTATTCCCGGTAATTACCCATGTTATTGATTCTGACTGAAGTATAAAATAATAAACATTTCTAAGTGAATTTTAGCCATTCCACCAATAAACCTAAAGTAGAAACTTTTACAAACAGTTTTAAAGAAAGAGTGATTTGAGAGCGAAGAAATTCAAATATTCATATCAGGGGCAGGCATAGTGCTGTATAGAGAGGAGGGAGGAATCTCCTGCCTCCATTGCTCTGAGAAGTGCTGTAGCAATAGGGGAACAACGGGCCAGAACTTTGCAACTATGGGACCAATTAAAGGAGCTGTCAGGAACTGTCTAGAGCAGTAGGGGTTTGCTTTGGGGATTTGTTCCTACTCTGGACAGTTCCTGTTTTTCACCGGAGTACCCCTTTAAGGTAAGTGACCCCTCATTTAATACTGTTCACCCTTACTATAACCTAGTGTATTGGGTTTAGTCCAGATAAACAGCCTGTCAGTTCTCTTTAACATTGTATGTCTTTAAATTATTATGATCATCTACAAAGCCCTACATCTACACTGCTTCATGCCTGGATCTCAGGCACTGAGCGGTCATTCGGCGATCGGACAGCGAGGAGGCAGGTAGGGACCCTCCAGCTGTCCTGTAAGCTGTTCGGGATGCCACAATTTCACCGCGGCTATCCCGAACAGCTCCCTAAGCTAACCGGCATGGTTTCACTTTCATTTTAGACACGGTGTTCAACTTTGAACGCCGCGTCTAAAGGGTTAATAGCGCGCAGCAGCGTGATCAATGCAGTGCACTACTAGCCACGGGTCCCGGCCGTTGTTAGAGGCTGGGCCCGACCCGCTATGACGCGGGGCCACGTCGTGGCCCCGTATTATAGATTGGGAGCGGATTCAGGGCGTACAGGTACGCCCTGGGTCCTTAACAGGTTAAGCTGCTTTTTCATCACTTCTTACACAGCCCTTACTCTGGCCTTGCAGCCTAATGAAGTGAAATAGTCAGGATCCTTTCCTGACAGAAGCCAAAATGGTGGTGCTTTTTGCCGCTAGAAATGTGCTCTGCAGTTGACATTCACACAGAGCTGCAATCCCTAGGCACCCTAACCTATGATGTAAAACACAAGATGGGAAAACTTACTTCAGCCCACAGTGGTTTGAAAGATGCAGTCATGGCTATGATGGCAGAAGTAGATGCTCTGAAGCTTAAGAGCACAGATATGGAGGATAATTCAAGGAGGAAAAACCTCTGAGTCTTGAGTATCCCAATAATCTGTTAGTACATCGTATTGGGACAAAAGCTTTCTCATGGTCTTGCTCCCAAATGCACCCACTACTGATCTATTGATAGACCAGGTCCACAGGCAACAGAAGCCTAAGACAGTACCTTCCACCTCTCCCAATGATGTTATCCTGCAGGCACACTTCTTTCACATTAAGGAGGAGATAATAGAAGCAGCCAGATATCCACCTCAGCTGGTGGGTTGCTTCCTAAATCTTTTTATCCATGCAGACCTTTCTGCAGTGATTTTGCTTAATGGATTCCAATACGCCCCTCTTTGCCCTGTATCAGTGCCTATTATACCTCTTACAATGTTTGTTCTATAGATTCTCTTAGCTGTCACGTCTGGCAACGGGTCCGTTACCACAGTGACAGTCCCTCTCTAGACAAGTGAGGGGTGTAAACTGTCAAAATAATAAAATAAAATAATACAGACACAGGTCAAGGTACAGTAGGGAGCAGACAGCCTAACAGAAGCAAAATAACAAACTCACACAATAAGTCAAAGTCACACAATCCATGTCCATAAACCAGGAGTAGTCAAAGTACAAAATTGCTAATAAGATATAATAGGAGTGAGAGAGCTGAGCCAAAGGGTCAAAATGCCAGATATTACAGATACAGTAGAAAGCTAGCTAGGAGTACAAACTGAGCTCTTTAGCAGGCAAAGACTGGGAATAGACAGCCAGCTTATATGGAGCCAGAGCAGGTGCTCCAATCAAGGTCAGCTGACCAGTCCAGACAGCCGGGCTTAAGCCAGCAACAAAAAACAACAAAGAACCAGTCAGAACCTTTTAACCCTATAGGTTCTGACAGTACCCCCCTTTTAGGAGGGGCCACCGTACCCTTCACAACCTGAGAGTAAAGAGGTCTTGACTTGAAAACAGATAGACCATCAATGTCCTCATCTGTATCCTCATCCTCCAAATCACACCACTCATTGGTGGCCTCACAGTCATCCTCCAGAATCTCACTACTTCCCTCTGACTGCAAGTCAGCAGGAGTACTCTCCACACTCTTATTGCCCATGGTGTTACATGATGCCGGTTCAGCCAGAGACTGATGCAAAACAGGCTTTACAATACTCTTAGATGTTAAGTCATATTGTACACTAGATGGAACAATGCCCCCCAGAAGAAATCTGCCAGGCGTAGCTCTCTGAGAGGCATGACATACCTGTGCGCCCAAGTGGCCTCCACGATTGCCACTTGGAGGCGGACACTTGACACAGGAGGAGATGAAGTGTGTATTCTCCCAACAGTAAAAACACAGGCTGTTTAGTTAATGAAATTTTCTGCTCCGGGGTACGAATTGACCCTATTTACACGGTCTCTCCACCTCAGGCACTGGTTGGTTATTATAGACAGGTAAAGAGTCAAGCAAAAGAGGAGAAATGGAGGAGATGAACACTCTCGTTTACGCCCTCGTAGACATCTATCTAAATGGACAGCTAACGTCATGGCTTGGTTAAGGGTGTCAGGAGAGGGGTAAGTCACCAGCATGTCTTTTAAGGTTTCAGATAATCCCAATCTAAACTGACAAATCAAGGCTGAAGCATTCCAGTTGGAGGCCACACAACACTATCTAAAATCTGCACAGTACTCCTCTACTGGTCTGCAACCTTGCTTTAATGTACGCAGTTGACTCTCAGCGTAGGCAGCACGGTCGGGTTCAGCGTACAAGAGACCCAATCCCGCAAATAAGGCGTCCACTGAGGACAACTCTGAAGCATCAGGACCAAGGGAAAATACCCATTCCTGGGGACCCCCTGGCAAAAGAGACATAATGATACCCACTCTTTGGGCCTCAGTACCAGATGTGTAAGGCCTTAAACTGAAGTATAATTTGCAGCTCTCACAAAAGGTTTTGAATATCTTGCGGTTACCGGAAAATCGGTCAGGCAGACTAACTTGCAGCTCCACAGGAGATGAAGCAGGAACAGATGACACCTGAGTTTGGGCAGACTCCAGCTTCTGAATTCATGCTAGCAAGTAGAGATGAGCAAATCGAATCTGACGAATCCAAATTCGTTACGAATTTCATGAAAAATTTGATTTGCAACAAATGCGAATAACGCCGTGATTCTATAGCGCAAATTGCTTCATTAAAATCCATTTTGAGCGGTCCAGGCTCCAGAGAATCTAAAATGGCGGATCCACATGTAAGGACATGGGGCAAGGAGCAAAGTACTCTGGGAAGGTGTGAGCAAGGGTAGGCGGGATGACCCTGAATCACATGCAGGATGCAGCCTATCAGCACCCAGTCACCCCTGTGATGTCACAGCCCTAAATAATCGGCAGCCATATCCCGGCTAGTCACTTCATCCTTTCACTACAGAGAGATAGGACTGTTAGCGCTTTGTGTGTTACACAGTGCGTTTTTCCCTGAAAATTATTTTTACTGCAGCCATTAACCTCCCAGTCATTTTCTACAGCATTGTATTACAGAGAGGGGCAGGGAGCTGTGTGTTGCCTCATACATTTGAACAAGCTGGTTCAGCTTGAGAAACCTTAGCAGAGGATGGAGGAATAATTTTTCAGTGCAACTCTGTGTCTTTGTTCCACAACAAATGGTCTGCTGGTTATACTAGTCTGTAGATGGTATAATACCCAGCAGTCCATTCCTAATAGTCTTTGAGAGAGGGAAATTTTGGGTTTAGTATGCAGAGACAGTGTGCTGCAGCACTGTTGTGTACTGCTGGTGTTGTGCAAAAACACGTTTTTTACGTGTACTGTAGCACATTTTTCTGCCCTCATTAGTGCATACTGGATACATACATCTAAGTGGTGAACTATTTTGTACCTGTTAATCTGTCAAGGGCCTAGATATTGGGAAAGGTAAGGCAAAACTAATCACTGGCTGGTGTTTTACTCCAATACTTTTTTAAGTGTACTGTATCTTTGTTCCACAACAAATGGTCTGATGGTTATACTAGTCTGTAGACGGTATAATACATACCCAGCAGTACATTCCTAATAGTCTGTAAGAGAGTACAATTTTGGATTTAGCACACAGCGACTGTGTGCTGCAGCACTGTTGTGAACTGCTGGTGTTGTGCCCAAATACTTATTTAAGCGTACTGGAGCACATTTATCTGCCCTCATAAGTGCATACCACATATCTACATCTAAGTAGTGGACTATTTTGTACCTTTTAATCTGTCAAGAGCCTAGATACTGTGAAAGGCTAGGCAAAAGTACTCACTGGCTGGTGTTGTACTCAAATACTTTTTTAAGCGTAATGTTGCACATTTTTCTGCCCTCATAAGTGCATACCACATACCTAAATCTAAGTAATTAATGCAGGTACTACAGCTCCCAGCATGGAGCAGAGTGTGCTCCATGTTGGGACCAGTAGTACCTGCAGTTGAGGACAGATCACAGCAGGTGTCACTCCTGACACCCGATGCGGTCGTCCTATCTAGATGCGAGAAAGCCGCCCACATATGTACATTATGCAGGACGATCGCAGCGGGTGTCAGGAGTGACAGCGGGGCGATGTGTCTATTAGCACAGGTACTACTACTCCCATCATGGAACAGTCTGTTCCATGCTGGGAGTAGTAATACTACCTAAAAAAATGTTTTTAAGAAAATAGAGAAAAAAATTTGAAATCACTGCACAGTAGTTTTTATTCATACATTTTCTATCTGTTCCTAGTAAAGCTGGATGCTAATCAACATATCTGTCACTATGTGTGTCATTCAGCTTTCACAGACTCCTGAATGTCTGATCAGCTTCTTTGTCATTCAGGAGTCAGAAAGCTTTGGCTGTTCAAGCTAGCTGGGAGTTGTAGTTTTGCATTGCAACAGCTGGAGCTGCAGTGTTTGTAAATCACTGTGTTAGAGCAGTGTTGCCTTTTAGCTGTTGCAAAACTATAACTCCCAGTATGCCCACACATCCTTTGTCTGTAGTTTTGCAAGAGCTGGAGGCACACATCTGGAGAATACACAGCTCTAAAACAGAGTTTTACAAAGATTGTATCCCCAGCTGTTTTAAAACTACAACTCCCATCATGGGAGTTGCAGTTTAGGAACAGCTGAAGGCTGT
Organism: Hyla sarda; assembly: GCF_029499605.1. Classification (NCBI taxonomy): domain Eukaryota; kingdom Metazoa; phylum Chordata; class Amphibia; order Anura; family Hylidae; genus Hyla; species Hyla sarda. The sequence goes on from NC_079189.1 coordinate 424,511,594, forward strand.
AGTGGTGCAATGGTGATCTCCTATACTGGATACCAACACACTTTACGGATTGTATCCAGTATGCTGCAAAATACAGAGTAGTCTGTCTGCATAAAAACAGATGACCCATAGTGGCGGCTATTTTCATTTTTTAGTACATTTGACATTTTTTTTTATAAATGTATATTTAAAAAGGACATCTTATCAGTAGTATTAGAACATTTAAAACGTTTTTCATGACAGTGCCTCTTTAACTCTTATTGGTGTTTGGGAAAATAGGGTGATCATCCCTCTCTGCTTCCAGCTTGTGTGGTGTAAAGAAGGCTCTAATACTACTGTGTAAGACTGGCGTACCAATTTTCGCATATGCGAAAATTTGCATATGCGAAAATAAAACGCAAATATTACAAATATGCTAATTTAGCGAATATATGATGAATATTCGGCCATATATTTGTGAAATATCGCCTATTCGAATATGGCCTATGCCACTCAACACTAGTGGAGTAGGTGAAACTTACACTATTTTAGCATATCTATAAAGATAATAGGCAATAAGCAATATAGGAAACTGTCATTAAGTTCTCTATTAGGTGGTGTAGATAAGTAAAATTGCAAGTGTTTCAAAGCAACCCAACCTAGTATCAAGGTTTATATTTGGATGGGGGTGGCATAAAATTAATACATACCTCTTCTGCAGCTCCTTATGTGATGTCATCCTGTCCCCTGCTCATCCGCTTTTTCCTTTGTCTTGCCTTATTTAGTGATTGGATGAGTAGGCCATCACTGCTGAGATGAGTCTGTCAAGGAAGTAGAATTTGGCTGGATGATCTCAAACTGCAGGGGACTCAATTAAGTCAACAGGCCTTTTTATTTTCACATTGAACTTAACCAAATATTAACTTTTTTGGTACCAGATAACCCCTTTAACATGTTTAATCCATGTCCAATCTTAGAAGGTTTAAGCCTATTGCCCCCTGCTATTTACCAGAACAATGTTGAAGTAGTGCTAGGAAAGTGCCCTGCCTCGTTCTGCTCCACTTATTTTTCATTGAAACCATTATAGTCAGAATAGGCCCGTCTAATAGATAGTCTTTTATCCCTGGGCTCCTCGGCATTCCAATAAGTTCTTGCTGCTGTTTTGTTTTTCAAAAGTGTCCAATTGATTCACGTATACAACCAGAATAAAAAACAAACAAACAAAAAAACAAACAAACATTTATTTCCTAGAATGGAAACAAAAACTGCCGTATCAAACAGTTACTATGTTTTAAAAATATTCTCATATATCAGTTGAACTGTGTATGTGCTCTTTACCCCCCTCCGGTCACCACATATAAAACCAGACTGATATTAGATCTGCAAAGCAGCCAATGCTCAGTTCACATGATACTCTAAGTTTATCTATAATTCTAACAGGTACTATTTAAAATATATCAGCAAATTACAGATGCAATGTAGTTCTGCAGATTCTCCAGATGACTCTTTTGGAAGGTTAAAGTATTTTAATGGTTAAAATGTTATTGCTTTTATACTTGTAATAGAGACTAAGTTCATGCACCTTCCAAGAGCATCAATCTGGAGATTTATTAACCAATTTAAAATACTATTGTCTTTCACTTCAATGTGAGATTGAGGTGTGTAGTCAGAGGAATATAAAGCTACAATCAGTGAGCCATACTGCCACTAGACACCAGTATCTGGGACTCAATAGATATTCATGAACATTCTCGTATTTAGTGAAGGAAATAACTTAATACCGACAGTGTCGATGGAATAATAGCCATTTCCTGGCTGACTTGCAGCCCTCAGAAAATGAGATTGTGGCTGCCTTCATTTTTCTTGTCTTCTCAGGGTTTTCTTGCAGTGCTGCACAGCGACTTGGATGCTTTCTGAATTCCAAATGAGCCACAAGACAAGCACTTCATTTTCTAAGGTGCCTTGTTTTCAAAGAGCAGCAGAACTGCCAAACACTTGCCCAGTGAGGACCACCATCATCATTCCATATTTATTCTGCACATGCTTAGCTTAGAAATATCCCAATTAATATTCCAACAGAGTAAAGGGCAAGCAGTAGCTTTGTCTACCTTGTTCACATATAAATATGCATAAAACATTTATTAATGCCTGGAATCTTTTCCTCTCCCTACTTTCTGTTTACAATTCTGACCATGAATTGCAATATTAAACTGCAAATACTGCGAAAATAAAGCTTAAAGGGGTACTCCGTTGGAAAACATTATTTTTTTCAAATGTTGGCTCCATAAAGATTTGTAAATGACTTCTTTTAAAAAAATCTTAATCCTTCCAGTACTTATCAGCTTCAGTATATCACAGAGGAAGTTGAGTAGTTCTTTTCTGTCTGACCACAGGGCTCTCTGCATCTTTTAGTGAGGAGAGGCTTCTTTCTGCCATAATGCCCAGATTGGCGGAGTTGTGCAGTGATGGTTTACCTTCTTGAAGTTACCCCCAACTGCACACAGGATTTGTAGCTCAGCCAGAGTGACCATTGGGTTCTTCGTCACTTCTTTTACTGAAAGAAAGAGTCCTGTCTGGGCCAAATATTGTCTTTAAACCATGCCCAAAATTGCTAATTTTTTTTTATTCCAACATTATGGGGTATTGAGTACAGAATGATAGGGGGAAACTTATATATGTGTCAGTGAGGGGATAAATATATCTATTAAACTGTTATTTTTATGGGTTATCAATTACCTTACCCCTTGCTGCAAAACGCCGTTTATAAACAGTGCAGCGGCGAGGCAGAGGTTTGAAGTAAGCTTAGGAGCTGAGCTTGCATCATAACCTATAAGCAGCCAGTAACCATGGCTAATGATGCACATTACTGATCAGGCCGATGTCCGGCATTAACTCTCTGGACGCCACGATCAAAGTTCATCGCAGCATCTAAAAGTGCCGAATTCTAATGCCGGTAGCTCAGAGGAGATGCTCAGGACCATTGTAGGGGAAATCGCAAGTCCTGATGAGCTGTAACGATGGAGGGAAGTCTCTTATCTCCTTCCCTGCTGTCCAATCAGTGCTCCAATGCTGCAGACAGCCATTGCAGGCTGTAGCAATTGAGCACCTGTAACACTAATCAATGCTCTCCTATGGAGAAGCACTGCACAGTGTATGCAATCTGAAGATTGTATGTAATAGTCCCCTATGGGGAGTAAAAAAATTGAAATAAATTGTTAAAAAAAGTTAATAAATTTGAATTAACCCCTTTCCTAATAAAAGTTTAAAGGGGTATTCCAGGCAAAAACTTTTATATATATCAACTGGCTCCGGAAAGTTAAACAGATTTGTAAATTACTTCTATTAAAAAATCTTAATCCTTCCAATAGTTATTAGCTTCTGAAGTTTTCTGTCTAACTGCTCAATGATGATGTCACGTCCCGGGAGCTGTGCATGATGGGAGAATATCCCCATAGGAACTGCACAGCTCCTGGGATGTTACATCATCATTGAGCAGTTAGACAGAAAACAACAACTCAACTTCACAAGCTAATAACTATTGGAAAGATTAATATTTTTTAATAGAAGTAATTTACAAATCTGTTTAACTTTCCGGAGCCAGTTGATATATAAAAAAAAGTTTTTGCCTGGAATACCCCTTTAAATCACCCCCTTTTCCCATTTTTAAAATAAAATTATGTAAACAAAATAAATATAAACATATGTGGTATTGCCGCATGCATAAATGTCCAAACTATTAAAACATAATGTTAATTTAACCACACAGTCAATGGGGTAAACGTAAAAAAATACCAGAATCAGAATTTTTTTTTGGTCACTTCTTATACCAGAAGAAAATGAATTAAAAATGATCAAAAAGACACATCAAAACAAAAATGGGATTACCAAAAACTTAAGAATATGGTGCAAAAAATGAGCCCTCATATGTCCCCGTCAATATAGGTCAATTTTAAACATACTAATTTTCATACAAAATGTATAATTTTTTAAATAAAACAAAACCTATACAAGTTGGGTATTGTTCCAATCGTGTGGACCTACATAATGTATGTAACATCTCATTTGTATCAAAAAGTACACTGCGTAGAAATAGAAGCCCCCAAAATATATTTTTTTATTTTGCTGTAGATTTGGTATAAAATGAGTGATGTCATTACAAAGTACAGTTGGTGGTGTAAAAAAACAAGCCCTTATATGGGTCTGTAAGTGGAAAATTTTAAGTATTATGGCTTTTAAAAGACTAAGAGGGGGGAAAAAATGTCCTTAAAGGGGTAAACAATTTATTTTAAATTAACAGGTGCCAGAAAGTTATACAGATTTGTAAATCACAGATTTGTAAATCACAATCTTACTCTTTTCAGTACTTATCAGCTGCTGTTTACCACAGAAAAAGTTATTTTCTTTTTGAATTTCTTTTCTGTCTGACCACAGTGCTCTCTGCTGACACCTCTGCTCATGTCAGGAACTGTCGAGAGTAAGAGTAAATCCCCATAGCAAACGGGGAAATGAGTTAAAGTTTTTTTTTTTTTCATTTTACTGCCCGGGCACAGAAGGTTAATAAAAAAAAGCACCATAGTATTCCTTTAACTATGTGGGCATGGTGCAGGTGCTTGAAATAAAAGCAATTAGAGGGAAAATCGCACCATATGATCAAACACTCACCAGTCCATAGTAATGGCAGTCATTTCCTGCTGCCGTGTGTGTACACTTCTGTAAAGGATTCCGCTAACCAGCTGGAGTGCAGCCAATCACAGAACTGTATAGCTGGTTGCCAGGCTACGCATCGCGAAGCTACGCAAAGTTACGCACTGCGGTCCGCGCACACTCAATGGGAGACATTCATCATTAAAAGTGTACCCTACTCTTTTTTTACCAGTCTTTTTTCCTTCTAACTTTTTGCTTAACAGCGTGTAATTTATCATGCCCCCCAAAAACCCTTTCAGAAAAACTCACTCTCCAAAATCCCATTGTCACTCCTTCCCTTCTGAGCCCTCTACTGCGCCCGCCGAACACTTTACATATGCATATGAGGTATTTCCTTACTCGAGAGAAATTGGGTTACAAATTTTAGGGTGATTTCTCTCCTTTTACCCCTTGTAAAAATTCAAAAACTGGGTCTACAAGAACATGCGAGTGGAAAAAATGAAGATTTAGAATTTTCTCCTTCACTTTGCTGCTATTCCTGTGAAACACCTAAAGGGTTAAAACACTTACTGAATGTCATTTCGAATACTTTGGGGGGTGCAGTTTTTATAATGGGGTCATTTATGGGGTATTTCTAATATGAAGATCCTTAACCCCTTAAGGACCGGAGGTTTTTCCGTTTTTGCATTTTCGTTTTTTGCTCCTTGCCTTTAAAAAATCATAACTCTTTCAAATTTACACCTAAAAATCCATATGATGGCTTATTTTTTGCGCCACCAATTCTACTTTGTAATGACGTCAGTCATTTTGCCCAAAAATCTATGGTGAAGCGGGAAAAAAAATCATTGTGCGACAAAATTAAAAAAAAAACGCTGTTTTGTAACTTTTGGGGGCTTCCGTTTCTACGTAGTACATTTTTCGGTAAAAATGACACCTGATATGTATTCTGTAGGTCCATACGATTACAATGATACCCTACTTATATAGGTTTGATTTTGTCGGACTTCTGGAAAAAATCATAACTACATGCAGGAAAATTAATACGTTTAAAATTGTCATCTTCTGACCCCTATAACTTTTTTATTTTTCCGTGTATGGGGCGGTATGAGGGCTCATTTTTTGCGCCGTGATCTGAAGTTTTTAACGGTACCATTTTTGCATTGATAGGACTTATTGATCGCTTTTTATTCATTTTTTCATGATATAAAAAGTGACCAAAAATGCACTATTTTGGACTTTGGAATTTTTTTGCGCGCACGCCATTGACCGTGCGGTTTAATTAACGATATATTTTTATAATTCGGACATTTCCGCACGTGGCGATACCATTTATGTTTATTTTTATTTTTATTTACACTGTGTTTTTTCTTTTATGGGAAAAGGGGGGTGATTCAAACTTTTAATAGGGAAGGGGTTAAATGATGTTTATTCACTTTTTTTTTGCACTTTTTTTTTGCAGTGTTATAGGTCCCATAGGGACCTATAACACTGCACACACTGATCTTTTACATTGATCACTGGTTTCTCATAAGAAACCAGTGATCGATGATTCTGCCGCATGACTGCTCATGCCTGGATCTCAGGCACTGAGCAGTCATTCGGCGATCGGACAGCGAGGAGGCAGGTAGGGGCCCTCCCGCTGTCCTGTCAGCTGTTCGGGATGCCGCGATTTCACCGCGGCTATCCCAGACAGCCCACTGAGCTAGCCGGCATGCTTTCGGTTTCACTTTAGACGCGGCGTTCAACTTTGAACGCCGCGTCTAAAGGGTTAATAGCGCGCGGCACAGCGATCAATGCCGCGCGCTATTAGCCACGGGTCCCGGCCGTTGTTAGAGGCCGGGCCCGACCCGCTATGACGCGGGGCCACGCCGTGGCCCCCCGTTATAGATCGGGAGTGGACACATGACGTTCCAGTACGTCATGCGTCCTTAAGGGGTTAAAATCCACTTCCAACCTGAACTGGGCCCTGAAAAATTACGATTTTGAAAATCTTGAAAAAAATTGGAAAATTGCTGCGGAACTTTGAAGCCCTCTGGTGTCTTTCAAAAGTAAAAACTTGTCAATTTTTTTTATGCAAACACAAAGTAGACATATTGTATATGTGAATCAATATGTAATTTATTTGGAATATCCATTTTCCTTTCAAGCAGAGACTTTCAAAGTTAGAAAAATGCTAAATTTTCTACATTTTCATGAAATTTTTAGATTTTTTTACCAAGAAAGGATGCAAATATCAGTGAAATTTTACCAATAACATAAAGTAGAATATGTCACGAAAAAACAGTCTCGGAAACAGAATGATATGTAAAAGCATCCCAGAGTTATTAATGTTTAAAGTGACAGTGGTCAGATTTTCAAAAAATGCCCAGGTCCTGAAGGTGAAAATGGGCTGGGTCATGAATGGGTTAACACATTTTTTTTTTATAAAAAATGAATAAAAAGTAAAACCTAAACAAAAGTGGTACTGATAAAAACAGCTATGCAGTTCTGTGATTGGCTGCATTCCGGACGGTTAGCGGAATCCCTTACAGCCGTGTACACACACAGTGGCAGGGAATGGCCGCCATTACTATGGACTGGTGAGTGTTTGATCATATGGCGTGATTTTCCCTATGATTGCTTTTATTCCAAGCACCTGAACCATGCTCAAATAGTTAACACTGTACATACTATTGGCAAAAATATATATACTATATAAAATGTATTTAATGATGAAATATCAGTGCACTGTAAACCACCTTTATTGCATTGTATCTCACTTGTACATATGTGTGTATTTAATATTGTACCATGTAAAACCAAATTGTTTTGTGATTGTACCCCTTATAAATATGGGAGGTTTGTGTCACTTTGCATGCTTGAAAAAGACCGCACTGACGGTTGGAATATTGTATCCTAGCATGAGGAAATAAACCCCTTTGTTCAACACTTTGGAGGGCTGTGGGAAAGTTTTCTTTGCTGTGTTTCACTACTGCTGCCAGTGACCCGGGCTGCGATTGGACCTGCTTGTACTGCACCTCTGCATCTTTTGGTTGGGCTGCTACCCACACTAGTATACAGGGGTGAATAAAAATGCATCCAAATACCAGCAATGTAACAGTGAAAATCTCTTGAGATGGCTGAAAAGAAGTGTACTAATATACAGGCATCCACCTAAAACACCCGCAGGGGAACAGAGACAGGCATTTCACCACTGAAAAAGCATCGTAAGGGTTGTATAAGGGGTTTCTCACTGTTACAATGTTGGTTATTTTGTATTTGCAGATACACATTTTTGTTTCATCAGCATTACATTATTTGGTAACAGGGTTATATACAGTATATTTGTAGGTTATATACAGTATAATTGCTTTGATCATATAGTTTATTTTTTTTTTTTATTAATATTATTTCTGGATGTTATAACCTTTTTTACACACACACACATATATACATATATATATATATATATATATATATATATATATATATATATATATACATATATATATATATATATATATATATATATATATATATATATGTTGACTAGGTGGTGCAGGTAATAGTGTAGGGTATGTTGGTATTTAACCCTTAATTGTCGTAACGCCAGGATGCGGTTTCCTTAGGGTAATAGTCCTACCGCCAACCATCCCACAAACGGTAGGGATACATAAAGGAATGTCCACAGCAGATATTGATAGGGGACCGTAGTTCAGGTTCCTCACAGGTTTGCTCGGACTTCTGAGAACAGTGAGCTTTGGTTTGCTAGCCACTGTGCTACTGATTTGAACATAATTGAGTTGCAGTAGTCACACAGTATTTTAGTAGTTTTGAGCTGGATGACTCACGTTTTAGTGGCTGCGGAAGATAAGGTTTCAGGCCTAGCTTGAATTGATGATTGTGCTGAGATTAGTGCTGCTTGATAGTCCGGAACTAAGAGAGGAGCCAAGAGATCGAATTAAGTTGCAGCAGCCCCTTATATACTAAGGGGGAGAGACAAAGCTCATTGGTCAGCAGAACCTGTCAGTCCTGACCTCTGGAACTCTGGGTATATCACATGACCCAAAGGTCCTTAAACCATAGCATAACATAAATTAAAGACCACGTGACCTCTAAGGTCCTATACAGAGGTATCCTATATGAAATATATATATATATATATATATATATATTTGTGATCGGTGGCTCAAATGCATAGCGTACCTACCCAACAGCCTAACCACATGATATGCTAACTAACAGGCAGTCTGAGTTGTGCCATATACTGCCACATGTAGGCACACCTGAATAAAATAGAGGGCATATCTTAGATAGAAAAAGACTCCTGAGAGATTGAATGATTTTTTAAAGAGGGGGGGGGGGGGGGTTGGGTGGGTCGTGAAGAACCTGCAGCGTACTGTGCTAGGGACACCACGGGTTCTTATAGTGATAAACCCCGCCCCTCTCACAAATACAGGCTAACTGCATTAACCTTCACACACACACACACACACACACATATATATATATATATATATATATATATATATATATATATATATATATAGTGAAATATGCAAAGCAGCTCATTACATCACCTTTTCAGGTAATGTTCCCTGGTATCAGCTTAGCTCCTGTTAAGGAATATTAAAAGCTGATCGGGATTTTATGCCAAGCCAGACTACTCCCCAAAAGGGAAGTTTCTACCCATCTGCAGACAGCTGTTTCATGGTTTTTGCCACTCGTCAGGACAGAGCAGGGTGATCTGGCTTGGCTGGGGTAAGAGGCCTGAGAGCAGCTAAAGGGTATGAGTATTTACCTCAGGGTGAGGCCACCACTCCTGGTGTAACGGAGCTTCAGAAGGCCATTAAGCACTCCGCGGGCATTCTGGGTAGGGGAATATGCAAAGCAGCTCATTACATCACCTTTTCAGGTAATGTTCCCTGGTATCAGCTTAGCTCCTGTTAAGGAATATAAAAAGCTGATCGGGATTTTATGCCAAGCCAGACTACTCCCCAAAAGGTGATGTAATGAGCTGCTTGCATATTCCCCTACCCAGAATGCCCGCGGAGTGCTTAATTGCCATTGCCTTCTGAAGCTCCCCAAACTATCTTGTGACCCTGCAGGGGTTATTAGGCTAGGGATTGTGAGACTCCACTTTACATGTGGTTTTAATTGTTTTTAAATGTATTGTTTTCCTTGTGTGGATTAATAAAGATATTAAGTATAAATTTTTGTAAAGTGTGTATTATTTTATGACCACTAGTTTTTCCTTCTCTATTGTACTTATCAGTTCTTTTTAGCAGTCATTGCACCCTTGCTTTCTTGCATAGCTGTGCCCATTTTGATTTTTGTGCATACTTTTACTGGACACTTTTTAAATACGTTTTTTGAGGATGTCACAGCGCCATCTTCTGATTACTTGAATAATACTTTGCTATACTCAGTAAACCAAAATATAAATGTTATTGCTTGTTAGGGTTACACTAATAGGACAATCTATTGGGTTGTTCCTTATCTTGTTGTTCCCTAATTGTAGTGAATGAGACATATGGAAAGTGTGGTCAATTGTATTTTCCTATGTCTCTAAAAAGAATTTCTAGAGTGACATGAGATATCCATTGTAATGTGTGGTTCTCAGATAGATTTAATGGGATCGGAAGCTTACTTCTTGCAGTGGGTTGTCCACCTCTGCTGAACTGATTTTTATGCAGTGATTTGCAGGGTTTTACTTTCTATACCCTTTATATTTTAAAACGCACCTATCTAAATTTTTTCCCCATTTTTTCCACCACAGAATTTCCTTTTTTTCTGCACCGAATTTGCACAGGATCACAGGATTGTCGCGGAAATATAGGAGGAAACAGTTTTTTTTTTTTTTTTTTTACTGGCTGACAACCACCAATTAGAATTTCCCATATTTTATTTTTTTTTGTGCAGAATTTTCGCGCGAATTCCGCACGAAAACAGTGTCGGGTGGAAAAAAAATTTACAATTATGTTCTATGGGATTCTGCTTGCAGATTCCACTTGAAGAATGAACATGCTCTTTCTTCAAGCGGAGAGGAATTCCGCAGCGGAATTCCATGAGCGAAATTTCTGCAGTGTGAACGAGAAAGAGCAAAATACATTAAGGTCTATGGGAAGAAGAGATGTTGTATTTTTTCAAGCGGAGAATTCATGAGGAATTACTCAAGTAAATTCCCTGTGAATTCCTCAGTGTGATTGGGCCCCAACACAGTAAAAATATTAGCTAAATATACTATAATACACTATACTATATAGTTATAACAGCTGCAATTTTTTAGTGTATTCTATCTGTCTGAAGTATGTGAGACCCACACAAGCTAATAGGACTAGTTAAGCCTAACAAGTCCCTAAATAAATCACCCATAAGATTTTCACTGGTGACGGCCACACTGAAACATTAACTTATGAAGGGACACTTTTGACACATTGTTGAGGAAGCCAACAGTTGAACGGCTAGGATTCCGCTGAGGTTTTTTCTCACCTGCAAAAACGCCAGGAAAAACTGCCAGAAAAACTGCCACAGCTTTTTCCTACATTTTGGCATTTTTCCTGGTGTGTGGAAACTGCTGAGAACCCGGTCCACAGAGTGTAAGGAGATGAGGAGTGATGCATATTATCACTGCTCATCTCCCCTGGCCATATAGTATACAGGGGTGCATAGTGTACCCATGTACACTATACAGGAGCCGGGAATACCGTCACCAGACTGACAGGACTCCTTGCTCCTCTAGCCCCTTTGGGCAGTATACACTATAAACAGCTATCTATAGATAGCTGTATATACTGTAAACAGTACACAAGGTCCACTTACCTACCTCGCTCCCTGTCAGGTCCATGTAGCTCCGCCCCTAGTGATGTCATTAGGGGGCAGAGCTACAGACGGGAGCCAGTCTGGTAAGGGTGTGAGGCTCTGTTCACATTGTCCGTTTTGTATAATGTGAACAGACCCTTCTGACAGTGTCCTCCCAGAGAGAGAGACTCCAGCTGTTGCTAAACTACGACTCCCAGTATGCCCAGACAGCCAAAGGCTGTAGTTGTAGTTTTGCAACAATTGGAGGCACCCTGTTTGGGAAGACATTGCATTATGGGTGCTCTCCCCAGCAGAGAGTGCCAAAAATGTGCTAACCAATTTTTTGTGTTTTTTTTTCTTCTCGTTTCAGATCCATGTATGCATAGGATTATAGCAGACTCAGTGGATTACAGCGATGAAGTAGATTTTTTTTCTTTTAATAAAATGACTAATGTGGGCTGTGGGGGAGTTTTTTTTTTAAATAAAAAATTGTTTCCAATTTGTTGTGTTTTTTTTAAATTGAATTTTCATGCTTAGTAGTGGAAGCCGTCTTATTGACGGAATCCATTACTAAGGCGGGGCTTAGTGTTAGCCCCAAAAACAGCTAGCATTAACCCCCAATTATTACCCCTATACCCACCGCCACAGAAGTGCCGGGAAGAGCCGGTAGCAACCGGCTCAGAGCGTCAAATATGGCACTCCTGGGTCTAGGTGGTAACAGGCTGGCGTTATTTAGGATGGAAAGGGCCAGAAACAATTGTCCTCGCCCACCCAGGTCAGGCTATTGCTGCTTGGTTGGTATCTGGCTGAGAATGAAAATATAGGGAACCCAATGCGGTTTTTTTACTTTTTTATTTGTGAAAAAAAAAAACGCATATGGTTCCCCGCATTTTTATTCACAGCCTTTTTAGCCATTTTATTAAAAGAAAAAAAATCGAGTTAATCCGCCGTAATCCACCAAATCAGCCATAATCCTCTGCATACACGGATCTGAAGCAAGAAGAAAAAAAAATGGTTAGTAAATTTTTGGTGCTTTCCGCTGGGGAGAACGCCCATAATGCAATGTCTTCCCAAACAGGTAGCCTACAATTGTTGCAAAACTACAACTCCCAGCACGCCAGGACAGCCTTTGGCTGTCTGGGCATGCTAAGAGTTGTAGTTTAGCAACAGCTGGAGTCTCCCTGTCTAGGAGGATACTGTCAGAAGGGTCTGTTCACATTTTACAAAACGGACAATGTGTACAGTGCCTCACACCCTTACCAGCCTGGCTCCCCTATATAGCTCCACCCCTAATTACATCATTACAAGGGGGTGGAGGAAGGTAAGCAGACTTTGTCTTCTGTATACACTATATACAGTGATCCCCCCGACTTAAGATGGCCCTGACATACAATCGTTTCAACATACGATGGCCTCTCAGAGGCCATCGCAAGTTGAAGGCGGCATCAACATATGATGCTTTTGTATGTCGGGGCGATTGCATAAATGGCTAACCGGCAACACAGACTGCTTCAGCTGCCGCCGGATAGCCGTTTAATGTGCCCCGTGTGCCCCTGTGAGGGTCACCCATCTGTCCCTGCCGCTCCGGACCGTCCTCTTCATGCTCCGCTGCATGGCCATCGCTCTCCTTTGTCGTCATCACATCGCTGCGCATGCCGTCCCAACCTTCAAATAATTGCGGAGTGCACGGCGAAGTGATGACGGCGATGGAGAGTGACGATCCAGGGCAGCGGTGATGGTCCGGAGCGGGAGAGACACGTGAGTATGACTTTGTCTATTATTATTACTGCATGGATCCCTCAACATACGATAAATTCAAGTAACAAGAGTTAATTTGGAACAAATTACAATTGTATGTTGTGGGATCACTGTACAGCTATCTATAGATAGCTGTATGTAGTGTAAACCGCTCAAAGGGTTAACCTACACTGTCCAGCAGTATAGGTTAACTCTTTCCTTGCTGTGATCTGTCCCTTACTGCAGGTACTACTGCTCCCAACATGGAGCACACTCTGCTTCTTGCTGGGAGCTGTAGTATCTGTACTAATAGACAGATGGCCCAGGTGTCACTTCTGACACCTGTTGCAATCTGTCTATTAATGCAGGTACTACAGCTCCCAGCATGGAGCAGAGTGTTCTCCATGTTGAGAATAGTAATACCTGCAGTTAAGGTCAGATCACAGCGGGTGTCACTCCTGACTACCGCTGCGATCCTCTGGTATAAGCTATAGAAGCAGGCGGCCGGCTGCACTTGTCTGGTCCCCTGCCCGGCACTATACTCTGCTGTGATGTGAGGTTATCTTCACATCACAAATTCGTATATGCCGCTGAGAGTTGTGATTGGCTGACACCATCTGGCCAATCACAGCTCTCAGTGGGAAATATGAATCTGTGAAGAGTACAGTACAGCAGAGTACAGTGATCCCCCGACCTACGATGGCTCCGACATATGATCATTTCAACATACGATGGGCTCTTAGAGGTCATCGTATGTTGAAGGCAGCATCAACATACAATGCTTTTATATGTTTGGGCCATCGCATAAACGGCTATCCAGCAGCACAGACTGCTTCAGCTGCTGATAGATAGCCGTTTAATGTGCCCCGTGTGCTCTGGTGAGTGTCACTCACCTTTCCCCGATGTTCTGGACTGTCCTCTCCATGCTCCGCTGCATGGCCGTCGCTCTCCTTTGTCGCCATCACATCATGGCGCACGTCGTCCCATTATCCAATACGTTGTGGTGTGCGCAGCGACATGATGATGGCGATGGAGAGCGATGATCCAGGGCAGCGGTGATGGTCCAGAGTGGCGGGGACACCCTGGGGATGTAGTGACAGCCATGGAGAGCGACAATCCAGGGCAGCGGTGACGGTCCGGAGCAGCGGGGACACATGAGTATAACTTTCTATATTATTATTGCACGGATCCCTAAACATACGATGGATTCAAGTAAAGATGGTTCATTTGGAATGAATTACCATCGTATGTTGAGGGATCACTGTAAAGTGTCAAGCAGGGGAACACACAAGTGAGGCCGTGCCACCTGCTTCTATAGCTTATACTAGAGGATAGTAGCAGTTGTCAGGAGTGACACCCACTGCGATCTGTTTATTAGTACAGGTACTACTACTCTCGGAACAGTCTGTTCCATTCTGGAAGTACTAGTACTACCTAAAAAAATCTAAAAAAGAAAGAAAAAAAAAAGAAAGAAAAGTTAAAAACACACAGATTTTATTAAACACATAAATAAAATACATTATTACTAAAAAGTTTTACAAAATTAATTATAAAAAATATATTATTTTATAATTAAATTGCCCCTTTCAAAATTTTTTATATTGCCGGCTACATTTTTAGTTCTCTGCCCACCCACATAAATTGGTCCCTGTTTAAAAGATAATAAAAATTTTGTTCTAAAAATATACATTTTGTTAAATCCAATTTTTTCATCCCTACTGTATTTTTTTTATTTTAATTTTTTAATGGTACCCTACGAAATTTAACAAAAAGGGTATCTCCATCACTTTTTTGGATCGATAAAGTCTTCTATGGGTGGAAAACGCCAAGATTTCCCCCCAAAAAATGCCCTGCTCTGAACTTGAGGACGTTTTTGAAAAACAGCCTCTGAGCAAATAAAAGCTAAAAAGGAGAAAAAAACAAAAACAAAAAAAGATGAAAAATGCCAAGTGGATCTGGCCTAATAGTGAGTTTTGGGGCCAATTCACACTATGTATTTTCCATGTGCAACAGCCTTCTATTGTTCTCAGTGGGATTCTGCTGCACTGTTCACACAGTCCGTGGGGGACGTTCCGAAATTCAGAACCTCAGACTCCACCGAAAGAATGAGTATGTTCATTATTTCAGCTGAATCTACTCAAAAATGCATAGCCATCTATTAAGATGGTGCATTTCCGAGTGGTCCTAGCACCAGCTTGTTTTGCCGACATCCGCTCGAAACGGAATTTCCGTCCATACATGTCAACTACCTGTAAATTGTGATCAATTATTTTTCAGCAACTAATATTGTGTCTTTTTATTTTGTATACATTTATTTTGAATATGTTGGCCACATGTTCAGTACAACATTATTTTATGGGGTAAAATTTGATTTTTTCCCTCAATATAAGTGAAGTAATTTACCAATTTCTACTGTAATCAAATGACAATGACCAGTATTAACGGGACCCTGCCATCATTCTCATGCTGCCTGTATCATAAGTCATCAGGGGGGTCCTCAGTGGCTTCTTCCTTCTCCGCTGGCCTTAATTGATAGATGTCTAATTATCCCAAAAGAGGTAAATCTCTATCAATTAAGGCTGAAGTTGCAGGCAGAAACTGCCAGGAACTAGCCCGATGACTCTTAACTCAGACACCATGAAAGTAAGGACAATTTCCATTTAATCAATAAGGAGATGTTACATATGTTTCATATTGATCTTTTTTTTAAAATAAAGTGTAACATTGTTTTATTAAAAATCAATAGTTTCATTTTTATTTAATGGTCATAGATGCAGTACTGAAACAAGATAGTAGAATCCATGGTAAATAGTCCTACACATAAAGGTTTTACAGCAAAGTAATTTTTTGGGGATGTTAAATGAAGGGTAAATGCTATTAAAATTAGGACTGCAGTGGCTAAGGTAGGTAAATTTGGTTTATTAGTAAGCAAATAGGTTAAGATGCACTCATAGGGGATATGGACGGGAATAGGAAAAAAATAGATGAGAAAGTGATGGAGGGACATAGAGATTGTGATTATGTGAAATCAAGTGGAAAACCCTTGGTCTAGATAATTTACTACTTTTCATGGCACCAAGGATTCTTCCAGAATTGGCTGCATACTGCATTTTGCTTTGATGGACATTTTAAATAGAATAATGACTCTTCTTGAAAATACCACAGGCTTTTGTCACACCGGGTCATAATTAAAATGTATGGAAAAACTCCCCTATAAAAGTCTGTTATTGTTAGACAATTATAAATCTTTTGTGCACTTATTTAAATTCAGGATTTTAAGAATTACATAGAGTAGGGATACGCATCATAAGTGATATCAAAGGTTTAATATGTCAAACGCACAATATTGATAAATTGCACAATTAATGCTGCCTAGCCACAAATTGTATTAATAAACAGTGCAAGCTTTTTTACAGCATACTTGTTAGAAAAAATAAATTACATTTTCTTGAATAATACCAGCAGAACAAAGCACTCTCAATAACAGTGCTATCTTGGTGTCCCTCATTATTAGATCCAACATTAACAGTGACTTCATAATGTCAGCAGAGTACTTAAATTATTAGTGCGAGAAAAATGCCCTTATTAATAGTGCCGGCAGAGTGCCATCATTGATAGTGCCATCACAGAGCAAGCAGACTGAAGCCATCAGTATTGTCTTCTTATTGAAAGCAGATTGACATAAAGGGAATGTGTCATCAGAGTGTTTCCTATTGTTTAAATCAGGTTTTTATGTTAAACATATTTTTAAAGAATTTTTGGTGTATATATATATATTTTACAATTTTCCATTTCGAAATCTATGTTTTATAATAATGCTGAAGTCTTGAAATTCTCATGCTGGCCACAAGGGCTAAAACTAAGTGAAGACTTCCTGTTCTGTAAAAACCATTTTTTAATCAAAAGCAAAGTGAAAGTTGATACCAGTAGAGAGATAACACTGGATTCCACCAATCACAACAGAGATCAGCCTCCCCCTCCCTCCAATTCATCTGAATGGGTCAGGTCCTGTTTATTGCAATCAATGTTCTATGGGTCCTCTAGTAAAGCATATCACTAAATGCTGTTACAAATAGCTCAGGCAAGATGGTAGCCCCCCAAAACGTACAAAAAATAAAATAAAAATAAAATAGAAACAGGTTAGAAAAAAAGACAATTTTTCTGTCTCTATCTCTAATCAGTAAAAAATTATCTAGGTGACACATTCCTTTTAATGTTTGATATCCACAACCAATAGATTTGTCCAACAGCATGAAAAAAAAAAATTAAATAAAAAGACTCTCAAAGGACTCTCATACTGGGAGGTTTTGGAGGTGTTTGGGCAAAAACAACTGAGAGGTTTCAATTTAAGTCAAGCAACCCAGCAATCCAGCTCTGATGACTAAGTAAAACATAGCATCCAAAAATAAGTCACAATATAGCACAAAAAATCTCCACTAGCCAATGTGCAAGGAACCCACCTTCCATCTACAAGCATGTATATCGTGATTGATGCCCTGACTCCAATGTAGTTAGCTGAAATAAAGTGGTTGTCCATAAAAAAAAAAAAATATATATATATATATATATATATATATATATATATATATATATACAATCCAAATGAAAGCGGCACCTCCTGAAAAGAGTATGGTCAGGTGCACGCCCTAGAACCTCGGTGCTCCGGTCCGTAGTCAATATAGATCAATGTAGGCAGCACACCAAAATTAGTGCAAAATTCAAGTGTTTATTCCAGGGATAGGTGACAACGTTTCGGCGATCTCACACCGCCATTTTCATATATATATTATTTTTCTTTTAAATATGCCCAGGCTGCCTGCTTAAACAAAAAATACCTTTACTCATCTTCTTCACTTCCCCAAAGCTTCCATTATCACGGCAGACATGGGGCTGCCCTTTTGGTTTTGTAATCAATACATGACATTGCCACTGTGCCAATCTTTGGCTACAGCAGTATACCACCTCTGCACCGCCATACAGCACTTCCTGGTGCTGTGGTTCATACATCACATTACTGCTTAGCCAATCACTGGCTGAAGCGGGATACCACTGTTGTCAGTGATTGGCTGAGCAGCAATGGGATTTATTGACCATCCAACGAGTAAGTGCAGTATGGCAAACACTGTGTACAATGATAACAGAGGTTGCGGAGGAGAGAGGAAAATTAGTACAGGAGTTTTTTCTTTCTATTTCCTTTTTTTGTTTAAGAAGGCAGCCTAGGTGTGTGTGTGTGTATATATATATATATATATATATATATATATATATATATATACACACACACACACTTTTTGCTAGAGAACACCTTTAACCTATCACTCACTAATCCTTGAATAACTAATGAGAATAAATAACATGGATCAGTTGTGTGAAGCTTTCCTTTCAGCAATTCAGTGGATGAATATATATGCTTTTTGTCTATTTTTCAATTTTCATTCCGTTCCATTAAAAGTAATCTTTTAAAGTAATATTTTTAGAGAGAAGAAACTCATTACACAGGCATCATTATTTGGGCAGAATCTGAAAATGCCAGAATCTGAAAATGTAAATAACTTGATTTTCTTTTTTTTTTTTTGGAAGATTTTCACACTTAAAATCTGGTAAAATTCACATGTCAGATGTGTCAAGTGCTGTATGTATCTGTTAATTAAGTGGGCTACAGCAAGCTGTGATGGAGCTAGAATATTTACATTTCAATTCGTTTTATAGAAAGGGCGAGGAGTCTCTAGAATAATATAAGATTGCCCTCAAAGAAATATGACTTTTTAATGTAGCCAACAAAATATATTTTTCAATCTTTTTATTAAAGAATTTTGTGAACTTTAACAGTAAGGTAAAAGAAAAATGGTGCAGAAAGCTATTCATTCAATGTATATCAACCACTACAGATTAAAGAAAGACATGAGTAGTGGCATAAGTCGTTATATACATCATAAATGCTTAAACAGAGGGTGTCACATCTCAAATAGCACTGTAGGTAATGTAAAACAAACACTGAGTGTACTCTGCTAAGCATAACAGGGTCACTTCTTTAACCCCTTAAGGATGCAGGACGTAAATGTACGTCCTGATGCGGTGGTACTTAACGCACCAGGACGTACATTTACGTCATGTGCATAACCGCGGGCATCGGAGCAATGCCCTCTGTCATGCGCGGCTGATCCCGGCTGTGATCTCGCGTGCGTACTCCATTAACCCCTCAGGTGTCGGGATCAATACAGATCCCGGCATCTGCGGCAGTGCGCGATTTCAATGAATGATCGGATCGACCGCAGCGCTGTTGCGGGGATCCGATCATTCAGAACGCCGCACGGAGGTCCCCTCGCCGATAACACTGATCTGTTCTATGTCCTATACATAGAACAGATCAGTATTAGCAATCATGGTATTGCTATGAATAGTCCCCTATGGGAACTATTCAAGTGTTAAAAAAAAAGTAAAAAAAATTGTAAAAGTAAAAAAATGTGAAAAATCCCCTCCCCCCAAAAAAAAGTAAAACGTCCGTTTTTTCCTATTTTACCCCCAGAAAGCGTAAAAAATAAATTTTATAGACATATTTGGTATCGCCGCATGCGTAAATGTCCGAACTATTAAAATAAAATGTTAATGATCCCGTACGGTGAACGGCGTGAACAAAAAAAAAGTCAAAAATTGCTACTTTTTTAATACATTTTATTTAAAAAAAAATATAAAAAATGTATTAAAAGTTTTTATATGCAAATGTGGTATCAAAAAAAGTACAGATCATGGCGCAAAAAATGAGCCCTCATACCGCCGCTTATACGGAAAAATAAAAAAGTTATAGGTCATCAAAATAAAGGGATTATAAACGTACTAATTTGGTTAAAAAGTTTGTGATTTTTTTTAAGCACAACAATAATAGAAAAGTACGTGATAATGGTATCATTTTAATCGTATTGACCCTCAGAATAAAGAACACATGTCATTTTTACCATAAATTGTACGGCGTGAAAACAAAATCTTCCAAAATTAGCAAAATTGTGTTTTTCTTTTTAATTTTCACACAAAAATTGTGTTTTTTGGTTGCGCCATACATTTTATGATATAATGAGTTATGTCATTACAAAGGACAACTGGTCGCGCAAAAAACAAGCCCTAATACTAGTCTGTGGATGAAAATATAAAAGAGTTATGATTTTTAGAAGGCGAGGAGGAAAAAATGAAAACGTAAAAATTAAATTGTCCTTAAAGCCAAAATGGGTCCTTAAGGGGTTAACCCCTTCCCGACCTATGACATACCTGTACGTCATGGGTGGCAAGGTGTTCCCGACCCATGACATACAGGTACGTCATGAACATTACTGCCGCTACTCGCGGCATCCCGCAGCGCCCGGAAAGATGGTGGCTATCACTGATAGCCAGCCATCTTACCGTGCAACCACGGGGGGTTTCATCCCCCACCCCCCCCAGCGATCGCTGCTATCAGCTGGTCAAATCTGACTAGCTGATAGCAGCGTTTCGCTATGAAAATACTTAGCAGCGCGGTGTGTGAGTCCGGATCACGGGGATCGGGACACACACCGCTCTGCTAAGTGTCCCTGACCCGTCCCCCGGCGTCACTTACCCGTCCGAGCGGTGTCCCGAGCAGTCCCGGCGGTCCCGGCGTCCTCCATGCGGTCCCGGCGGCGCTGCGTCCCGGAGGTGAGTTTCCGGCAGCAGTGCGGCATCTTCATTGGCAGCAGTGAGATCGCCGTAAAGCGATCTCACTGCTGCCTCTGAGAGTTTCAAAACTGCAACTCCCAGCATGCCCAGACAGCCTTTGGCTTTCTGGGCATGCTGGGAGTTGTAGTTTTGCAACATCTGGAGGCCCACAGTTTGGAGACCACTGTATAATGGTCTCCAATCTGTGCTCTTCCAGATGTTGCAAAACTACAAATCTCAGCATGCTCAGTCTGTCCAGGCATGCTGGGAGTTGTAGTTCTCTAACATCTGGAAGAGCACAGATTGGAGACCATTATACAGTGGTCTCCAAACTGTGGACCTCCAGATGTTGCAAAACTACAACTCCCAGCATGCCCAGACTGCCCAAGCATGCTGGAAGTTGTAGTTTGGCAACATCTGATCCTTCAGATATTGCCGAACTACAACTTCCAGCATGCCTGGGCAGTCTGGGCATGCTGGGAGTTGTAGTTTTGCAACAACTGGAGGCACACTAGTTGGGAAACATTGTCCGTTTCCTACCTCAGTGCCTCCAGCTGTTACAATTGTTGCAAAACTATAACTCCCAGCATGCACTGACAGACCATGCATGCTGGGAGTTGTAGTTTTGCAACAGCTGGAGGCACACTGGTTTGGAAACACTAAGTTTGGTTGCAAAACACTTGAAAGTTTATTACTTAACTTAGTGTTTCCAAACCAGTGTTCCTCCAGCTGTTGCAAAACTACAACTCCCAGCATGCACGGACAGCCAAAGGGCATGCTCGGAGTTTGCAACAGCTGGATGTTTGCCCCCTCCCCGCAATGTGAATGTACAGGGTACACTCACATGGGCGGAGGTTTACAGTGAGTGCTGCAAGTTTGAGATGGCGCAAATTTTGCGCTGCAGCTCAAACTTCCAGCGGCAAACTTGCTGTGAACCTCTGCCCATGTGACTGTACCCTAAAAACACTACACTACACTAACACTAACCTAAAAATAAAAAGTAAAAAACACTACATATACACATATCCCTACACAGCCCCCCCCTCCCCCAAAAAAATGAAAAATGTCTGGTACGCTACTGTTTCCAAAACGGAGCCTCCAGCTGTTGCAAAATAATAACTCCCAGTATTGCCGGACAGCCATTGACTGTCCAGGCATGCTGGGAGTTTTGCAACACCTGGAGGCACCCTGTTTGGGAATCATTGGCATAGAATACCCCTATGTCCACCCCTATGCAAATCCATAATTCAGGCCTCAAATGCGCATGGCGCTCTCTCACTTTGGAGCCCTGTCGTATTTCAGGGCAACAGTTTTGGGACACATATGGGGTATCGCCGTACTCGGGAGAAATTGCCTTACAAATTTTCGGGGGCTTTTTCTTCTTTAACCCCTTATGAAAAGGTGAAGTTGGGGTCTACACCAGCATGTTAGTGTAAAAAAATAAATTTTTTACACTGACATGCTGGTGTTGCCCTATACTTTTCATTTTGACAAGAGGTAAAAGGGAAAAAAGACCCCCAAAATTTGTAACGCAATTTCTCCCGACTACGGAGATACCCCATATGTGGGCGCAAAGTGCTCTGGGGGCACACAACAAGGCTCAGAAGGGAGAGTGCGCCATGTACATTTGAGGCGATTTGCACAGGGGTGGCTGATTGTTACAGCAGTTCTGACAAACGCAAAACAATAAATATCCATATGTGACCCCATTTTGGAAACTACACCCCTCATGGAATTTTATAAGGGGTGCAGTGAGCATTTACACCCCACTGGTGTATGACAGATTTTTGGAACAGTGGTCTGTGAAAATGAAAAATAAAATTTTTGATTTGCACAGTCCACTGTTTCAAATATCTGTCAAACGCCAGTGGGGTGTAAATGCTCACTGCACCCATTATTAAATTCCATGAGGGGTATAGTTTCCAAAATGGGGTCACATGTGGGGGGGGGTCCACTGTTCTGGCACCATAGGGGCTTCCTAAATGTGACATGCCCCCCAAAAACCCTTTCAGAAAAACTCACTCTCCAAAATCCCATTGTCGCTCCTTCCCTTCTGAGCCCTCTACTGCGCCCGCCGAACACCAAGAGAAATTGGGTTACAAATTTTAGGGTGATTTCTCTCCTTTTACCCCTTGTAAAAATTCAAAAATTGGGTCTACAAGAAAATGCGAGTGTAAAAAATGAAGATTTACAATTTTCTCCTTCACTTTGCTGCTATTCCTGTGAAACACCTAAAGGGTTAAAACACTTACTGAATGTCATTTTGAATACTTTGGGGGGTGCAGTTTTTATAATGGGGTCATTTATGGGGTATTTCTAATATGAAGACCCTTAAAATCCACTTCCAACCTGAACTGGGCCCTGAAAAATTACGATTTTGAAAATCTTGAGAAAAATTGGAAAATTGCTGCGGAATTTTGCAGCCCTCTGATGTCTTCCAAAAGTAAAAACTTGTCAATTTTTTATGCAAACACAAAGTAGACATATTGTATATGTGAATCAATATGTAATTTATTTGGAATATCCATTTTCCTTTCAAGCAGAGACTTTCAAAGTTAGAAAAATGCTAAATTTTCAAAATTTTCATGAAATTTTTAGATTTTTTACCAAGAAAGGATACAAATATCAGTGAAATTTTACCAATAACATAAAGTAGAATATGTCACGAAAAAACAATCTCGGAATCAGAATGATAAGTAAAAGCATTCCAAAGTTATTAATGTTTAAAGTGACAGTGGTCAGATTTTCAAAAAATGCCCAGGTCATGAAGGTGAAAATGGGCTGGGTCATGAAGGGGTTAAAGGTGATGTGGGAAGTAAGCGAAAATAAAACCTATCCAAAAGGTATGTATATATATATATATATATATATATATATATATATATATATATATATGTGTATCATAACCAGGCTAGAGTATAGATAACAAGGGTGGGGGAAGGGAACGACATCTGCATTACATTAGCCGGCTTGGGGTGAGGTCTGAACAGCGAAAGGGGAGTCAGCCCATGGCTGCCAATCAGTAACAATCTGTTTATCACTGTCTGTGTTGTAGACCTTAGCTGTCTCGCTCTTGTGAGATTGTTGTAATAGAGCAATCAGCTCCGTCAGAGAAGGTGGAGTTGGTGACTTCCAATGTCTGGTTATAATTAGCTTGGCTAGGATTAGGATTTTGCAGGTTATGGCACGCATGGGAGGAGGGGTATCCGATATACCTGTCAATAGGAGAGCCAGGGCGGAGGTCAGTTCAGTATAGTACCCACATACATGCCCTAGTAGGGCTCCAAAAGAATGCCAGAATGTAGACAAGGCTGGGCAGTGCCACAGGACTTGGGAAAGAGTGCCTCTATGTCCGCAATTCCTCCAGCAATATGACGAGGCATTGGGGAAAATGTTGTGTAGGATGTCGGGGGTGAGATACCACCTATATCTAGTTTTTACAACCACCTCTGACTGTGTAACACAGGGGAGCGACTTTTGGGACCATGTTAGGGACCTGAACCACTCAGCGTCTGAAATAGGGCGGGAAAGTTCTCATTCCCTCTTCTTGAAGGGGGCGTAGGAGGACAGAGGGACTGAATCTTCCATAATGTCATAAATGGGGCGAAGACCTTTTGTAGCCCCGGAAGCAATGGAATATGTAGATTTATTATATGTCCATTGGGTGCCAGCATGAGAGTGGAGGAAGTGTCTGATTTGTAAAAATTTGTAGAAGTCTTGTTGTGGTAGTGAATATGTAGAACGCAAGTGTTCAAAAGTGTGAAGCAAGGTGTTGTGGAATAATTGAGTTATGGTAGTGAGGCCCTGTACCAGCCATAATGATAGATCCAAATTAGGGATCGTCCTTGTCACTAAGTGAATGAGGGAACCTGGAGGGAATTTGATGTGTCGACTGCCCGTTACCTTGTGTAGAGAGGACCAACAACTCAGACCAACCAATGTGAGGGGGGATGCAGTCAGTGGCGGGGTTAGACTCCAAGAGGACAGGAACAGTAGTGATTTGCTATTTAAGGGTGAACAAAGGCGTGTCTCCAGTTGTGCCCAAGGCAGAAGTGCATCTGAGGACTGGAAGGACTGAGGACTGAGTAATTGGAAAATTAATGTGGCTCTATCTCTGTGTCCATGCATTAGTGCTAAGGAAACTCTGCGCCGTCCATCTCTCCAGACATAGGCAGACATGAGTCTGGTAGCTAAAAGAAAAAAAAAGAGAACAGTAAGGACATTGGCAATGCTCTATAGAGGTATAATAGCTTCGGGAGGACGAGTATCTTAAATGAGGCTATTCTACCTAGCCAGGATATCTTGTTTGTGCCCAAAGTTGAGAGTCCATGTGACATCAGTTGTAGAAACGGGGCATAGTTGCAGTTGTATAGTTTAATAAATGAGGTGGGAATATTGACCCCTAGGTAAGTTATGTGATAAGATCTCCAGTCCAGGTTAAATTTGGCCTTGAGGGATCTGACAGTGTCGCTAGTTAGCAAAATAGGCAAAACCTGGGACTTGGAAGAATTGAGTTTGTAATATGAGACCTTGCTATAGGCAGCTAGTAAAGAAAGGGACTCCTCCAGGGACTGCCCCAGATCCTCCATTGTTAGGATATCGAGCAAGAGATCATGTGGAGAACTCAGGGCCAAGGCGCGGGCGCAATGTTGGAGACAAGAGGAATTTGAGAGTCTAGGGCTGTCTCGTTGTGGTATGCTCAGTGTGTCTGTTATGTTTCCCGACAGTCACGGTTACCGGGGCAGAGAGAAGCTGCACCGAGGTTCTGGCTGTTGGTGACATTTATTGGCTCCGGCTGTTGCTATGGAAGATGAGTGCGCACCATCTTGGAAACAGAGTCTGCCCAGGGGAGCATAGAACATGGTGGGGAGGAAGGTTTCGGAGGCCTGCTGCAGACAATTGCGGGTCAGTAAGGAGGCTTAGGTCGCTGATGATAGCACTTGTAGCCGGAGCTCTGTGATCAGCCATCCATCTCACTCTGCTGCCAAGCCACGCCCCCTAGACAACAAAATATAATTTAAAATGGAATGTTATGAACAAGACAGGGATGCAGTTATATCACATTTAAGGAGCATCATCAGTGCAGAGCCATGTGTGCTCCAAGCACTTTGTATTAAATCTTATGACTATCTTCAATATTTCAAAACATAAGATAAATACTAACAGTTATTTATCAAACTAACTTAAAAAGATCATGAAGTATTTTATGGACAAAAAAAATAGGGCTATTGGAAACCTAGAGTATTGTTATAAAGTATTTATAAATTTAATATATGCCAAATGTATACTTAGCTGGCCATGTTCCAGAGTGCTCATGGCTCCCCATTGGTGGCTACACTATGTGCAATGCTCTGTTGCTATAGATAACAGCCTTACTGAGAGCAGGGACACTGAACCAATCACATTCAGCCCCATCATGCCACACTCCCTCAGCACAGGCTATTTGAGCAAGAAACTTCCTGGTCGTGGGTGCCTGTTATTGTTACATTTTGGCACACTATAGCGCCTAATCTTGCTGCCTTGCTGTTAACCTGACCTTTTGCTTAGGATATGATTTACCTCCTCTGTCTGCGGATTTCGAAATCCAAACCCAAATTGGAAGGAATACAAATATATATATATATATATATATATATATATATATATATATATACTGCCAGATTATTTTTTCCTGTGTTATCTCTGCTTTTGCTTGATTTTCCCAACATCATGGCCAAAAATTGTGATATTTTACCGCAATTGTGCAAATCACACTAAAAATATGGACTTTTTACCATGATTTTGGCTTCATAGTCCCAATGAGACTCAGGTTGTAGATATATGTCCTGATGCGCCAAGTGCCAGGCACCAGGTTAATATAAATGTGTCTTTTTTCAACCATATTAACAATGTAACTATGTAAAGCTTTCAGTAGATCATTCACCCCTTGTTGACTTAACAGTCTCAAAACAAATATTGTAATGATTTTTATAATCTGTGATTCCATAACAGAACATAACATTCTGCCATTTTTGTTACTAACACTTTATAAAATGTATTTTCTACAAAATCTTTACAGAGAGCATTTATACCTGCTTTTATTGAATTTTACATTGAGGAAAACTAGCTGTTAACAATAATAAACAGCATGCTTCAGCAAACATCATATCTAATAAACACCAGTTGTAAACCATGTAATACTTTACCATTCATCACAAATAAAGAATTGCCTCTGTGCTGGACCTTTAGGGGATGTCTTTACTTTTTCAAATATGCTTGTTTCTGTTGCCTACTTTTTTTTGCCATTTGAAATATGCAAGTGTATTTGACACAATGTTTTTTTTTTTTCAAAGTTAATTCACAATTTACAAAAACTATAAAAGTGTTTTTAACCCCTTAAGGACCTTCCGTTTTTTCCTTCTTACCTTTTAAAAACCACAAACCTTTCAATTTTGCATCTAAAAATCCATATGAGGGCTTATTTTTTCGCCATCAATTCTACTTTGCAATGACATCAGTCATTTTACCCAAAAATCTACGGCAAAATGAAAAAAAAATAATTATTGAACGACAAAATTGAAGAAAAAACATAATTTTGTACATTTTAGGGGCTTCCATTTCTACGCTGTACATTTTTCGGTAAAAATTACACTTTATCTTTATTCTGTAGGTCCATACGATATAAAAGATACCCTACTTATGTAGGTTTGATTTTGTTGCACTTTTGTATAAAATCAGTTCTCATAATGAGTGAAGAGACATGCGGTTAGCTAAGTACTTTTCCCCACTTGTTTTAACATAGGGTGAGTTTTAGCACCAAGACCCCAACTGATCAAAACTTTTGGCATGTCTGTATGTCAGAGCTTTTGAAATGATAGCAACATTGAATGATTCACAGGTTTATTGGCAGACGGGCCAGTGCATATGTATTCTTGAGCAGGGGAACCTTTGCGGCAATTCCGTATTTCAGTCCTTCTCGGCATAATGTTGCTAATTGTTTCCTTGGTGACTCCATTCCTAGCTACCTTGAGATCATTGAAAAGATCCTCTTGTGTAGTTCTGAGCTGATCATTGAAACTCCACGAGATGAGATTTTCCACGGAGCCCCCGACTAAGGCATATTAACAGTTATTTTGTGTTTCTTCAAATTGAAAATTATTGCATCATCTGTTGTAAACTTCTCACCAAGTTGCTTCATGATGATCTTGTAGCCCATTCCAGCCTTGTGTAGGTCTACAATTTTCCACCTGACATTCTTGGCCAGCTCTTTGACCATGATGAAGAGATTGGAATCTAATTGATTGCTTATGTGGACAGATTTTATACAGGTAAGAAGTGCTCCAAATGTCAGCTTGTTACCCACTTACCTGTAAAACAGACACCTGGAAGCCAGAAATCTTGCTAATTGATTGAAGGTCAAATACTTATTTCACTAAGTAAAATGAAAATCAATTTATAACTAATTTGAATGTGTTTTCTGGATTTTTTGCTGTCATTTTGGCTCTCACTGTTTAACACCTTGGGGATGCAGGGCGTACGTGTACGCCCCTGTTCCCAAATCCTTGAGGACTCAGGGCCTACCTGTACGCCCTGGTCCTGCTAACAGGGTTAAAACATTCTCACCAGCAGAGAACGGGTTAAACCCAGTGGGTTGCTACGGGCAGCCAGGACCCACGGCTAATGCCAGTCATGGCCGATCGCGAAAGTTGATTGGGGCATCTAAAACCATACCAAAAGTATCCCGGAAGCTCACCGGAGCTGATCGGGACTATTGCAACATAATCACAATATCCCGATCAGCTTACTGGACGACAGGAGGGTCTTCACCTGCCTCCTCTTTGTCCGATCGTCAATCGGCTGCTCCAAGCCTGCTCAGCAGGCTAGAGCAGCAGAGCGCCAAAAACACTGATCAATGCTATGCTATAGCATTGATCAGTATATGCAATCAGAAGATTTCATGTTGTAACCCCCTATGAGGGCTAAAAAAAAGTGTAAAAAAAAAGTTTATAAAAGTTAATTAACTCCTTCCCTATTAAAAGTTTAAATCACCCCCTTTTCCCATTTTTTAAATTAAATAATGTATAAAAAAAAAATAATTATATGTGGTATTGCCGCGTGCATAAATGTCCACCTATTAAAATATAAGGTTAGCTAAACTGCACGGTCGAAGGCGTACATGTGAAAAAATACCAAATATTGTGAATTTTTGGTCACTTCATATACCATAAAAATATTAATAAAAGGCAATGAAAAATGGTATTTATAAAACCTACAGATCACGACACAAATGAGCCCCATATAGCCCTGTATGTGGAAAAGTTAAATAAAATAAAACCTACATGAATTGGGTATCCTTGTAACTGTATTGACCTACAGAATAAAGATAAGATGTCATTTTTAACAAAAAGTGCACTGCGTAGAAACGGAAGCCCCAAAAGTTGCAAAATGCCATTTTTTTTATTTCATCCCACCAAAAAAAAATTTTTGTGTTTCGTTGCAGATTATGTTATAAAATAAGTAACACCATAACAAAGTAAAATTGGTGATGCAAAAAACAAGCCCTTATATGAGTCTGTAGGTGCAAAATTGAACCCTTCAGGGGTTACCTACCACAAAAAATATAGACTGATCATTTCTTTTTAAGTGAGCAAACATACAAAATCAGTAGGGGATCAGCAACTTTCTTCCTTTACTGTATGCAGCATATAATAACATTTAATTTAAAATCTATAAAACATAAGTTTTATTAGGCATGTTAAACACACCACAATTGATCTATTCAAAAGTGACTTGTAACAAAAATTCTAATTCCTTAGACCACCAAACATCAAAAATATATATACAAAATCCAGATAACTAGTAAGTAGAGTGTAAGGACTCACGGCAGTTGGCAGGACACTCTGGCGGTGGTGGATCCACTGGACCTGTGTGGCAGATAACGTGGGCCATGCCAGGGAGGGGAGTCTAAGGTGCCACTGGTTTTTACCAGAGCCCGCCGCAAAGCGGGATGGTCTTGCTGCGGCAGGCGGCACTCAGGTCGCTACCCCTGGCACAACTCAACCACACAGGTGGCTGAGGTGATGCGAGGCACAGAAGGGATAGGCAAGATGTGGTAAGGATAGCAGGAGGTCATGGCTGGTGGCACAGGTGTGTAGACAGGAGGTCAATAGGCAGGTGGCAAGGAGCAAGGTCAGGTCACAGAATGCAAGGGTCAGGAACACGGCAAGGCTAAACAACAAACACTTTCTCTAAGGCTTAAGGGCAACAAATATCTGGCAGAAAGTTAATGGAGGTGCAGATATTTATAAAAAAAAACAGTGCAGGTGCATGCACTAATTAACGGCGCACTGGCCCTACTGCTGGGAGACGACAGAAGGGACGGAGGAGGGCAGAGGTGAGTGACGGGCTGGGATTCGCATGCGGGTACGTCGCGCAATGCAAATCCCAGCCCCGCCGGCAGGTGTGGGAAGGGAGCGCTCACGGCCAGGGTGTCTGGCCAGAGTGACATATTTTTACAGATGCAATCTGACAAAATATAAATATTCAGTGCCAACTAAACTTGTTGTGGTACAGAAGAAAACCAAACTCCCAACACGTTTCCCTCACCTGTAGCGGTTAGGTAATTAGGGTAGAAAATGTCAGAATGTGCCAACAAATTAGTCAGTGGACCAACCATTGACACAAATACAAATAGGTCCAACAATCTGGGTTTTCAGGTAACAGATGCAGTATTGGTTGCAGTACCATATTTTTTTTTTATGTGAGTTGTGCCTTGTACAATATGTGTTTTTGGACTCCAGCAGTAGATAATTTCAGACGGTGGCTTACATGGTCTGTCAATAAACGCAGCCAGCTTGAACTCTGGCATGTACAGTTTCTTGCCTGCTACTACAGAAACACTTCTTCTCCAGACTTGGAGCAGTGAATAACTACAGTGCAGCAGTCACTACTGTATACGGTTGACCTATTGAGTTTATGATCTACAAAATAATCTGGTTCTGTCTTTATTTCCAGGTACCAAAATGGAGCATGCTATTCTGGCTTCCACTAGCCTCCATTATCTATGTGCCTGCTAATTTGGTATCTTTTCATATGACCTTATATAACACTAAAGATTGATTTGATATGTCAGGCACTGGTTATCATTGCTTTTAATGCACACTTATAAGGATACTTTATGCAAGAACAATGCTATTGCTTGTATTTTTGCAAGAATACTGGTGTCATATGTTATTTGATTACACCAACAGTCATCTGTGTATGAAGACATTATTTGAATGATACCTCATCTGTTGTTTATCTGATTGCCCAGATTCTTGGACCTATGCGGGTATGTGTCAATGATTGGATTTAAAGAATTTGTTGGTATATTCTGATGATGATCCCATATTTTCTTCTGTGCCACAACAGATTTGATTGGCACAAATTTTTTTTTTCTGATTCCATTTGTGAGCAATATCCATGTTTTGCTATTTGCCTGAATTTTGTAATATATACCACCAGAAATGGTGTCCTCTCCCTGAGGAAAATACTGACCCCGTTTAACTAGTCACAGGCCTCTCACCTCAGCCAAGCCAGATAACCCTGCTCTGTACTGATAAGGGGCAAGCACCCCGAAACAGCTGCCTGCAAATGGGTCCTCTCTCCTTCTGGAGAGAGTTCTGGCTTGGCATAGATCCCAATCAGTTCTGAGACTTCTTAACTGGAACCTGAGCTGTTTTGCAGGACACACTACCTGTGAAGGTGGTGTGGGGAGCTAATTTGCATATATATTTTTTTTTACGCAGGAGCCCGTGGAGTGCTATATGGCCTACCGTATTTATCGGCGTATAACACGCACTTTTTAGGCTAAAATTTTTAGCCTAAAGTCTGTGTGCGTGTTATACGCCAATACACCCCCAGGAAAGGCAGGGGGAGAGAGGCCGTCGCTGCCCGCTTCTCTCCCCCTGCCTTTCCTGGGGTCTAGAGCGCTGCTGTCGGCCCTTTTCACCCCCTGGTTATCCGGTGCCGATAGCCAGGGGGAGAGAAGGGGCGCCGACAGCCAGGGGGAGAGAAGGGGCAGCGGCACCCATTGCCGGCGCCACTGCCCCGTTGCCTCCCCCCATCCCCGGTGGCATAATTACCTGAGTCGGGTCCGCGCTGCTCCAGGCCTCCAGCGTCGTTGCTATGCACTGAACGGCGTGGCGCATGACGTCAGAGCGCCGCGCCGTGCATAGCAACGACGCTGGGGACGCACGACGGAGGCCTGCAGCAGCGCGGACCCGACTCAGGTAATTATGCCACCGGGGAAGGGGGGAGGCAACGGGGCAGCGGCGCCGACAATGGGTGCCGCTGCCCCTTCTCTCCCCCTGGCTATCGGCGCCGGCACCGATAGTCAGGGGGACAGAACGGGCAGCGGCGCCGATAACCAGGGGGTGAAAAGGGCCGCCAGCAGCGCTCTAGACCCCAGGAAAGGCAGGGGGAGAGAAGCGGGCAGCGACGGCCTCTCTCCCTCTGCCTTTCCTGGGGGTGTATCGGGGTATACACGCGCACACACGCACCCTCATTTTACCATGGATATTTGGGTAAAAAACTTTTTTAACCCAAATATCCTTGGTAAAATGAGGGTGCATGTTATAGGCCGGTGCGTGGTATACCCCGATAAATACAGTACTTAAATCTCAGTCCTACACCAGAAGTTGTGTCCTCTCCCTGAGGAAAATGCTGACCCTGTGTGTGTATATATATATATATATATATATATATATATATATATATATATATAATAAAGTTTTGTTTTACATGTCACTTCCGGATATCACATTGTGTTCGATTTGAAGCACAATTGTGGTGTGTAAAGTTTTATGGCACTTCCAATGATACTATATTTTGTACTTGCAGGAAGTATACGTATTTTGGTTACCGTTGAACGTTATAATGTTCGTCTGTAGACATATATGTTGCACCAAATTTTTGCAAACGATTAAAAAATGTGAAAGGGGAAAAGTTTTTCTGTATGTGTTGAGAAGCAGCTTGTGTAGCCGGCAGCTCGATTGGACGGACAGCCAGGGAATGAAGCATGTAGACACACGCTTCAGCTATGACTATTGGCTATGACTCGCAATCGTAATGCTTCAAGACTCGTTCTCTAATGGAAACCCATTTGACATCATGTGCACCATATACTTACATATACATAACAAATGATTGAAAATTGCTTCCAAAACCAACATGTTTTGCGTGTTTGTAAATCATAATGAAATTGTTCTTGGCCAAACTTAATTTGTCCTTGTCTACATTACAAATATCACATTCAGGTGTATTACAGTAAAGTAGCTTTTGCACTAAACCTTATTACTCACACCAGTTGCTCTGCATTTATAGCAGTTTTCAGATGCCTGTCATACTGAGGGCTAATTTGGAAAATGCTGTAAATTTTTTCTGACCTTTACCAAAGCTGTCATGCTTGAATGCACAACTATATGGTCATTCTGCCATAGATCATTTTAAAAGCTTTATTTTCCATTATGTCATAAAAGGTATTAAGACTTGAGCCATATTATAAGCTCACAAAGAAGAAGAGCACAGAAAATGCATCAGCAACCAGGTTTAAAAAGTGTGGATAAGAATCCTTCAGATTGGGGCCAGAAAATGACTACAGTTTTTTCATAATATTAATAAAACACTACTCTTTGTTTGATAAATACATTTTTTACTTGATAAGTTTAGCTACCAGGAACTTACATTTCAATATTGTGATGCTCTCTCTTTTACGATTTCCTAATTGCCAATTCCTTTGTTCACATGGCAAAAACTCTGCTGTACTGCATAAATTTCTTTTTGCAAAACTTGCTGCAGAATTTTTTCAATTTCGCTGAATTTCGGTCGAATTTCTGTGTTCTCCAAAAAACTAATTCTGTCAAAGTTCAAAGCCCCATTGTGTTCAATGGGATTCTGGAAGAAATTCTTCAGAATTTAAAGACATGTTCAGTGTTTTTGCAGAATCTGCAGTAAGATTTTCCATAGCAGAAATTCTGCCTTGTGAATAGGTACAGTGAAATCCCCATTCAATTCAATATGCAGTAAATATTACGGAATTTCAGAACAGATTTCTGCCTGGAAATTCCACCGCCTAAGGCTAGGTTCACACTACAGAATTTCCACCTGCAATTCCACTTTGAAATTGCAGGAAGAAATTCTGCTTACTAAAGTGTACTGTATAATGAATGGGTTTCCGTTCACAAATTCACACTTTGGAATTTGTGAAGTGGAATTTCCATAATATATGTTTATTAACATTTATAGAAATGAAGAAAGAACATCATAATACTTAACATGGGTAAATACATAAGACAACCAAAATGTATCAAAGTAACATAGTGCAAACTACCCACGTCAGGAGGGTACTGAAGGCTTAGTTTCTGCAACCGGTCACACACCAAAGTTTGCAACAGTAAGTATGTTCAGACATAAGTGTATCCTATCCGTAGAGTCTGCATCGTACTATACAATGTCTAACAAATGTCACGCATACTGGTGTATCATGGGGATAGGAAGTGATGATAAATTGTCGATCGAGGGTAAGTCGGCAGGGAAAGCCATAAGCTGTTAAAGATATAAGTACCCATTTATTATTTCACATCGGGAAGAGTAAAAGAAGGAAAAACAGTGGGAAACAGAAGCGAAAGGTAAGCAGTGTATAGTTATCAGAGGAAGAGAAACAATACCGGAAGGTCTGACTGCGAGTTTCATGTTATCTTGTCATGGTCTGCAAGACGAACGCCGGAGTCCCATGGTGTCTATGGTACATATATAGGTATGGTCACCAATCATTGTACAGCATGTTGATCACTCAAGTGTAGGGTCTCAAAATCATTAGAGGATAAAAAATTAGTCCAGAGTCCCCAAATAGCATGGAATTTGTCAAGTTGTTGTCTGGAGTCGGCTAGTAGTTCCTCCATTCTATATAAATGAGAAACCTCCCGGAGCCAGGACGAGAACGTTGGGGCGGTTGATGACTTCCAGAGTCTAGGGATGATGGTCCTAGGCGCCAACAACAAGAAATGAAGAAGTCTAGAAGATGTCTTGGGAATACTGTCAGGGAGGATTGACAAAAGAATCATCTTAGGGGACCGTGACAGTCCCGTCATTGTGAGTTTGGACATAATGTCCAGTGTTTGAGTCCAGAAAGGGGCAAGAGACGGGCAGTCAAGCCAAATATTAGACATGGTACCACCAGCTTCCCCACATCGCCAGCAGACATCAGGTACATTTGAGTACGCACGTGCCAGCAACGAGGGTACCCGGTACCACCTAGTCATAATTTTGTAATTTGTCTCGTGCGCCTTGCTAGAGACTGAGGATCTGTGGCACCATGCAAATGCCTTATTGCACTCCCCATCAGAGAAGTAACATTGCAATTCCCTCTCCCATGCTGAGCAGAAAGACATTGGGTGTGACGTCGAGGATTCCAGCAGGTGGGAATAGAGTGTACTAACGATCCTTCCCAGAGGATGCTTAGATGTACATAGGCGTTCAAAGGTGCAAAGATCTCTATGGAAGTCCAGCGCACTCTGTTGTGTGTTATAGAAGTGCCGGAGTTGGGAATACTGAAAGACATGTGTCAATGAGGGAACGCTTTCTTGTAATATGTCCTGTATAGGCATTAGTCTCGAGTTGTCTACAACTCGAGAAGGCGCCGGGAGGAATGATAGGTTTCCAAACAGTGGCGTCATTGGACCCGCTGGGAAGAAAAGGGGCGTGCGTGTCAGATATATTCTATGTGTTCTGATAATCGATTCTGTGATCGGGGGTATGGCCGCTGGTATAACCCTAGGTATTGTGCCTTTTGGTAACTACAAGAGAGATCTCAAGTCTAGTTCAGAGGAGTTATGTTCCAGTAGCATCCATTGTTTCTCCACTCTATTGTGGTAGCTATCTAGTACCCTTGAGAGTATTGTTGCCTGGTAATATAGGGAGAAGTCTGGGAGGGCCAGGCCACCATCACGGTTTCTTCTGATTAATATCTGTTTCGCCACACAGGGATGTTTTTGCGCCCAGACAAACCCATTCTGAAGCGCAGAGATCTCTCTGAGAAATGACTGGGGCAGGTACACCGGTATGCCGGCGAAGAGGTATAACAAGCGAGGGAGCACGTTCATTTTGAACATGTTGATCCTGCCCAGCCACGTGAAATCCCTGCGCTCCCATCTGCCCAGATCTGTTTGTAAGAGTGGGGGAAAGTTCAGGCGGTATGTATTTGTCAGGTCTGACGGAACCTGAATACCTACGTATGTTAAGGCTTGAGGTTGCCATTTGAAGGGCTATGAGGCCTGTAAAGCCTGCACGGTAAGCGGGGGGATAGTTATATTTAGCTCTTCACACTTGGAAGGGTTTCATTTATAACTACTATAACTAGAAAACCTATGTATTGTTTGCATTAGTAAAGGGAGAGTTGTATGTGGGGAGGAAACAAACAAAAGAAGGTCGTCGGCAAAAGCCGAGCATTTAGAGTGGCACCAGGGTGTCCTCAAGCCTTGTTCAATCTAATATCCACCAAGAGGTGTTCCATACATAACACATATAGGAGCGGGGATAGAGGACATCCCTGTCTTGTGCCATTATGAATGTTAACAGGGGATGAGAGCTGGCCATTCACCTTTATTTGTGCTTTGGGGTGGCATATAGGGCTAATATTCGTTCCAACATTATTCCACCCACTCCAATCTGGCCAAGTGTGGCTTTTAAGAATTCCCAGTCCATCCTATCAAAGGCCTTCTCCGCGTCCAGAGAAAGCAGCAATATCGGGAAATTATGGCTACGTACATAGTGAATAGATGAGAAGGCTCTAAGAGTATTGTCACATGCTTCTCTCTCGCGGATGAAGCCCACTTGATTAGGGTGTACCAGCGTGCTCGTGTGTGGCCAATCTGTTCGCTATTAGTTTCGCCAAAAGCGTGGCGTCAATATTTATCAAGGAGATTGGTCTATAACTAGGGCAAAGTAGGGGGTCCTTGCCCTCTTTTGGTATCACTGTGACACAAGCTCTCAGGAAGGAAGGTGGTAGGGGGGTATCATGTGTTATGGCGTTAAATGCAGAGAGCAGGGGGTTTAACAGCTCTTTTTTGAGTGCTTTATAAAATTTTGCGGTATATCCATCGGGGCCTGGGCTCTTCGCCACAGGCAATGCAGTGATCGCCGCCTCTAGTTCGTCAGGGGAGAACGGGGCCTCGAGTGAATTTATTGAATCGTCAGAGAGGCGCAAGGCAGTTGATAATATATATTGATTCAGTGTGGGGGTAGCTCCGTCGGTTTGGTCAGGTTATAAGGTTTAGTATAATATTTATGGAAAGCTGAGAGAATGTCGAAACTCAAATATGAAGTGGAGCCTTTGTCCGATATTATAGCGGGTATGAACGTAGAAGAACGTTTAGCCCGTAATGCCGAAGCGAGCAAACGTTCAGCCTTATTGCTCCATTCATAAAAGATCTTCCCAGTTATTTGTCTATAATAACAATGTTTGGTATTCATCAGAACTAAAAGTTCATGTCGGACTCTAATGAGCTCCCTATAAACTTGTTCTTGCTGTGAGTGTTTATGTTGGGTCTCTAATCTATGCAGTGACTGTGTAAGTGACTGGAATTTAGCCACTGACTCTTTTGTCAGGCGAGCCCCATGCTTCATCAAAACTCCCCTAAGGGTGCACTTCAGGGTGTCCCACTTCATGGGAGTTGAGGTAGGATCTAAAGCGTGATTGCTCTCAAAATGCATTATGGATTCTCTGAGCTCCTGAAGGCAGAGTACGTCTAAAAACAGAGATTCATTGAGCTTCCAAGAATCATGGGGCTTAATGAGGGACGGAAGGGAGAAGGAGCAATACATGGGAGCATGGTCTGAGAGCGTTACTATACCTATAGAGGCCGAGGATACCACGTGTAGGAGGTGATGTGGGAGGAATATGTAGTCGATTCTACTGTAAGTTTGATTTGGATGGGAATAAAATGTGTAATCCCTACCCTCTGGATTCTGCGCTCTCCATATATCGCTGAGTAGTAAAGTGTGGAGTTTCTGACGTAGAGCTCTCAGTTTGCTGTGACATATTGAAGAATGCCCTGTAGAAGTGTCGTGACTAGGAAAGATGGGGACATTCAAATCTCCACATAGGATGATGTGACCTGTGGCAAAAGTGTGTAGGGTCTCTAGAGAGTGAATTAAGAATGACACTTGGGAGTGGTTAGGGGCATAAATTGAAGCAATAGAGATGTTTTGATTGGCTATTGTGCAATTGACGAAGAAATACATTCCCTCTGGATCTGTTTCCGAGGATTTAATGTTTAGGGACCTGTGAAAGGCAATAGATACCCCCTTCGTCCTGGCTTCCGGATTGGTACTGTGGAGCCATTGCGAATAATATCTGGTATTAAGATTTGGCAGGTGACCCTCTTTAAAGTGAGTTTACTGCAGGGCTATGATCTGGACACTCTGTGTATGGAAAGAGTAGAGGGTCTGAGCCCTCTTCTCGGGAATATTGAAACCCTTGACATTGAGCGATGCCACTTTAAGATCAGACGCCATAACCATACCAATGAAATTGACACTCACCCAGACACCATGGGATCCTCCAGACTTCCGCCTCACAAGGTAGGTGTGATTTGAAGACTGTGGACCTAATGGGGGGGAAGAAGGGGAGAAAGAGCATAGAGAATGAAACGAGGAGAAAGTAGCTTAGGAACAGACACAAAAGCATAGGTACTAAAGAAGGTGGCCATAAGGGCCCATATCAAGGTCAGAACCAGTCTGACCGGTATCCTAATTGGGGTAACATAGAAGGCGCAATGGCCAAACGCCAGTAGTCTATCAGTACACATCTCAATTATGAAGAGGTCCATAGCTTGGGCCTATTGGCAATTAACATAGTCACACATACTAAAGACAAAGGTGGTGACTAATACATGGATGGGTATATAACCCTGAGAGAACATATGGACAGTTAGGTGGGAAGCCTAACAAGTTATTTTACAATTTACTAAGAAACAGTAAAGGGAAAGGTCCGCTCAATAAAGGACCTGGCCCGCACAACATTCAAAACGCAACAATAACTATGGTTGTCAGCAATCTCCTCTCTTCCACCCCTCTCCCTTTTTTAAAGGAAAGGAAAAAAGAAAAGAGACAGCCAAAGTAAAGGTGAACCACAACTCAACTCTCCGGCAAGGTAAAACCAGCTTCGAGGAGGCCCAGTTGCCTCAGGCTCACTGACTGGGTCTCCAACAGTATACTAAACAGGTTAAGGATGCTTTTCTGGATAATGCTCAAGTTTTACGCTTCTGGAGCTGTGGTAGCACCGCAGGTGTTGAGGGATGCACTCTCCTGGCAGATGAGTTGGTGAGGTTAGTAGATGTCACAGGTCCAGTGAAATTGAAAAGAGTCCCATTCAGGGAGAGTCATCTGAGGGAGTCTGAAAGTGTGAAGGAATTTGCCAAGGTCCTCTGGTCTCCGAAGGGTGGCCGTGGTTGAACCGTGCTTGGCAATCAGCGCAAATGGATATCCCCACTTGTACACTATTTTTGCATTTTGAAGTACCTGCAACAATGGTTTCAGAGATCATCTTAAGCGCAGTGTGCGCAGGGATAAGTCAGGATAGAGTTGGACCGGGGTCCCCTGATACGTCAGATTTTTAAGCGTACAGGCTTTTCGCATAATGACCTCCTTTTGTAGGAAATGGAGTACGCGGCAGATAACATCGCGTGGTTTGATATGATCCGGGTCCTTGGCCCTCAATGCTCGGTGTGCTCTGTCCAGTTCTATAGGATTTTCCTGCGGTTTCTGGAGTATCACATTGAATAATTTCTGTAGCGTATCAGGTAAGTCTTGTGGCAGGACAGATTCTGGCAGGCTCTTCACTCTAATATTGTTCCTGCGATTTCTATTGTCCAAATCGTCGATATGTTCAATTGTTGCAGCATGTTGAAGGGTCAAGTTTTTCGTAGCCTTTTGAATAGACTGGATTTGTGAGGAGACAGTTTCTTTAAATTCTTCAAGTGTACTGACACGGTCTCGTATGTTGGACAGTTCGGCTTGTAGGTCACGTTTCCACGCTGCTTTCAGGTCCGCAGCCATTGAGAGCATATCAGTTTTTGTCGGCAGTAAAGCCAGCAGCGCCTGAAGCTCAGGGTGGCCCTGTAGTGTCGCCACTGCCTTTTCTGGTGAAGGTAGGGAAGTAGTAGCTTGAACCTGTATAGAAGGATTGGGGGTGTTAATCGCCTTTCGGGATTTTCCAGCGTCTGTGTGCATGCGTGACTGTTGAGTATTACATTGTGAATTATCAGAAGAGGAGTGGCTCATTCTTGAGGTTCTATGTGCTGAGAGCTTTCTAGGAGTTTTAAACAGTTTTTTTTGGCCGGCAGGCTGGCGCCCCAGTAGTCAGGGGTATCAGTTTCATCTGTAGATTCATCCGAACCCTTGTCTGATCTGCAATCTGTGTACTCCATATCTGTAGCCCAGTCAAGAACATTTTCAGCTGGTGGACCAGGCACAGGTGGGGTCCCAGTGTATGGGCCTAGAGAGGGTGAGAGAATAGCTCTTTTAGAGCTCAGGTGTAGCTGTAGATCGTCTGCAGGAGAATTAGGTACAGTTCCATTTAACCACTCTTGTGCAGGGACAGTGGCATGCCCTACTTCTAGGGCATATGTGGCGGGGCTATGAGCACTTCTATGCACTTCTATGAGCACTTCTGGGCCGTCAGATCCCCTCCTGTTACTTGTCTGTTCTGTGGAGTTCTCTGGGTAGGGCTCACTGACAGGGGGGAGGAGGACGGGCCTGGTGTTCGCGGCTCTGCTGCATCAGAGCGCCTTGTCCGCTGCGTGTTGTGGAGCTCGGTTCCGGCACTTACTAGTTCCTCCACGGAGCCCCTGGATGTGGCCCGGTCTTTAACTGTCCCGGTGCGTGTCGCTGACTTGCTCTGGTGCATGCACGGAGTGCGCTGCGCTCTCCGGCAGGAGAACCAAGCTGGCTTCCGTGCGTGCTTCACTTCCATTTTTGGCCATTATGGCTGCTGTGGGTCTCTGTGCTGTCGGAACGCTGGATCTTTGTTTCTGGGGTAAGAAGAATTCAGGTATCTGGCGTGAGGGGTTCCGGGCGTCTTTAGTAAACTGCTGCTTCTTCTTTTTCTTATGCTTGCCTCCCATAACCTAACGAATTAGCCCATTAAACGCTGGCCCAGGCAGGAGCTGCTAGCAGAAGCATCTTCCCGCCAGTGCGCCAAGCCATGCCCCCCTGTGAAGTGGAATTTGTGAACAGAAAATCTGCTTAAAAATGTCTGCCTTCAGAATGGCGTTGCTCATTCTTCAGGCGGAAATACTCGCGAACACATTGCAGTCTATTGGAGACTGCAGTGTCTACGTGGTCCTAGCGCCCACTGATTCAGTTGGCGCTGGCCACACTCGGAATCTCCGGGTGGAAATTTTCTGCCCGGAGATTCCACAGTATGAATCTAGCCTAAGGGTTTTAACAGGGGCAAGATATGTTTCAGGTGCTTGGTACCTGGGAAAGACAGGATTCTTAGGTACTGTGCTAGTCCAGAAAACAGAATCATTGTCCTACATAAGAAAACTATTTACAGTTTATATTAGGCTAGGCAAAAACCGCCAATAAAAATGCCCATTCTGCCGCATGGCATTTTTTTGTGAAAAAACGGTGTCACCAAATGTTAGCTGCAAGTCAGTAGGGAACTGCAAAAATTCCAGATCCACTTGCCGTTTTTCAGATTGGTGTTTTTTTCTTTATTTTTTTTAATATCCTTTTGGCGTTTTTCTGCTATTTTGGGCTCCTTGGCAGTTTTTCAAAAACGACCTCTTGTTGAGACTTCGGCATTTTTTCTT
The DNA here is from genome assembly GCF_029499605.1 of Hyla sarda. Lineage (NCBI taxonomy): Eukaryota > Metazoa > Chordata > Amphibia > Anura > Hylidae > Hyla > Hyla sarda. Next base: position 424,553,209 of record NC_079189.1, read on the forward strand.
GAAAATCTTGGTGTTTTCCTCTGCCAAGAAAAACGCCATGTGGGTTTTAACTTTGGCATTTTTGCAGGCAGTTTATATTCTTTTTTGGACTTTAGCTATCCAAGTTAATATTAAAATTTAATCTTTCATGAAAAGTAGTGATTGCACTTACCCTGGAAGCAGTGTTGCTTGGTCTTCTCTACGAGTAAACAGTCACTTGTTGCCCATTTATTGGTAGCAGCAAAAACCTTAACTCCTTAAGGACACATGACGTACTGGAACGTCATGTGTCCGCTCCCGATCGCGTCTAAAGTGAAAGTGAAAGTATGCTGGTTAGCTCAGTGGGCTGTTCGGGAATAGAGGCATAACAATGTATATGGTCTGAATTAGGTACTGAGTAACATAAAAAATATTGTGGTTTCAGACAGGTACGCTTTAAGTACTTCTGTTACTTTTTTTTCTTCTTTTTTTAGCTTTTCTTTGTACTACATCTGTGGGTGTGCCCCCTGTTTTATACCTGGTAAAAATAGCATTAGCTACATAAGCATTCCACCATTTTTCTTCCATGCTGTCCTACTGCAAAGGTTTTCCTGACCGATTTTTTGTGTTTTTTTTTTTTACAGTTTATGTATTATTTATATGTGTGAAATAGGCATTAATTTGGTTATTCTGATACACTCTTTTTATCTTTTCTCTGGTAGTACACGTTTTTTGCATAGGATATTCTAGGGATTTTTGTTTGATAGGTGTGAGCCCAGCCTTACTGTGAGCTATAAAATGATAAAGATAGTTACGATCAGAATGACATGATCATGGACCACCAGCCTCAAAATTATCACATAAGCAAGGGTTTTAAACTTTGGAAAAAATATTCCCTCCGTGTATAGGCCATCCTGTAACAAACAGTTGGCAATCATCTTTTTGCTATATACCATATACTTAAAAACCTCTGACATGTCCTAGAAAAAATATCATTTGTTAAGTCCAGGTTTTGAGAATTCCATAGGCTGGAACATAACAAACTTTGCACTAGTGATCAGTGGGAGTTTTAGCAAATGTCCCTATAATCGTATCATATGTCATAGATCGTTTTATGTGGGCGCTATAATTTTGTTGTATAGGAAGTGGCTTAACCCTTCAATAGCCAGAATATAGTGTTTTATAGTGGCCAATTCCAAAACCCAGGCGGTTCATAATGGCCTTAGACATAGTAGCACTGACCAGAGACCAGTCATGGGCAAAATGCTGTATTTTTGTTTTATTTTTTTTATAGTCGATCCCCTCTTTCAGCTCCATCCCCATTAAAAACACTACTGTTTTTCCTTGACTTCAATGCTGGAAAAAAAAAAATCTAATTTCTTTATTATTTTTTTTTTTTCTAGTGGAATAAAGTACTGAGATGTTACTTTTCTGTGTTGTTCTGCATGTAAAATTCTACTTAAGTAAATGGGAGTTTAAAGAAAAATGCATAGAAAATGTAAAATCCCATAGAAATCAACACCAAAGCACTATGCTGATTTCAAGGAGGTTTTCAGAGCAGACATACCTTTATGTACCATAAACATTAACATATATCTAATAAGATATAATAATATATTTTTTAAATGGATTCCACGGGGTTCAACAGCTGTTTCACAGGGGTTCCCTTTGCCAGCACATCTGTGTCCCACCCTCAAGATGCCATGACAATTTATATGTTCCCCAAGATAGAACCAACAAAATTTACAGTCCATCCTGCAAAAAACAAGGCTTTCTCGTTAGAATCTTTTAAATTCTCCTTCACATCAAAATATTTAATGTGAGTACACAAAATTATCAAAGTTGGATTCCTAGTTAGGAAATATAACCCAGGACTATAAGGTTCAATGCAGATCTCAGTAATATTATGTAAAGCTATACATGAGTGGTCTAATACCTAAGGTTCGCTTAGAGTATGTACAGTATGTTATAATTAAGTTGGTATATTCACTCACTGTTAATACCTGTAAGGTTGTAAAATGACCTTAGGGATTTTGGTAGACAATAATTTCTGAAGTTTAACTATAGACAGAGAAAATGAAAATATAAGACATAATTAGCAAAGCCATATATTACGGTTCACTGCTAGCTTTTGTCCGACTTGTTCTTCTCGTGCTTTGATGATTTCACAAGAACATGAAACATCCAATTATCCGATCATTTTTACACTGCCTTGGTAACAGCAAGAATAGGTTAAAGGTGAACAGATTTGAGATAGCAGAACTAAAATGCCTTCATTCTCTCTATTATCTTACTGCTTAATTACTGGAACAATTGTTTGAACATTTCAATATATTAATTTAGCATGGGAATATTTGCTGAACAGGAAATTTCATTTAGCACTGTTAAAATAAAAGCTGCATTTCTGATATCTAAAAATGAAAATGAGGATTGTATGTAAAAGAAGGTAATGGAACATGCAAGCTGAATTTTTTTTCTCTTTTTTTACAGTATGCCAAGAAGATGCAGGTAAATCAATACATTATAATCCAAACCAGGAGAAAAACGAAAGGATGCACTCACCCGGCAGTCTTGATTGCAGAAGACTTTATTGATTCATCGGTACAGCACACAGGCGGGTAGGCGCAGAGGAGCAACCTTGCAACCTGCGTCTACCCGCAAAGTTGACCTGTCCATTTTAGGAACTGTCCAGAACAGCATATGTTTGCTATTGGGATTTTCTCCTACTCTGACAACAGTGCTCTCTGCTGACATCTCTGCTTGTCTCGGGAACTGCACAGAGCAGAAGAGGTTTGCTATGGGGATTTGCTTCTACTCTGGACAGTTCCCGAGACAGGTGTCATCAGAGAGCACTTAGACATAAAAGAACAACTCAACTTCAGCAGCTGATAAGTACTGAAAGAATTAAGATTTTTTTTATAGAAGTAATTTACAAATCTGTTTAACTTTCTGGCACCAGTTGATTAAAAAATAAATAAATAAAAAGTTTTCCACTGGAGTACCCCTTTAACCTCTTAAGGACGTAGGGCATACCTGTATGCCCTACGCCAGGTCCCGGTGTTTAAAACGCTGTGACCCCGCATCACATCAGGTCGGTCCCGGCTGCTAATCATAGCCGGGACCCTGGGCTAACAGCGAATGGCACCGATCATTGTGCCACACGCTATTAACCCTTCAGACGCGGCGATCAAAGTTGATCGCTGCGTCTGAAAGTGAAAGTAAACGCTTCCTGGCAGCTCAGTCGGGCTGATTGGGACATCGCGATAAAATCATGATCTCCCGATCAGCTAGGACGTGAGCGGAGGTCTCCTTACCTTTCTCCGCGGCATCCTATCTGGGTTTGATTGCTCCAAGCCTGAGCTACAGGCTTGAGCAAATGAGCACCTATCTTGCTGATCCATGCAAAGATATGGCTTTGCAGCGATCAGCATAAGAGATCAGTGTGTGCAGTGCTATAGCTCCCTATGGAAGCTATAGCACTGCAAAAATAAAGTGGAAAAAAAAGGTAACAACGGACATTTAACCCCTTCCCTAATAAAAGTTTGAGTCACCCCACTTTTCCCATTAAAAAACTGTGCAAATAAAAATAAAAATAAACATATGTGGTATAGTTGCTTGCGTAAATGTCCAAAATATAAAAATATATTGTTAATTAAATCACACGGTCAATGGTGTACGCGCAAAAAAATTCTGAAGTCCAAAATAGCATATTTTTGGTCACTTTTTATATCATGAAAAAATGAAAAAAAGCGATCAAAAAGTCCAATCAATACAAAAATGGTACCGATAAAAACTTCAGAACATGGCGCAAAAAATTTGTCCTAATACCGGCCCGTACACGGAAAAATAAAAAAGTTATAGGGGTTCGAAGATGAGAATTTTTAACATATAAATTTTCCTGCATGTAGTTATGATTTTTTTTCCCAAAGTACGAAAATATCCAACCTATATAAGTAGGGCATCATTTTAACTGTATGGACCTATAGAATAAAGATAAAATGTTATTTTTACCGAAAAATGCACTGTGTAGAAATGGAAGCCCCCAAAATTTACAAAATGAAAAATTTTCTTCAATTTTGTCGCACAATGAATCTTTTTTTCCACTTTGCCGTGGACTTTTGGGTAAAATGACTAATGTCACTGCAAAGTAGAATTGGTGGCACAAAAAATAAGCCATCATATGGAATTTTATGTGCAAAATTGAAAGCGTTATGATTTTTAGAAGGTGATGAGGAAAAAATTAAAATGCAAAAACGGAAAAACCCTGCATCCTTAAGGGGTTAAAAGGGTACTCCACACCTAGACATCTTATCCCCTATCAAAAGGATAGGAGATAAGATGTCAGATCGCTGAGGTCCCGCTGCTGGGGAGCCCGGGGATCCCCGCTGCGGCTCTGCGCTATCATTACAGCACAGAGCGAGTTTGCTCTGCACGTAATGACGGGCAATACCGGGGCGGAGCAGCGTTACGTCATGGCTCCACCCCTTGTGACGTCACGGCCCGCCCCTTTCAATACAAGTCTATGGGAGGGGGCATGGCGGTCGTCACGCCCCCTGCCATAGACTTGCATTAAAGGGACAGGCCGTGATGTCACGAGGGGCGGAGCCATGATGTCACGCTGCTCCGTCCCCTGTATCGCCCGAACTCACTCTGTGCATTAATGATAGCGCAGTGCCGCAGCGGGGATCCCCTGGCTCCCCAGCAGCGGGACCGCGGCGATCTGACATCTTATCTCCTATCCTTTGGATAGGGGATAAGATGTCTAGGGGCGGAGTACCCCTTTAAGCAGTACAATTATTTGCAATAGTGAAGAACATAAATCCATGCAAATAGTGCCTATACAGTTACCTTAATATTTTAGTGTGGTAGATTTTACTTTTGTATAAGTACTGTTCAGTGATGGGAACAGTTTCAATACTTTTTCACAGGAATCTCATCCCCAAAAAGGAATTTCCCTAGAATCCAGAGCAGCAGAATGCCCCCATCTCCAAACGAGCACTGATATCAACAGTATTTTTCAATAAGGGGGACACTGTCTTTTTATAGGTAGACATATCCGTGTTGGGATAAAGTGTGTGTTGTTATTATTTTCTTGGGTTAGAAAATGTCCACATTCATTATTTTCTGGGGGTAAAAAGGGTCATTATTAAACTGAAAGGAAGCACAAAGAGGGTTATTATAACTGTGTTGTCAGAAAAGGAAATAATTACTTTGAAAAACACATTGCTACTATCTGTGGGGAACAATTAAGACCATTTTACTTTGGACGGTGCACCATGGTGTACTTTAATAATACAGATGTAGCAGAGTCATAGCATGTTAACTAGATGTCCTCAGGCATCACGTCTGTCTGTTAACTCTACTGCTATATTTGTATGTGGGGGCAACACAATTGGTATTATTACTATGTAGGGAAAATACAAATGGCAATGGTGTCTGGTAAAGCACAATTTCTGTGTGGAGCCTGAAAGGGATGCTATGACTGTCTGAGAGTGCGTAGGCAATATTACTGTTTGGGGTACAATAGGTGACACTATTAATTTGTGGGGCACAAACGGGGCCTTGATTGTGTGGCACAATTGTCTTCAGGGTTGTTGTCTTCATGACCATTTTTTCATACATTTTGAAAATCATTATTTCTGAGGCACAGTATTTATGGCAATGGCCTTAGTCTTTAGCCAACCCTGATATACTATGTCTTACCAAGCATGGAATAAAGACACAAGCCGATGTTGGAGAATAATGTGGCTGTAAAACCTTCTACATTTTAATTTACAATGCAACCATTGTTTATGTACTGTTTTTAAAACCATTTTTTAAGACTAAAGAAAACTAAACTAATGGAATTTTACCAGAAATATTGAATACACAGAAATCTTACTCACATGCATTTATCTTAAAGATTCTAAGCCAAATCTTATATACATCTGTGTATTTCACAAATTGACCGTAACAGTAAAATGGAGTAAATTGATAAAGGGAGAAGTACAGAATATTTTGTTGCAATGTCCGCTGTTCAGAGGTTGGATATATTCGAGGGCAAGCAAACTGTCAGTCAATGTGTTTGAAACTTTGACTGAGGCTACATTGTGATGGCTACACAACTGGGCCACTGCAAAAAGGGGACTAACTGGTCAACAAGCAAAAGGATCATGGACACATGAGACTCACTGAAGCACATGGCTCTAAGCTACTACTTACACATTGCTGAAAGCAATAACTCTGCCTAGGCTAAAAAAAAGTTTCAGAACTCAGAATGTTGCAGCTTGCTTCATATGTGGTTGGATAATTTTATTAAATCAAACAATGAAAGTGAGTTGGGGGGGGGGGGGGGTAGATGACAACCTGAATCTTTGCAGGTAAAAGCCTGGCACAGTCTTTAAGCAAGATAACTGGCCTGTCACAATGCAGAAATAGTTCCAAATTTTTTTGAGAAGAAGGTTTTATTTGGTCACCAAATTGCACCGATCTACGAGGGTCCCACCTTGCAACAAAGTATCTGCTGCAAATATCCAGGTGAGACAGATACCACAGGAAATCATCGGAAGTCTTATGGAATCCATGCCTCGACAGGTCAGAGCTGTTTTGACAGCACGAGGGGGACCTACATAGTTCTAGGTAGGTGGTTTTAATGTTTTGGCTAATTGATGTATCTATACCTGAGATATTTAGTGCTAAGAAAATTAATATCTATCTTACATGGCTGTAACAATGATTTAAAGATCCTATTAAAATAATTTCCCTACAGTAAAAAAGCTGTGCCAAAAAGATGGAAAGTAATTTCTCCAAATAATTATGTGGCAGCAGATAGTGGATTTTGCAGGCACCAATTAAAAAAGATTTATTCTTTAATCTAGACTCCAATGTTAAACAGTATATAGCCAACCACATGTAATAATCATCTGTTCCCTGCGCAATAACAAATAATATGGCATAATCTAAAAGTCATAATAATCTCAGTGTATTTTATTTGCTGATACTCTATAACTTTTGTTATCTCATCTCACTGTATCATGCCTGTCACTATAAGTACTTTTGGGGAGCTTTCACAAGCTAGCTTACTATAAAAAAGAGTTCAACTCTCATTTCTCATAATGCTCTGGTAAAATTAAAGCTGAGATGTGATTGGTTGCTATGGGCCACAAAGAAAATGTTATTATAAGCCTGACTTATCAAAGGTAAATATATTTATTTATGTTATAAATGAGAGAGAGAGAGAGAGAGAGAGAGAGAGAGAGAGAGAGAGAGAGAGCAATATTTACTGCATGTTTGGTAATTTCAGAATATTTTGTTTTATAAAGCCACATCATACATTTCAAAAGTAAAACAAAAATGCTGTGGTTTCATTACAGTCATTCTGCCTCCTCTATAGCAGTACACTGGTGCAATGGAAGCAGAGCGAGATGAGCCACCTGACTGCTGCACAAGGATTGGGGAGCAGGATGGGGTCAGGGCAGAGCTGCATGATTATAAAGAACAGGTTCACAGTGGAGCCTAAGTGTAGAAGAATGTTAGTCATTACAATGGTTTCTTACAAACTTGTTAGAAAGGGTTCAACAACTTTAAATTCTGCTGCCATTTTATCCAGGAAGCACCTGCAGAATTACCTAAAACACCTATTGGCATGCTACAAAAAAGTAAGCCCTTACACAGCTCTGTAGACTATTGTGGCGTTGGTTATAGGCGTTGGTTTCTAAGCTTCTGAATGTTCCAGTGAGCACTGTTGGGACCATAATACGGAAGTGGAAAGACAATCATTTCACCATAAATTTGCCTCAGCCAGGTGCTCCTCGAAAGATTTCTGACAGAGGAGGGGATAGAATAATCAGAAGAGTTATCCAAGAGCCAAGGACACTTATAGAAAGCTTAAAAAAGACCTAGAGTTAGCAGGTACTCTTTTCTCGAAGAAAAGGTATTAAGTAAAAAAATATAAAAATGGTGACGTGTTCAATACTTATTTCACCCGCTCTGTCTGTCTGTCTATCTATCTACAGTGGGTCAAAAAAGTATTTAGTTAGCCACCAATTGTGCAAGTTCTCCCACTTAATTTTCATCATAGGTATACCTCAACTATGAGAGACATAATAAGAAAAAAAATCCATAAATTCCCATTGTCTGATTTTTTTAAGTATTTATTTGCAAATTATGGTGGAAAATAAGTATTTGGTCAATAATAAAAGTTCATCTCAATACTTTGTTATAAACCCTTTGTTGGCAATGACAGAGGTCAAACATTTTCTGTAAGTCTTTACAAGGTTTTCACACACTGTTGCTGGCATTTTTGCCCATTCATCCATGCAGATCTCCTCTAGAGCAGTGATGTTTTGGGGCTGTCGCTGGACAACACAGACTTTCAACTCCCTCCAAAGGTTTTCTATGGGGTTGATATCTGGAGACTGGCTAGGCCACTCCAGGACCTTAAAATGCTTCTTACGTAGCCATTCCTTTGTTGCCCGGGTGGTGTGTTTGGGATCATTGTCATACTGAAAGACCCAGCCACTTTTCATCTTCAATGCCCTTGCTGATTGAAGGAGGTTTTCACTCAAAATCTCATGATACATTCTTTCCTTTACAAAGATCAGTCATCCTGGTCCCTTTGCTGAAAAACAGCCACAAAGCATGATATTTCCACACCCATGCTTCACAGTAGGTATGGTGTTCTTTGGATGCAACTCAGCATTCTTTCTCCTCCAAACACGACCAGTTGAGTTTTTACCAAAAAGTTCTACTTTGGTTTCATCTGACCATATGATATTCTCCCACTACTCTTCTGGATCATTTAAATGCTCTCAAGCAAACTTCAGATGGGCCCGGACATGTACTGGCTTAAGCAGGGTAACATGTCTGGCACTGCATAATTTGAGTCCCTGACAGCATAGTGTGTTACTGATGGTAGCCTTTGTTACTTTGGTCCCAGCTCTCTGCAGGTCATTCACTAGGTCCCCCCGTGTGGTTCTAAGATTTTTGCTCACCGTTCTTGTGATCATTTTGACACCACGGGGTGAGATCTTGCGTGGAGCCCCAGATCTAGGGAGATTATGATTGGTCTTGTATGTCTTCCATTTTCTAATAATTGCTTCCACAATTGATGGTGCAGGTCTACAATTTTGTTTCTGGTGTCCTTCGACAGCTCTTTGTCTTGGCCATAGGGGAGTTTGACTGTTTGAGGTTGTGAAAAGGTGTTTTTATACCGATACCGATAAGTTCAAACAGGTGCCATTAATACAGGTGAGGACAGAGGATACTCTTAAAAAGAAGTTACAGGTCTGTGAGAGCCAGAAATCTTGTTTGTAGGTGACCAAATACAAATTTTCCACCATAATTTACAAATAAATTCTTAAAAAATCAGCAATGTGATTTTAAGGATTTTTTTTCTCATTATATCCCTCATAGTTGAGGTATACCTATAATGAAAATTACAGGCCTCTCTCTTCTTTTTAATTGGGAGAACTTGCACAATTGGTGGCTGACTAAATACTTTTCTGCCCCACTGTATCCATCTATCTTTGTAGTTGTAGGACTCAGTGATGAAAATTGACAGGTGCCAGCAGCATTCCAGAATTTAAGACTTAGTGAAAAAAAGTCTGTGTTTATTTTCCCATATTCACAGCAAGGTCTTAGACATGATAAGGCTAGGTTCTCATCAATGCTGTGTACTGACCGTTAACCTGGTGGGGATGGAGGGCGTACCTTTATGCCCTCACCCTGCTCCCCTTCTATGATGTGCTCAGGAGTTGATGTCGGTTGATGTCTGGCAGTGATGCCCAGCATTAACTTATCAGATGCCACAATCAAAGTTGGCTCCCAGCCAGCCATACAGGTTGGAGCAATTTAGCACAGATAACACTGATCAATGCTATGCTATGGCATAGCATTGATCAGTGTATGCAATCCAAGGATTGCATGTTATAGTCCCCTATGGACACTAAAATAACATAAAACAAGTTTTTCAAAAGTTAATAAATGTTAATTAACCAAGTTTTAATCACCCCCCTTTTCCTATAAAAAACATGTAAACAAAAATAAAGATATGTGGTATTGTTGCGTGTACAAATGTCCGAACTATAAAAATATAATGTTAATTAAACCCCACAGTCAATGGCGTACACGTAAAAAAATTCCAAAGATCAAAATTGCGTATTTTTGGTCACTATGTACATTCAAAATTTTTTTTTTATAAAAAACGGTCAAAAAGTCCCATTAAATTTTTTTTACTGATAACATTTTCAGATCATGGCACAAAAAATGAGCACTTATATAGCCCAGTTTACGGAAAAATAAAAAAAAAGTTATAGGGGTCAGAAGAGGACAATTGTAAACTTTCAAATTTTTGTACAAAAAGTTATAATTTTTTAAAACAAGTAAAACAAAATCAAACCTATATAAGTTGGGTATCATTTTAATCTTAGGAACCTACAGAATAAATATAAGGTTTCCTTTTTACCAAAAAGTGCACTGCGTAGCATCGGAAGCCCCCAAAAGTAAAAAAAATGGCATTACAAGGTAAAATTTGTGGCACAAAAAAACAAGCCCTCATATGGGCCTGTAGGTGGAAAATCTAAAGTGTTATGATTTTTAGAAGGAGAGAAGAAAAAACAAAAGGGTTTAAAGGTCCATTCAACTTATTTTTACTATTTTTTTTTGCATCAAGCAGACTCTGAACTGTACAGCGGACAATGCAAGGTCACACAGATTTTGAATTTTGAATGGGGTCTGTTGGGTTTCTGCCAGGAGTCCACTGTATATCAAGTTAAGCAGAGAAATTACTGATTGCAAATTACAAAAAAAAATAATTATATACAACAGAGCTCCTCTGAACGAAGCTTAATGCTGGTGTGAAAAACCGTGAAAAAAAATATTTTTATATCTATCTATCTATCTTCTATCTATCTTGCCTTGGCTTTCTATGTCTTTTTTGCACCTACTTTTTGTCATTCAATACTTTTTTCCTGTATCATTCCACATTATTACTAATAAATTAATTTCTGAGAGTATTTGTTTTGGTTTCTTTATATGTAGGGATCACCAACATCTTGCGAAAATGTCATGTCAATAGCACCTTTGTAGATATGCTTAGTGAGAAAAATGGAGGCGTGTTTAATATATTTAATATTTATATAGTTTATGGACACATGTATTTTTTGTTTACTGTACACACATATATGTAAACATACATAGTCATATGCATTGGTTGGAAAAAAAAACATGTAGATGTACTTGGACTTGACTTTAACAGTACATACATCAGAAATGCATTACGGGTGAAGGATTGTGTAATTAGATTCAGGTCATCTTATTTGCGCTGGACTTTAAAAGTTGATTCAAAGGTCATGGATTGAAATTGATTAAAGATAAGTTTAAATATAAATCAAGAAAATTGTTTTCACTATGAGTTGCTGAAATGGTCTGCCAGTGAGGCTTTATCAATACTCAGGCTTATAAATAGGCTGAAATGCTCTTGAGCTGGTAGGACATCAATAGTTATAGCTATCGGAACATAGAAGGGTAATTAGAATATTCAAGAGCGACGAGTACACTCAACAAGATTGAATACTTTAATGTGTTTCTAGTGGTCATTGCAGGATACATAAAATATTATTTCTCCCCTTCACTGTGAAAAAGCAGTAAAACAGAAACAGGATTTTTATACTAGATCTTAATATGTTAATATCTCTAACAACATACATACATATACTTTTTTGTATAATTATTGGAGTTTAATCAATTCTTCACTTTGTCCTTTTTATTGTTGTCATGTTTTCAGTTTTGTTTTCCTTCAATGCAATACAGAAACTTGAAAATGGAGCAAATAATAATAATAATCACAATAATAATTAATTTATTAAATAATTTAATAATTTATTTAATAATTATTTAAATGATTTAATAATTTAACCCCTTAAGGACTCAGGGTTTTTCCGTTTTTGCACTTTCGTTTTTTCCTCCTTACCTTTTAAAAATCAAAACCCTTTCAATTTTCCACCTAAAAATCCATATTATGGCTTATTTTTTGCATCACCAATTCTACTTTGCAGTGACATCAGTAATTTTACCCAAAAATTCACAATGAAATGGAAAAAAAAATCATTGTGCAACAAAATCGAAGAAAAAACGCAATTTTGTAACTTTTTGGGGCTTCCGTTTCTACACAGTGCATATTTCGGTAAAAATGACACCTTATCATTATTCTGTAGGTCCATACGGTTAAAATGATACACTACTTATATAGGTTTGATTTTGTCGTACTTCTGGAAAAAATCATAACTACATGCAGGAAAATGTATACGTTTAAAAATGTCCTCTTCTGACCCCTATAACCTTTTTATTTTTCCACATACAGGGCGGTATGAGGGCTCATTTTTTGCGCCGTGATCTGAAGTTTTTATCGGTATGATTTTTGTTTTGATCGGAATTTTTGATCACTTTTTATTCATTTTTTAATGATATAAAAAGTGACCAAAATACGCTTTTTTGGATTTTTGAATTTTTTTGCGCGTACGCCATTGACTGTTCGGTTTAATTAACAATATATTTTTATAGTTCAGACATTTACGCACGCGGCAATACCACATATGTTTATTTTTATTTTTATTTACACAGTTTTTTTATGGGAAAAGGGGGGTGATTCAAACTTTTATTAGGGAAGGGGTTAAATGACCTTTATTAACACTTTTTTTTTGCAGTGTTATAGGTCCCATAGGGACCTATAACACTGCACACACTGATCTCCTATGCTGATCACTGGCCTGTATTAACATGCCTGTGATCAGCGTTATCGGCGCTTGACTGCTCCTGCCTGGATCTCAGGCACGGAGCAGTCATTCGTCGATCAGACACCGAGGAGGCAGGTAAGGGTGAAGGGTGAAATTGCGGCGTCCCGAATAGCCCGACTGACTAGCCTGGATACTTTCACTTTCGTTTTAGAAGCGGCGGTAAGCTTTGACCGCCGCTTCTAAAGGGTTAATACCGCACATTGCCGTTGATGAGCGCCGGGACCGACGCGATGTGATGCGGGGTCGCAGAGCGACCCCAGTTCATATGGGGGGAGCCGGCACAGGACGTAAATATACGTCCTGCGTCGTTAAAGGGGTATTCCAGGAAAAAACTTTTTTTTATATATATACCGATAAATACGGTATATCAACTGGCTCCAGAAAGTTAAACAGATTTGTAAATTACTTCTATTAAAAAATCTTAATCTTTTCAATAATTATCAGCTGCTGAAGTTGAGTTGTTGTTTTCTGTCTGGCAACAGTTTGCGATGGGGATTTGCTTTTAAACTGGGCGTTACCCAAGGCAGGTGTCATCAGAGATCACTTAGACAGAAAATAACAACTCAACTTCAGCAGATCATAAGTACTGAAAGGATTACGTTTTTTTGATAGAAGTCATTTACAAATCTGTTTAACTTTCTGGGACCAGTTGCCAAACTGCTTGTGCCAAAACTTGAACCAAAAAGGCTTACTAATATGACTTGCAACAAAATTCTAATGTGTACAAACAGTCCAAGACAGATAATACCCGCACTGCACTACAGCTGTCTGAATTTCCCGCTAGGCTTGCCTGGTCATTCTTTCTCATCTCCTTATTGGATTTTAAAATTCTAATGTGTTCTTTTGTGCTGCACTCAAAAAGAAAAGGACTCTTTTTAGTATAGGATAACATGACTTTCTTTCAGTTTGTTTATAGTAAAGGAAATGTTAAGTTATCTTTCCAAGAATGTACCGTAGTTTAGAAGCCAAGCATAGAATGTCAACAGACATGTTCTCCACATTAAATGCTGCAGATCTCATGATGATAGTCTGAGAGTTATATTGTCAAAGTGTTGTTGACATAGTTCAACTTTGTAGTTAGGCAAGGCAAAGACAAGGAAACACATTTAAAATATTACCATTAAACCAAAACAAAATATGACATTTCATACACAAACGTCAGATGTTTTGATCAGAAAAGGTCTCAGCGGCTTGGTGCTCAGTTTCCCGCAATGAGACATACTGACCGCTGAGTTTGGGAACGAAGCATACTGACATCTGCCTCTCCCGACTATGGGGGAGATTTATCAAAACCTGCGCAGAGGGAAAGTTGCCCAGTTGCCTATAGCAACCAATCAGATTGCTTCTTTCATTTTTCACAGGCCTTCCTAAAAATGAAAGAAGCAAGCTGATTGGTTGCTATGGGCAACTGGGAAAGTTTTCCTCTGCACAGGTTTTGATAAATCTCCCCCTTTGTAAGTGTAGAGATCGGTGAGGGTCTCAACACTATCCACCCAAGCAATCACTACTTTTGATATGTCTGCGTGACATGCCAAAAGTTTTTTTACATGGCAGTAATACTTTAACCACTATGGGTTGTCAAGACTGCCATCACTCTCTGTCTATGCATCATCTACTGTCCATTTCCATTTTCTGACTTTAGTCTATTACTTTCTCTATTTCTGGTTTTCCTTTTTATCCTTTTTCAGTATTTTATATTTCACAGTAAGGAACAAAGCTACCCTTATTAACATTACCTGTAAGTCTCCTGGTAATGGAGAACATGCATGTTAATGTGAGTCAGGAGTGATAGCTGTCTGCTCTGCCATCATTTCTGTTACAATCCATCATGAATGCAGCAGCCAAGTTGATCTTTCTGTCTAATAGTTACACTAACAACTTTGCTCTCTGTCAATCATTATATTGGTTACTTGTTTCTTCTTGAATATCATTTTCACAATGTTGACTACACACATTCTCTATTCTCTCGAATATCATCCTTGTTCTATTATAAGAATATGACTTCCTTCCTTCTTTCCTTCCTTCCTTCCTTCCTTCTTTCCTTCCTTCCTTCCTTCCTTCTTTCCTTCCTACCTTCCTTCTTTCCTACCTCCACAGTCAGATGTATTCACATATTCCATTTTTAAACCAGTTTTAATGTTATTTTCAGCTAAACACAGGAGTGAATTCCAAAAACTGCACCAAAAACTGTATAAAAGTTGAGCAGTTGCCCATGAAACCAATCAGATCGCTTCTTTTATTTTTCATAGGTCTTTTTGGAAATTGAAGTAGCAATTTGATTGGTTGCTAAGGGCAACTGCTCCATTTTTTTTCTCTGCACATATGTAAATCTGGCCTTACATATCACTCCATTTAGCTTATAATTAACTATTCACTGATACACAGTTGACTGGCATGACCTTATAATGTAATTGCTAGGGGCAACCTAGATTTGTTGTATAACAGATAAGATCTGGGTAACATTTTGAGTTATAAAACCTTATCTCCTATATATTATATTTCACTGTAGTTTAACCATTATCTTGTTCATCCATCACTATTAACACATAATAGACAACATCATTTCTTTTAGAAATGATAGACTGTATAAGGCAAAATATTTGTTAAGGCCATTTTAGCATTATTCACATACCGAGCAGAAAGAAAAATACTTTAAGTGAAATTGTTGTATTGTAGGATATGCACTGTAAATCGCTTCCGTTTCTATCATCTTTCCTGAGACAGCTCAATAGAATTGGTTTCATTAATATTGACAATGGCTGATTAGAATTTTATCTGAAGGCCTGAAAACCCCCCAAATCTCATTTATATGTGACCTTGACAGTTATGTTTGCTGAATGAATTACTCCCAGATCATTGCATGAAGACTCATTATCTGAAAGGTATAGCTTACCAATATCATTGTACCACAATGCTAAAAATAAACATGTCAGAATCTAACAATAAGAAAATGACTGCCAAAAACAATTCATCATAAATAGGTTGTAGTTTTTGTGAAGTTGGGAATTGTAATCAATAAAATTGTAGGTAGTTAAATGGGACAGCAATGGGGGCGCTGGTCTCTTGTTTGTATGCAAATCTCTTGAATGTATTCATCATATTGGGGAGTCAAGGTCCGAGGCGTTTGTAAAGTGTGTGAATGTGTCTAATAATATGAATGGGATTTTCACCAAGAATTTTGGGGATAGTGAATTAGACTTTTTCGATGTGAAGATCGCAGTGGAAAATAACCTTCTTAAAGGGGTACTCCGGTGGAAAACTTATTTTTAAAATCAACTGGTGCCAGAAAGTTAAACAGATTTGCAAATTACTTCTATAAAAAAAATCTTAATTCTTCCTGTATTTATTAGCTGCTGAATACTACAGAGGAAATTATTTTCTTTTTGGAACACAGAGCTCTCTGCTGACATCATGACCACGGTGTTCTCTGCTGACACCTCTGTCCATTTTTAGAACTGTCCAGAGTAGAAGAAAATCCCATAGCAAACATATGCTGCTCTGGACAGTTCCTAAAATGGACAGAGATGTCAGGAGAGAGCACTGTGGTCATGAGGTCAGCTGAGAGCACTGTGTTCCAAAAAGAAAATAATTTCCTCTGTAGTATTCAGCAGCTAATAAGTACTGGAAGGATTAAGATTTTTTTTAATAGAAGTAATTTACAAATCTGTTTAAATTTCTGGCACCAGTTGATTTAAAAAAAAAAAAGTTTTTCACCGGAGTACCCCTTTAAGACAAAAAAAGTTTTCGTACAAATATAGCTCACTCTTAGGCTATGTTCACACAAAATGTTTGAGGGGGAATTCCCTGTAAATATTCTGCTTGGAAATTCAGTGTGAACACAGCCTAAGAGTGATTTCAATGGGATTCTGCTGCACTGTGCACACAGCAGAATCTATGCAGCAGAAACAGCAATGGGATTACTTGGGTGCTGAGAGAACTTCAAGACAACTGTGGACAGGTAAAAGTTTGGTTTATGGACCAATCCCATTTTTTCCTGCCTAAAAAAGTGGGATTGTCCTGTGAAATGCATTGCATGCTGTGTATTAACCCCTTAAGGACTCAGCCCATTTTGGCCTTAAGGACTCAGACAATTTAATTTTTACGTTTTCATTTTTTCCTCCTCGCCTTCTAAAAATCATAACTCTTTTATATTTTCATCCACAGACTAGTATGAGGGCTTGTTTTTTGCACGACCAGTTGTCCTTTGTAATGACATCACTCATTATATCATAAAATGTATGGCGCAACCAAAAAACACTATTTTTGTGGGGAAATTAAAACGAAAAACGCAATTTTGCTAATTTTGGAAGGTTTCGTTTTCACGACGTACAATTTATGGTAAAAATGACATGTGTTCTTTATCTTGAGGGTCAATATGATTAAAATGATACCCATTATTATATACTTTTATATTATTGTTGCGCTTAAAAAAATCACAAACTTTTTAACCAAATTAGTACGTTTATAATCCCTTTATTTTGATGACCTATAACTTTTTTATTTTTCCGTATAAGCGGCGGTATGGGGGCTCATTTTTTGCGCCCTGATCTGTACTTTTTTTGATACCACATTTGCATTATACAAACATATAATTTTTTTTTAATAAAATGTATTAAAAAAGTAGGAATTTTGGACTTTTTAATTTTTTTTCGTTCACGCCGTTAACCGTACGGGATCATTAACATTTTATTTTAATAGTTCGGAACTTTACGCACGCGGCGATACCAAATATATCTATAAAAAAAAAATTACGCTTTCTGGGGGTAAAATAGGAAAAAACGGACGTTTTACTTTTTTATTGGGGGAGGGGATTTTTCACTTTTTTTTTACTTTTACTTTTACATTTTTTTACATTTTTTTTTACACTTGAATATTCCC
This sequence comes from Hyla sarda, assembly GCF_029499605.1. Classification (NCBI taxonomy): domain Eukaryota; kingdom Metazoa; phylum Chordata; class Amphibia; order Anura; family Hylidae; genus Hyla; species Hyla sarda. The sequence continues at coordinate 424,570,818 of NC_079189.1, forward strand.
CATAGGGGACTATTCATAGCAATACCATGATTGCTAATACTGATCTGTTCTATGTATAGGACATAGAACAGATCAGTATTATCGGTCATCTCCTGCTCTGGTCTGCTCGATCACAGACCAGAGCAGGAGATGCCGGGAGCCGCACGGAGGAAGGAGAGGGGACCTCTGTGTGGCGTTATGAATGATCGGATCCCCGCAGCAGCGCTGCGGGCGATCCGATCGTTCATTTAAATCGCGAACTGCCGCAGATGCCGGGATCTGTATTGATCCCGCCACCTGAGGGGTTAATGGCGGACGCCCGCGAGATCGCGGGCGTCGGCCATTGCCGGCGGGTCCCTGGCTGCGATCAGCAGCCGGGATCAGCCGCACATGACACGGGCATCGCTCCGATGCCCGCGGTTATGCTTAGGACGTAAATGTACGTCCTGGTGCGTTAAGTACCACCGCACCAGGACGTACATTTACGTCCTGCGTCCTTAAGGGGTTAAACAAACTTTTAACCTGTCCACTGTTGTCATGAAGTTCTCTCAGCACCCAAGTAATCCCTTTGTTGGAGGAAATTTATTGCATTGTTGTTGGTGGGAAGGCTGAAGAGCATCTAATTATACAACCAAATGTTAATTCCAAAGTTGTGCTTTGATCTGCACAACCACCCAGGGTAAGTGTCTGTTCACTCTAAACATTTGCTGAACCATAACTCTTGTTTTGCACTTTAAAAGCCATAACTCTTATTTTTTTCCTCTACACATCCATAAAAGGGCTTTTTTTTGTGGGACCCATTGTAATGACTTCATTCATTTTTCCATGACATGTGCTCCGAAACAAACAAACCAAACAATTGTGAGGTGAAATTGAAAAAAAAGTGTAATTTAGCAAATTTGTCGCACAGAATGAATAATGTTATATTTTTATAATTTGGACAATTACACATTTTTTTTTTTACATTTTATTGGTCCCCTCTATTGGACTATTAGGAGGAATCATTAAAGTATATTCCTCAAGCAGATCAATGCAGTTCTATTGAACTTCATGAATCTGTGTAATATGCACTCCATTGGTAGAGCCTACTGCAGACAAGCTGTTTCAATTGCAGAGCCACAAACGGCAAGGAGGGTACCCTCCAGTAGCCCCCTAGCGTTCTGCCCAAAAAAACGCCAAAACTGCCCTCTATGGCATTTTTTCATTGAAAAAACGCTGAGGGCAGATGTTAACTGTAAATCAATGAAAAAACACAAAATTATTTTTCCACTTTGCGTGTTACAGTTAGATGTTTTTTCTAATCCTTTTGGCATTTTTCACTCTTATTTCAGCTCCTTGACAGTTTTTCAAAGTCGCAGCATGTTGAGCCTCTGGCATTTTTTTCTCTGAAATCGTGGCATTTTTCTCCCATAGAAGTCTATAGGAGTAAAAAAAAAGGCAATGTGGGTTTTATTTTTGGTGTTTTTGCAGGCAGTTTTTATTCTTTTTGGACTTTACCGATCCAAAAAAGTGATGGAGATACCTTTTTTAATATAATTTCGTAGGGTACCAATAAAAAAAATAAACTAAAAAAGAAACAGCAGTGATGAAAAAATTGTATTTAACACAATTTTTATTTTTTATTATGAAATTTTTTATGAATTTTTAAACAAGGATCAATTTATATGTGCAAGCAGGGCTGCAACCATTCGGCCAATCCCCACTCGGGGCGGAAAATATGAATGAGTGATGGGAATTTTTATTCACATCACTGGCCGGCCAGGAGTACAGAGCAGAGATGGGAGCTCTGTATAGAGCAGCTCCACACCTTTGCAATAGATAGAGGTGTCAGAAGTGACATCCGGGGCAGTATGTCTATAGTACAGGTACTACTACTCCCATCATCGAACAGTCTGCTGGGAGTAGTAGTACTACCTAAAAAATGTACAAAATAGAGAAAAAAAAAGTAAAACACACACACTTTATTAACAATTAATTAAAATGTTGTTATAAAAATACAAATTTTGTTAAATACATTTTTCCTATTCCAACTGCATCCTTTTTAATTTTAATTTTTCCATTTTTATTTTTGGTACCCGACACATTTTGAAAAAAATACCAAAGGGAACAAAATGCAATTTCCAATCAAATGCAAAAACGCCAGAAAATATGTCAGACATAGGAAATTGCACTGACGTTTTTTCTGCCATTTTTTTCAGTGAAAAAAACACTGCAAAAAAAAAAAAAAAAAAAAAAACAAGTGGAAACTTAGCCTAAAGGCTTGAGTCAGGAGCTAGCTCCATATACCTCTAGAGGCACAATCATGGGCTAGATCCATCATGTGTCACAAAGTGGTTAAAGGTGTAGAAAAATGTATTCTTCTACACCAAACTACATAAATATGAAAACTCGGTTATCCTTTAAGAAGCCTCAGTTATAAAAGAAAATGTATCGGACCTATTGGAGATTGAGTTAAGCATGCTCTGTGACCTGTTCAGCATTCACTTTGCAGGAAGTGAAAACATCAATATTTTTCTTACTTATCCCTCTAATAGGGTTCCATACCATAACCCAATGTCTTTGCTTTTTAATTCAATCATAATACAATACAGTGGTCCCTCAACATAAGATGATAATTCGTTCCAAACGATCCATCGTTTGTCGAATCCATCATATGTTGAGGGATCCGTGCAATGTAAAGTATAGGAAGCTGTACTCACCTGTCCCCGCTCCCGATGCTGTCCCGCTGCTCCGGTGTCTCCTTCGCGATCCTCCGGCTTCTTCCGCATGTTCTGAAGGGTCCGGGCCTCGCTTTCTGGTGACGTTATTAGGCTGCTGCGCCTGCACGGTGTGCATAGTGACGTAATAACAACGCCGGAAAGCGAGGCCCGGACCCTGGAGAAGATGCAGAAGATGCCGGAGGATCGCGAAGTGGACCCGGAGCAGCGGGAATAGGTAGGTGAACCTGCCCGGGATGCTTAAACTGCTATCCGACAGCAGCTTAAGCATTTTGCGCTGTCACATAGCAGTTAACCCCTTAAGGACTCAGGGTTTTTCCGTTTTTGCACTTTCGTTTTTTCCTCCTTACCTTTTAAAAATCATAACCCTTTCAATTTTCCACCTAAAAATCCATATTATGGCTTATTTCTGCGTCGCCAATTCTACTTTGCAGTGATATTAGTAATTTTACCCAAAAATGCACGGCAAAACGGAAAAAAAAATCATTGTGCGACAAAATCGAAGAAAAAACGCCATTTTGTAACTTTTGGGGCTTCCGTTTCTATGCAGTGCATATTTCGGTAAAAATTACACCTTATCATTATTCTGTAGGTCCATACGGTTAAAATGATACCCTACTTATATAGGTTTGATTTTGTCGCACTTCTGGAAAAATCCTAACTACATGCAGGAAAATTTATACGTTTAAAAATGTCATCTTCTGACCCCTATAACTTTTTTATTTTTCCACGTACAGGGCGGTATGAGGACTCATTTTTTGCGCCGTGATCTGATTTTATCGGTATGATTTTTGTTTTGATCTGACTTTTTGATCACTTTTTATTCATTTTTTAAAGGTATAAAAAGTGACCAAAAATGCGCTTTTTTTGACTTTGGAATTTTTTTGTGCGTACGCCATTGACCGTACAGTTTAATTAATGATATATTTTTATAGTTCGGACATTTACGCACGCGGCGATACCACATATGTTTATTTTTATTTTATTTTTTTACACTGTTTTATTTTTTTTATGGGAAAAGGGGGGTGATTCAAACTTTTATTAGGGAAGGGGTTAAATGACCTTTATTAACACTTTTTTTTACATTTTTTTTGCAGTGTTATAGGTCTCATAGGGACCTATAACACTGCACACACTGATCTTTTACACAGATCACAGGCGTGTATTAACACGCCTGTGATCAGTGTTATCGGCGCTTGACTGCTCCTGCCTGGATCTCAGGCACGGAGCAGTCATTCGCCGATCGGACACCGAGGAGGCAGGTAAGGGCCCTCCCGATGTCCTGTCAGCTGTTCGGGACGCCGCGATTTCACTGTGGCGGTCCCGAACAGCCCGACTGAGCAGCCGGGTCACTTTCACTTTAGAAGCGGCGGTCAACTTTGACCGCCCCTTCTAAAGGGTTAATACCGCACATCGCCGCGATCGGCGATGTGCGGTATTAGCCGCGGGTCCCGGCCATTGATGAGCGCCGGGACCGACGCGATATGATGCGGGATCGCGGTGCGATCCCGCTTCATATCGCGGGAGCCGGCGCAGGACGTAAATATACGTCCTGCGTCGTTAAGGGGTTAATGCGATGGCCCCGACATATAAAAGCATCGTATGTCGATGCTGACATCGACATGCGATGGCCTCTGAGAGGCCATCGTATGTCGATTTTATCATATGTCGGGGCCATCGCAGGTCGGGGGGTTACTGTATATAATTAGGCCTGTTTAAATCTACAGGCTGGGCCATTTATATGGATACACCTCAATAAAATGGGAATTTTTGGTGATATTAACTTCCTGCTTGGGGCACATTAGTATATGTGAGGGGGGAAATTTTTCAAGATGAGTGGCAACCATGGCGGCCATTTTGAAGTCGGCCATTTTGAATGCAACTTTTGTTTTTTCAATAGGAAGAGGGTCATGTGACACATCAAACTTATTGGGAAATTCACAAGAAAAACAGTGATGTGCTTGGTTTTAACATAACTTTATTCTTTCATGAGTTATTTACAAGTTTCTGACCACTTATAAAATGTGTTCAATGTGCTGCCCATTGTGTTGGATTGTCAATGCAACCCTATCCTCCCACTTTTCACACACTGATAGCAATACCGCAGGAGAAATGCTAGCACAGGCTTCCAGTATCTGTAGTTTCAGGTGCTGCACATCTCGTATCTTCACAGCATAGACAATTGCCTTCAGATGATCCCAAAGATAAAAGTCTAAGGGGGTCAGATCAACTGGCCCACGACAACCAATCCACTTTCCAGCAAACTGTTCATCTAGGAATGCTCAGACCTGACACCCATAATGTGGTGGTGCACCATCTTGCTGGTAAAACTCAGGGAACATGCCAGCTTCAGTGCATGAAGAGGGAAACACATCATCATGTAGCAATATTGCATATCCAGTGGCCTTGAGGTTTCCATTAATAGTTAATAACAGTAGTTAGAGGGACTGGAAAGGGGGCAAGGAAAAGGAAGGTCACTTCTGCTTCTGATCTCCCAAGTAAAATTGCCAAGTTGGGTGATGATGCGAGGGCCTCAGTATCAGAGATGGCAACCCTAGTGGATACTGGTCTCCCTAACAGCCGGGGGAACAGCTCAACTAGTAGTGTGGGGGATGGTAACGCAGGTAGGCCAAGACAGTTAGTTGTGGTAGGGGACTCTATAATCAGGAAGACGGATAGAATAATTTGTCGCCAAGACCACCTCAACCGAATGGTTTGCTGTCTCCCTGGTGCCAGGGTTCGGCATGTGGTGGAAAGGGTGGACAAATTACTAGGGGGGGCTGGGGATGACCCAGCTGTCGTGGTCCATGTGGGAACCAACGACAGAATACATGGTAGGTGGAGGTCCTTGAAGAATAATTACAAGGAACTAGGTGCCAAGCTGAAGGGAAGGACCTCTAAGGTTGTGTTCTCTGGAATACTTCCTGTGCCATGCGCATCGCAGGAAAGACAGCGGGAGCTTAGGGAGTTAAATGCATGGCTTAAGTCGTGGTGTGAGGGGGAAGGGTTTGGGTTTTTAGAGCACTGGGCTGACTTTTCATTGGGGTACAAACTCTATTCTACGGATAATTTGCACCTGAATGGAAGGGGGTCCGCTGTGCTGGGGGAGAGAATCCTGGAAGGGGTGGCTGAGTATTTAAACTAGGTGAGTGGGGGGAGGATAACAAAGCAAAGAAAGCAGACAGTGGGATGGATAGGTTAGAGAGGGGTCAGGACATAATGGCGGGTGGAGAGGAGTCCTGTGGGGGGAGGTTAAGAACAGTGGATAAGGAGATTCATGCGTTACAAACCAGCTGTAAAAATAAATATAGCCCGAAAAATTGTAATCCCAATAATTCAAAAAATTCCATTAGCCCCAATAACTCAATAACTACAATAAGCCCCATTAACTCAAAAAATACCGTTAGCCCCAATAACTTAAATAACAACGTTAGACGCAATAACGCAAAAAATCCCATTAGCCCCAATAACTTAAATAATAACGTTAGACCCAATAACTCAAAAAATCCCATTGGCCCCAATAACTTAAATAGTACAATTAGCCCTTATAACTCAAAAAATGACATTAACCCCAATAACTCTGAAAATCCCATTAGTGAGACTATATGTGTAAAACTTAATGGAAATGTAAAGTGTATGTTCACAAATGCCAGAAGCCTAGCAAATAAAATGGGGGAGCTTGAGGCCTTGATACTGGAGGAACATATTGATATAGTTGGGGTCACTGAGACATGGCTGGACTCCTCGCATGACTGGGCTGTCAATCTGCAGGGGTTTACATTGTTTCGCAGGGATAGAATGAACAGAAAAGGTGGTGGAGTCTGTCTGTATGTAAGAAGTGGTATGAAAGTCAGTGTGAACGATGCCATAGTGTGTGATGATTCTGAGGAGGTGGAATCACTGTGGGTAGAATTACAAAAGGAGGGAAATACTGAAAAAATAATATTTGGTGTAATTTACAGACCCCCTAATATCACTGAAGAGATAGAAGGTCGGCTGTATAAACAAATAGAGAGGGCCGCCCGGGCAGGTACAGTGGTAATAATGGGAGATTTTAACTATCCAGATATAGATTGGGGTCCGGGGTTGGCTAAAACTACAAAGGGGCGACAATTCCTAAATTTATTGCAGGATAATTTTATGGGCCAGTTTGTGGAGGACCCAACAAGAAGTGATGCCTTGTTGGATCTGATCATTTCCAACAACGCAGAGCTGGTTGGTAATGTAACTGTGAGGGAAAACCTTGGTAATAGCGACCACAATATAGTTACTTTTGACTTAAAATGTAGAAAACAAAGACAGACGGGGAAAGCAAAAACATATAACTTTAAAAAGGCAAACTTCCCTGGGTTGAGGGCTGCACTACAGGACATAGACTGGGGGGAGGTGTTCTCAAATGCTGATGCAGAAGGTAAATGGGACATCTTTAAATCAACTCTAAATAACTATACAGCTAAATATATACCAAAGGGGAACAAATATAAACGATTAAAACTAAATCCTACATGGCTGACAAATGAGGTTAAAAGAGCAATAAACAACAAAAAAATAGCCTTCAAAAAATTCAAATCTGATGGGTCAGCTATAACATTTAAACAGTACAAGGAGCTTAATAAAATCTGTAAAAATGTAATAAAAACAGCAAAAATTCAAAATGAGAGACAGGTGGCCGAAGAAAGCAAAACTAATCCTAAATATTTTTTTAGATATATAAATACAAAAAAACCAAGGACAGAGCATGTAGGACCCCTTAATAATGATAATGGGGAGGTTGTCACGGGCGATCAAGAGAAGGCGGAGCTACTGAATGGGTTCTTTTGTTCTGTATATACTATGGAAGAAGGAGCTGACATTGGACAGGTCAGTGCTGGGAACACATCATGTAATGTACTGAACTGGCTTAATGTAGAGATGGTACAAGGTAAGTTAAGTAAAGTAAATGTAAGCAAATCTCCAGGGCCGGATGGACTACACCCAAGAGTTCTTAGAGAGGTAAGTTCAGTAATATCTGTACCCTTGTTCATGATATTTAGAGATTCTCTGGTGTCTGGTATTGTGCCAAGGGACTGGCGCAAGGCTAATGTGGTACCAATCTTCAAGAAGGGCTCTAGGTCTTCGCCAGGCAATTATAGACCGGTAAGTCTAACGTGCATTGTGGGTAAATTGTTTGAAGGACTTATAAGGGATTACATACAGGAATACATAGGGGATAATAGTATTATAAGTGATAGCCAGCATGGGTTTACTAAGGATAGAAGTTGTCAAACCAATCTAATTTGCTTTTATGAAGAGGTGAGTAGAAGCCTTGACAGAGGAATGGCTGTGGATATAGTGTTTCTGGATTTTGCCAAAGCGTTTGATACTGTCCCTCACAGACATCTGACAGGTAAGTTAAGGTCCTTGGGCTTGGAAACTTTAGTTTGTAACTGGATTGAACACTGGCTCATGGATCGTACCCAGAGAGTGGTGGTCAATGATTCGTACTCTGATTGGTCCCCGGTTATTACTGGTGTACCCCAAGGTTCAGTACTGGGCCCGCTGCTGTTTAATTTATTTATCAATGATATAGAGGATGGTATTAACAGCTCTATTTCTATCTTTGCAGATGACACCAAGCTTTGTAGCACGGTACAGTCTATAGAGGATGTGCATAAGTTACAAGATGACTTGGATAGACTAAGTGTCTGGGCATCCACTTGGCAAATGAGGTTCAATGTGGATAAATGTAAAGTTATGCATCTGGGTACTAATAACCTGCATGCATCGTATGTCTTAGGGGGGATTAAACTGTCAGAGTCACTGGTAGAGAAGGATCTGGGTGTACTTGTAGATCACAGACTACAGAATAGCATGCAATGTCAGGCTGCTGCTTCCAAAGCCGGCAGGATATTGTCATGTATAAAAAGAGGCATGGACTCGAGGGGCAGGGACATAATACTCCCCCTTTATAAAGCATTGGTACGGCCTCACCTGGAATATGCTGTTCAGTTTTGGTCGCCTGTTCATAAAAGGGACACTGCGGAGTTGGAAAGGGTGCAGAGACGCGCGACTAAACTAATATGGGGCATGGAACATCTTAGCTATGAGGAGCGATTAAAGGAGTTACAATTGTTTAGTCTTGAGAAGAGACGTTTAAGGGGGGATATGATAAACGTATATAAGTATATAAATGGCCCATACAAAAAATATGGAGAAAAACTGTTCCAGGTTAAACCCCCCCAAAGGACGAGGGGGCACTCCCTCCGTCTGGAGAAGAAAAGGTTTAGTCTAAAGGGGCGGCACGCCTTCTTTACCGTGAGGACTGTGAATTTATGGAACGGTCTACCTCAGGAACTGGTCACAGCAGGAACAATTAACAGCTTTAAAGCAGGGTTAGATACATTCCTGGAACAAAATAACATTAATGCTTATGCAGAATTATAAAACTACATCCCTTTCCCTTATCCCCTTACATCCTTCCCTTCAATCCCCTGGTTGGACTTGATGGACGTATGTCTTTTTTCAACCATACTAACTATGTAAGAATGGCCCCACTATCTTTGTACCCCATATACCACACCATACCATCATTTTTTGTGTTCCAACAGTCTTGGAGGGATCTCTCCAATATGGCTTAGTGTCAGATCAATAGCAGTGGTTTTCTTTATTAACTTCACCATTCACACAAAAGTTTGCCTCACCACTGACCAAAATATTCTGTGTAAACTGAGGGTCCTGTTCCAATTTTTGTTTTGCCCATTCTGCAGCACCTGAAACTACGGATACTGGAAGCCTGTGCTAGCATTTCTCCTGCGGTGTTGCTATCAGTGTGTGATGAGGGGGAGAAGAGGGTTGCATTGACAATCCAACACAATGGGCAGCACATTGAATACATTTTATAAGTGATCAGAAACTTGTAAATAACACATGACCCTCTTCCTATTGAAAAGACAAAAGTTGGATTCAAATGGGCCAACTTCAAAATGTCCACCATGGTCACCACCCATCTTGAAAAGTTTCCCCCTCACATCTACTAATGTGCCACAAACAAGAAGTTAATATCACCAACCATTCCCATTTTATTAAGGTGTATCCATATAAATGGCCCACTCTATATTTAGTTTAAAAATATATTTTGCACATAACATTTAAACATATAAAACCACAATCACCGTGTGATAACACACAGAGTATAAAACGAAATAAGTAAAACTGATTTGTTTTTATAAATGTATTATCATAAAATGTCAACAATTTTAATATTATGCCCTCTAGAACTTAAATGCCCCCATCTCATGGTAGTTCTTTTAAGCCATTTAGTACATGTTCTAATATTTTCTCTTTGATCACATATTTAATTGCATGTGGGTCTTCTCTTGAATGAAAGTCAGAAAGATTATCTTTGATGCCCCAAGTAAAATCTTCCCTCACCATTCCAAGTAGGCCAACTAAATATGCATTATTTCCCACTCCTTCCTCACTACTTTCAAAATGTGTGTTCAAAACGTCAAAACATCATTAAACTTTTTTTCCCTTTATTTTACAGTGTCCTCAGTTAAAGTTATACTGTACATTACATAATCCTTTAATGACATATACTTCTATAAAGTACCTATTGGACCTATAATATTGACATGCCTTTATTTTCCTGTAAACTATATATTTCATCAAAAGACAAGAAATCTGTATCTCCTGAAATTTGTCAACAACTACTGTGCTCAGATAGCTTAAAGGGGTATTCCGGGAATATTTTTTATTTGACTATGCTACAGGGGCTGTAAAGTTAGTGTAGTTCATAATATGGTCTCTGTACCTGTGTGTGACGGTTTTCTCACAATTCTTATGTGTTTCCCCCCGATATTTATTTTTACCAGTATACAAAATGACTGTTGTCTCGGATTTTTCCCAGCTTGCAATGTGGTTGAGACCTGACTCAATAGTCAGCTGATGGCAGGGAGCCTGTCTGCTTCAATGGGTGGAGAGAGCAATCTGCAAGTAAAGTAACAGCTGGAGGCACCCTGATTGAAAACCACAGGTCTGCAGCTCATTTATGTTTCAATGGGTTGGGTGGCTGATGTGTGGGAAGAAGGAAAATGGAATCATGGGATTTGTAGGCAAACAAGAAAACTGAAAACAGGAAATACAAGTTCACAGAAAGCTGGCCACAGTGTTATGGTAATCTCCCAGCATAGCCATTTAGCCCAAGACAAGCGCAGATCCTTCCTAAGCATGTCCTTTAGAGCTCATTTTGTATTTATTATGATGTATATTAAACACTATAATAGTAATAAGCAGCCGCACATTCACAGTTATTATTGGACATTGGTGATCCCAACAAAGTCTATCATTATTTCTTTTTTTTTTTTTTTTTTTTTTTCTTTCAAATTACAAAATTACAATAATGTATTTCAAAAATCGTTTACACAATATAAACAATCCCACCCACACCCCTATCCCCCAACTCACTACCAGCTAGGATGCCTCATCCCCTTTCTTCCACTCGTTTTCAACTTTTTGACCTATCTTTTTTCCCTGATAGTAAATAGCTTCAAATCTTCTCATTTGTTGAACTTCCCTCTGCCACTCAACCCAACATGGGCCCTGGGGAGCAAACCATCTCCTAAGAATAATTATTCTGGCTAATCCAAAAGCCTTTATCAGAACACTGTTCTTACACTGCACCCTAAGTCCTATCCCTAGAATGGCAGTTTTGATATCAAAGCTTATCTTAGTACCCAATTTCGATTCTACCATCTTGTATACCCCTGTCCAAAAAGAAAGCAGTTTTGGGCAACTCCACACCATGTGTGACAAATCTGCACCTTCCATATTACATTTTGGACATTTAGAGTCAAGTCTTTTTCCTATCTTATACAAGAACCCCGGCGTATATGATATCCTGTGTATCAGCTTTATCATAGAAGTTTTATGGTTCATATTGAGAGATGATTGGGAAATATTTATAAACACTTCCCTCCATTCTTCCCCATCGATCTGACCTACTACTTGCTTCCATTTATCCCTACTCTTTGGAGGAAATTTTTCAACGGA